>NC_090024.1:76105985-76413610 GCF_037176765.1 Anolis sagrei
GGTGGTGTGTCACACTGCACCAATTCTACAGTGTAGATGCACTCCAAATGATCTGTATACTCAGTCTGTTGCCTAGGTGTTCACTTCTAATACAAGGGTTGAAGGAAAACTAATGCCTAATGGAACCCTGCGCAGACGGTCAGTCAATGCGACTTAAGCAACGTGCAGTCATTGAATTGTTGACAGCAGAAGGTGTCACTCCAAAGGAGATTCATCAGAGAATGCAAGCTGTTTATGGTGATTGTGTTGGTGTGAGTGCTGTGCGTCATTGGGCAAGTAAATTTAAAGATGTTGAGGTGGGAACATCTGACTTGTGTGACAAACAAAGAGTTGGATGTCCTGTGACAGCAACCACCCAGTTTCAGAAGCAAAAGGTTGACAGTTTGATTCAGGATGATCGTCGTATCACTGAGAGAGAAATTTCAAGCGTAATCGGCATTTCACAAGAACGTGTGGGTCACATTATTGCTTTGCTTGGCTATCGGAAGATCTGTGCAAGATGGGTTGAGGAAACAGAGTGTCGACTTCTTCTGTAACAGTTTCAGAAAACTTGTTCATTGTTGGCAGAAATGTATCCAATTGTCTGGGGATTATGTGGAAAAATGAATAGTGGTAGTTAAAGAGCACATTCTAAGGATTTTTTTTTGTCGTGTCAGGAGAGACTTGAGAATCTACAAGTCACTTCTGGTGTGAGAGAATTGGCCGTCTGCAAGGACATTGCCCAGGGGACACCCGGATGATTTTGATGTTTTATCATCCTTGTGGGAGGCTTCTCTCATATCCCCACATGAGGAGCTGGAGCTGGTAGAGGGAGCTCATCCACCTCTCCCCGGATTTGAACCTGCGACCTGTCAGTCTTCAGTCCTGCCGGCATAGGGGTTTAACCCACTGCGCAACTGGGGGCTCCATTCTAAGGATTATTTCTGTGTTTGATTTATTAAATATTCCCATCCACACCCAAGTAATGAAGGTGGAGGCATTACTTTTCATTCAACCCTCATATATAACCAAGGTTTTCCCTTCTTTTATTTCTTCATCCTTCCTCTGGGTTTGGACTGGGCAGCCATTCGAATCAAAGGCTGTCTAGGTTACACTCTATCTGGTCAGCCTTGGATTGTCTTGTGATTAGTTGCAGGGTGCTGCCCAACTAAGCTTTTGCTTGCAACTAAGTGCCTGCCAGTCTGCTTGAGCCCCTTGCTTGACAACAATGTCACGAAAGAGACACAACGTCAAGAAGAAAGAGGTGTTTTCTAGATGATGGAGGTACATATGCACTCACATATGGAGATACTTAGTTCAAATACTCTGGTCATTTGGCATTGTGATGCAGAAGTAATTGCAAGCAAACAAGCCCTTTCTTAGTTTGCTGAGCCTGCCAGTTGGCAGCTTTTGATTCAAGTTATTTAAAGAAAATGAAATCAAAAATTATGGAAAAGTAGCCAAGTCGCACATGAGCAGGCAAACACCTTCCTGTTCTCAAATTGTTTTCAGGCATGTCGCTTCTATTGTGCTTGCTTAGTATATTGCCTGTAAAACAAGAGCTTATTTTGCTGAAAAGAATAAAATGTACCATGAAAGCCCTTGTAGAACCACATCAAATGTCTCTAACTCTTTGCCCAAATCTGCTAGCTATTATTATTATTACTCATATATTGCTGTCTGGGGAGACAGTGCTACAAAATACAGTTTATCAAACAAGCATTGAGATCTTGCCCTCAAGAGCTTATGTCTAAGGGCCTGGTTTTCAAAGGTTTTGACCATCCATAATTTACATGGACAACAGTGAGAGTTAAGTGCTCAACACCTTTGAAAACCAAGCCAAAAATATGAATAAATATACTTCTTTCATAGAGAACCTGGAGCTTATTTCTACTTCTTAATTAAAGCCAAATCTCTAAGTCTTTCCAAAGGTTGTTTATTCATTTTCCGTGCAGTAGAGTGGGTAGGGTCATCTGCTGAAAGGGGCGCAAATTAAGCGCTAAAAGATTACATTTCAAACTTTTACTTTAAAAGATTCCCTTGCTTTATGTAAGTAGAGTATACATTTACAAAAGAAAACTATCCAAAGCAAGTTATTTTCCCAGTTTGGATGACCCAATCAGCCCGATTTCTCCTGAAGCAGTTGGATAGGACATGAAGAATCAGTAGGACACAAAAGACATTTTAGTGGTATTTTGTGCAGGTAAAGGGAAAGGTTTTCCCCTGACTTTAAGTCCAGTCGTGTCCAACTCTGGGGAGTGGTGCTCATCTCCATTTCTAAGCTGAAGAACTGGCATTGTCCATAGACATCTCCAAGGTCATGTGGCCAGCATGACTGCATGGAGCATCATTACCTTCCAGCCGGAGCAGTACCTATTGATCTACTCACATTTGCATGTTTTCAAACTGCTAAATTGGCAGAAGCTGGGGCTAACAGTGGGAGCTCACGCCACTCCCCGGATTCGAACTTGCGACCTTTCAATCAGCAAATTCAGCAGCTCAGCGGTTTAACCCACTGCGCCACCACGGACTTCTTTGTGCAGAATTCCTAGAAGTCATTTCCTTACAGAGCCAAGTTTGACAACCATGCTTTTTTCAGGGGGAGCAAGAAATGAGGGAACTATGGGCCAAACAATGGCCAGGGCTGCATCAGTCCATGGGCTGCATATTGTCCCCCTCCCCTGGTTTCAGCCAGCCCAAGGAACCCTACTGGAAAGGTGACCCCCACCTAGCTTTTCTTGCATCACTTCAAGGCAACTATGTGGTTTCTGTCTGGCTTTAGATCCCCAATCCAGAAAAAAAGTCAATCATGTCTCATTATTTTTAAAATCAGTGGGATATAAGCAGATTCCAGGTGTATCTGCTGTTTCCCATTGATTCCAACAAGACGCTAGTAGCTTTCTCTGGACTGGAGTCAAAGAATGAACAACGAAGTTGGAATTTTAAAAAGAGAAATATCTTGATTGAGGATGACATAAAGTAATCAGAAGCATTCAGACAATAAACCATAAATATTGTTCTAACATTACATAAGCTATACATTCATTAGTTCCACATGGTAGAATCAGGAGCCAAATAAGGGAGTCTGCAAGGGTATCCTATCACTTCGTAAATTTACCGATTCCCCCTTCCCTCTCTCCTTTCGTTCTTTCTCTTTTTTTTGACATAATATCCATAAACATACTGGTGGAATCTCTCAAGCCTGATCAGGTTTCCATCTACTGCTCTAGTGGTAGCATTGCTAAAATAGTCCTTGACAGGGGTTGAAGAATGAGAATTAAGGACTGCTGTGTGATGAGCAGCTCAGCTCTACACTGCTTCCTTGGCTAATATGCAGAGTGCAAAAGTGTGTCAGTAACACAGTATCACAATACATGGTGTGTATGCCTGTCTTACAAGTTGACTTGCCGCAATGCATTCTCCTGTGCTAGAAGTTATCATCATCCATCCTGATCAGAAATGAGTGAAGGATGGGTGATGGCACAACATTACTTGCACCATCTGAAAGGCTCTCTAAACATCAGGCCATTATTTTTCTTGCTGTTGTTGTCAGTCTTCAAAGCATTTTTGGCTTATGGCCACCCTAAGGTAAGCCTATCACAGGTTTATCTTGGCAAGATTTGTTCAGAGGAGCTTTGCCTTCCTCTGAGATTATGAGAGTTTGGTTCAACCTAGTGGGTTTCCATGCCTGAACAAGGCTTCAATTCCTATTTTAGCACTGTCAAAATCCAATACTTACCACTACATCATGCTGGCTCTCTGATGCAACTAAAGTGATGGCATAATTCTGAAACCTTAATATACAAGCCAACCTCAAATGAAACCAGACTAACTGCTCTATATTTTCCATGGTGATAGGTAAAAGACAAGGATGTCTTCCAGCATCTGCTGCAGTATTGGATCCTTGTTACTATTAAAGTCATTTCCAACTGATGGCATCTTAAGGCGAACCTATCATGAGGTTTCCTTGGCAAGATTTGTTCAAAGGGTGGTTGCCTTTGCCTTCCTCTAAGGCTATGAGTGTGTTGTACAGCCACGTGAAAGTTCAGACAAAAACCCAAAAGATATGCATTCGCTCACTAACATGAAAACCAATGCTTGCCATGCCATTGAGCTACATTATGTTACTTCTTAACTTAACTATATCAATAGAGTTGCAAACTGCATTTGTTTCACTCTGCATGGAATCCAGTGTTGGTTATAAAGATGTGTAAGCCAGGCTGTGCGCCTCCACAGTCATAAAAGATCAGGGGTCTTTCTAAAATCAACTCTGAATGACTTGATAATTCTGATCAATCTTAGAAAACATCTCT
Source organism: Anolis sagrei (assembly GCF_037176765.1). Classification (NCBI taxonomy): domain Eukaryota; kingdom Metazoa; phylum Chordata; class Lepidosauria; order Squamata; family Anolidae; genus Anolis; species Anolis sagrei. Next base: position 76,110,278 of record NC_090024.1, read on the forward strand.
TGACTAAGTGGACACCAAAAATGTATCTAAGGTATTGTCTTAGGTCTTGTGACAAGTAGACTCATCTAACTGATTGAATTTATAGAGATTTTGGCTTACCATCCAGCAGTTGACTCAATGGTTCAACCCCATTTGGGGCTAGATACTGGATTTAGGATACTCATGGGAATTCTGAAGCTGTTCGGATTTTGGACTGGAGCTCAATATCTGTCATCCTTTATCATTGCTAATCCAGATTATGAATGCTGGGAGATGAGTTGCAGCAACATCCCACTCCTGTCTCAAGCACGGCTGGTGGGAACGAGAGGGGGGGGGCTTCTCCGTGGTTCGCTTCCTGCCTCTGGAACTCCCTCCCAAAAGCGAGGAGGAAGACTAATATGTTTCAATATATAACATTGCCTAGATATATTAAACCTTCCTAGCTACTCAAATTAATCTTAGCCTGTTAACTGTTAAGAACTATTTTACCTCCAATCACCATTCTAGTTGTTTTAAATTTTATCATGTTTAAATTCATATTATGTGATTATGTTTACTATGGTTGTCAAGTTTGCCATATGTGTTGGAAACTGCCCTGAGTCCCTTCAGGGAGATAGGGTGGTCTATAAATAAATTTGTTGTTGTTGTTGTTGTTATTGTTGGATGGTACAAATGGACTACACATGATAACAGCAGCAAGAATCTTGTGTGCCCAAACTTGAAAACAGATTGAAGCACTGATAATGCAAGAATGGATTGTAAAATTTATTGTGTTGGCTTTTTTTCATGTCAGGAGCAATTTGAGAAACTGCAAGTCGCTTCTGGTGTGAGAGAATTGGCCGTCTGCAAGGACGTTGCCCAAAGGATGGTTATTTTTTGATGTTTTGATTCTTGTGGGAGGCTTCTCTCATGTCCCAGCATGAGGAGCTGGAGCTGACAGAAGGAGCTCACCCGTGCTCTCCCCGTATTCGGACATGCGACCTGTTGGTCTTCAGTCCTGCTGGCACAAGGCTTTACCCCACTGCACCACCTTTGTCTTGGCTTAAATGGGTTCTAAAAGATAAGCCAATTGAAGAAAGATGGAAAACTTTTAGTGGACTGTTTGAGCAATAAGAAAACAAGCCATGTCATAATCTGTGGATATGGTTATTAATAATTTTACTAGGAATATTTAGTTAGATCTATAATGAATACTTTTTCCCATTTTATTTTTAATTACTTTCAGGACTGTGTGTGTATCAGAATCCTATTGTCTTTTAGTTGTATGTCTTTTTCCTTTTTAGTCTTTTCTTTTTTTCTCTTCTTTCCGCCTTCTGTTTCTTTATTTTTCTTTATTTATTTTTTCTTGATTGTAAATTAAATTGTTATTGTTAAAAAATCAATGGATAAATAAATGGGGGATAATGAGATGGGTGTCTCCTTTTAACAATCAAAAAGGTACGGGGATTTAAAGTTGATTCAAAGCATTACCTTGTTGGATTTTTTAAAGCCCAGCCACTCATTTTATCCATGAACTTCACTGTGAGCCAAAATCTAAGGCTTCTAAAGTAGAGAACAAAAAACCTCTGGGGACACAGCAATGGTTTCTTGGACTGAAGATGAAGGATTAAGGGCTCTCTCTCTCTCTCTTTTCCATGGAAGGTAATGAATAATATTTAATAATGTCCTGATGTTGTTGTTGGCAGCTTTCTAGATGTACCCTGACTATTTGGAATCACTAATAGATGGCAGAGGATGTGCTCAACTAACTGTATACACCTTGGCTAATATTCTGTGCTTGATGCACAAAGCACTTTATTAGTCTAGGAAAGATACATGATTTCACGACTCTCTTGTTTATATAATATAATTGAATCCTTATTCTTTAGATGAAAAGAGACATTTTGGGAGGGTTTCCTCTCATTCAGTTCCTCGGAATCTCTTATTCCCCAAGCCTCAGTTTGTAGCATGCTTTTATTGCCATCCTCAGCCATAGAACCTGTGAAACAATACATGTAGAATTCAGAGATGTTGCCATTAGAAAATGCACAGGTTTATTCTTTGCACAATATGCCAAAACATGTGAAGTGATTATATATCACTCATTTGTACACACCGTTTTATCACTTTTCTCTGGGATGGGGTCTTTTTGCTCACAGCAGTTTGTGGAATTTATTTTAGTGGCTGCTCCATGCAAATTGGTTAAAAGTCTCTATATCCCAATATCAGCAGGGGCGTTACAATGGAATTGCAATCCCAACTCTAAATTGGTTACCTCATTTTTGGAGAATGAAAGGGACAGTCATAATCTCCTGACTTCTTTTTTCAGACTTTGTGCAATTATAGGAATAAACAAATAAATAGATTTAAGCACTAGCTTGGAAAAGTTGTGGGTTCTTTTGGCTACAACTCCCAGAACCTTTTAGTCAGCGTGACTAAGCATGATTTTGGGAGAAGTAGCCCAATTTTTTTTTCTGAGACAGAGCACTGGAAGATTCTGAGAGTTCTAACCCAACAAATAGATTGTCCAACTACTAACTGAAGAATGCATTTCTCAGGCATAGTCGAGATTTGTAAATTTACATGCATATCGCCATGAAAAAGGAAATTGATCACCATAGAGGGGATAAGGGATTATATGGATATGAATAAAAGTGTAACATGCTAATCTATACACACAGACATAAACTTCTCTATGGGCACAGATACATGGACTGTTCCAACCAGGGCAGGCAAGAATTGACCTTGTGATGTCTGCAGAATGTAAAGGTCCTTTTTGGTCCTAATCCAGGACAAGGCCTCTTTACAAAGTTTTGCCTCACATTTGGGCCCATCCAGACAGTACCTTTATTGCAGTATCTACTGCAATAAAGGAGGGGTGCCCAGACAGCATTCTGGACAGTCCCGAATTAATTCACTGCAAACCAGGAAAACCCTGGTTTGTAGCAAATTAATTAGATAGCGGGTTTATTCTCTGCCTTCTTGAAAGGCATGGGATAAACCCTACTTCTGGTGTCTGGACTACAGTCTATACGGCATTCCCACAGTACGAAGCTAAATACGTCCGGTAGACTGTGGGAATACCCACTCCCTCCCCCAAAAACTCCATTCCTGTTAGAAAGGTAATGAAAACTACCTGGCCTCCATTACAGCCTTTGAGCACCTCTCCCGGTGCATAGAAATGATGCGCGAGGAGAGTGAGGAGGGAGGAAGATTGCTCTCCCCCCTCCCTTTCCTGGCACATCATTTCTACATGCTGGGAGAGTTGTTCAAAGCCTGCAATGGAGGCCAGGTAAGTTTTCATTACTTTTCTAAGGGATCTGGAGCCTCTGAGGGAAGGTCTCCAGACGTTCTCCTAGGCTAGTCCCGGGAGAACATCTAGGCACTCGCCCTGAGTCCCTTCAGGGAGATAGGATGGTCTATACATACATTTGTTGTTGTTGTTGTTGTTGTTGTTGTTGGATGCCATCCAGGGATATCACTGCTGTTGTTTGCAAAGGCACCTCTATAACACAGAAAGGGAAAAGGGATGACCTCTCCTTTCTTCCCTCCCCTCTCTAAGTCATATGGACATGCTTACAGACTTCAGCAAATGCACCAGAGATGTCCAGGACCCTTTGTAGCTCTGTGGCACTGCAAAAATGGTAACAGAGCCACTAAGGTAAGGGTGGCTGTCCAGAGGGACAGAACTGAGTGTGACCCCACAGGATCTTTAAGAATCTGTCTCACCACTGCAGCAGGATGGGAAGGGGACACTAAAGTGCCCCTAGTATGGTGAAGAGTACTGCACACCAGCCCTGAGGGGTCCTGCTCCAACTATATCTATGACTCTGCCTCTCTCTCTTCACAATGCCTATACTTTAAATCAATGGTGCTTGTGCGATTGCAGCAGTGGTTCTGCTCTTGGATTTAATCCAAGATTGAAAAACGTTGTCCAAGGATAAAACTTACTTTGGAGACCAGGCTCAACATTTGCAGAATAAATTGTAGAACAGATTCACTACCCTATTCTAAGAACTACAGAGATACTCGCAGGAACACCTCAGCAAGTGAGAATCCAAAAGTAGCAGGCTAAAACTTGGAACCTCAATAACTGGCTGAGACCGGATGAGAAACCCCCTCCTGGACACACAGAAGACTGGGCAATTTGGAAGGTGCTGAACAGGCTGTGCTCTGGCACCGCAAGATACAGAGCCAATCCTAAGAAATGGGGCCACAAAATTGAGTCCACAATATGCGAGTGTTGAGAAGAACAAACCACAGACCACTTGCTACAATGCAGTCTATGCCCTGCCACATGCACAATGGAGGACCTTCTTATAGCGACACCAGCGGCACTCAAAGTGCCCAGTTTCTGGTCAAAGGAATTTAGGATAATGCCAAGTTTTTAACTTTGTTTGTGGTTTTTTATACATTATAATTGTATTCTCCATTCATTTCTGATACAATAAAAAAATAAACTACCCCATTAGAATGGAAGCTACTAGTCATCACTCATTTAAATAGAAATGCAATCTATCTTACTATAATAGGAAATAGTGGCTTGAATTGAATTGTAGGTCCCAACAAAACACAGAGTAGCAGAGCATTTAACCATGACAGTTCAAGTGACATGATAGTGCTACGATTGCATTTATGTGAAAGGGATTCAGAGTCATTGCTGTTATGGATATCTTGCTTTTTCTTTTAGGGGTCACTGATCAAGAACATGGTTATAAATACATAACTAAGGACTTCATCACATGCAGTCTAGGCTCCGTTTCTATGCACTTTGGAAACAGAGTCCCATGAAGGCCATTACATAATATAAGGGTATTTCTGTTGGGACTCAGTGGGACTCCGTTTCTGCAGCACATGGAAACAGAATGCATTTTCAGGAGTCGGGTGGTACCCAACTCCAAATGGCAAAAGCAGGAGAAAGTGTTGGAGTTCAGCCTGTGATTGTGTCTAATGATCAGGACTCTCTGGATGTTGGGAATGACAATGCTGTTTCTAATGATGTTGGGAATGACAATGACAATGCTGTTTCTAATGATGAGAGTGTTTTAGATGCAGAGAATGACAATGGGATTCCTGTTCAAAGTGACTTTGCTGATGAGAATGTTTCTAAAGAGTTGGGGGATTATGGGATGGTCTCTGGAAAAGAGCCTGAATTGCCGCCAGAGAATTCCCAGGCCTTTGAGCCTGAGAAAACAGCTGCAGAAATTAGTGAACCAGAAGATAGACGGCTTGTTTTCAGAAACGAGTGTTCAGCAATCTCTCCGGCGCTCTCCCAAGTTGAGAATAAAACTGATAACCAAGTCTAGGCTGAATAGAAACAAGTTTCTGACAGGGATTTGGAGTTGATTAGGGGATAAAAGTGTCAAGTACAGAATCTATGATCAGATGAAGCAACGTTTGGAACTGGATCAAGACGTAGTGGCGAATCTTGCAATTTTGCCTTGGAAAGATTCAAGTTATACCTTCTTTGTCATGATTTGGAATTTTACCTTGGAAGTTTCTTTTTTGGGTTTCTGCATTTACTTTGATGGATTTATTTCCTGGATTATTTGTTCCTGCTTATCTTTCTACTTACTTGGATTTGCCTATTTCTTTGGAGTGTTTTACTGCTAATGCTTTTTAAATTACCTACAATAAACTGCTTGCATTTTTACTCAGCTGTGTGGTGTTTTAAGTCAGAGGGCTTCTTCCTGGCCTGGAGTGCAACAGCAAGACAGGGAAAGGACGTGGGATGGCTGGCCATTCTAGAAGACAGAGCTTGACTATAGGGAGCAAAGTAAGATGGTTCCCTCCGCTTTCACCTGCTTTTCCCCCATTCATGGCATGAGGTCCTATGTATTGTCTCCTGGCCTGACTAGGGAACAAAGTAAAACAGTTCCCTCCACTTTCCCCCCATTCATGGAATGAGGTCTTATATATTGTCTCCTGGCCTTACTAACCAAATGTTCCCTCACAATCCACCAGTGCATTCAGTGATCGAGTTCTCTTCTACTGGCAACCAAGATGCAGTAGGGTGATTTTTCCAGCCCCCCTCCCATCAGCAATCTGCCGTGCAGTAAGGAATTATGACATGGGCCCTTTTTCCAATTTTAACACCATAGATCACTGCTGGAAAGAGAGTGGAAACAACCTGTTACAGCCTGATTGTCAGCAGAATGCACCTCCATTGCTCTTTGCACCTGCTGGCTATTATGCTACCTGGGGAGGCATTTTCAATCATAACAATAGTGCCATGATCATGAACATGGCTGCTAAACAGTTACAAATGCGCAGTTGTCTAGTTTAGGCATTCGTAACAATTCAGTGGGATGCCAGCATTTATCTGGGATGTCAGACTTGGACTGCACTGCAACTAGACAGAGAACTGTTCTCTTCAAAGCAAAACAGATTGCTACCTCAGCACATTTCTGTAGTTTGAAAAAGTTTGGTGAGTAATTATGTTCAAATCTTTGTGGGATATAAAGCAATTTAATGACAAAATGTGCTCTTAAAGAAGACCACTGGGTGTTTTTTGAAGCAATCTGTTCTTAAATAGATCTACAAGTCAATAATGGTAACTTGACAAGAAATTTGTCTTGCCGCCCTACTCCATCTACCTAAGTGAAAACTGCAATAATGTCCCTGGTTTTGTTTTCTTTCTATTTTTTCTGTCTCCCAAACAATGCATAGGAATCAACAAACACTAGCAGGAGGGAAGAATAGAGGTTTGCATGCCTATTGAATAATGTAAGAAAAGCCAAGGACTCCTGTGGCAAAAGTAAAAATCCAAATGAGAAGAACTTGGCATTAGAACTGACTATAGATGATATAAGAGGGAGTGAAAAGGAATTAAACAGATAATACTGTAAATGTCAAAAACTGATTAAATCCCAAACTTAGATCCCAAAAATATAGGCTGCAGTCATATATATGCTCAAGTTCTGCAAAAATTCAGTAGAAAATTCTGCTTACATGATATGCATGGGCTTCAGCTGATACTCAGCTTCATTTTGTAAATGGATGTGGAATCATTTATTTTCAAACGTGAAAAACTAATTATGTGTCTACAAACATAAACTCAGTCCAAAATCCTGTATGCCAAAGCAATTAGCAGCAAAGGATTAAACCGGGTGGAGTTTGTGAATGAATCTGTAATACAGCGCCATTAAACTAAAGCAAATGTTCTATTAATCTTTCCCTACATAGTCGATATGAAGTGTGCCTTCTAAAAATTTGCACCTCAAAGTCACTCACTGAAATTATTTCGAATAAACAAATGAAAATGCAAGAATTGTACATCAGGATATGATTTATGCTGTGAATTAGATTCTCTTGACTGACCACAGACACAATTAAAGTTCAATAACAATGTTTCACCATGTGGAGTGACTTTCCTGATGGCTATTTTTTCCAGATTTCCCTTTTTCTCCTACTACAAAGCAATTTTTTATATCACCTTTATGCTCTGTGAACCAAAACAAAGGACTGTAGAGCAACTTTGCATGCTTAAGCTCCTCAGACAGATTGACTACTGGCAAATTAGAGCAATACTTATCATTGTTAAGACAAAGTGCACTCTGCTACTACACTTCAACAGCTTTCCCCAACCGGCTTGACTAGGATGGAGTACCACTGGAACACATCTGGTGGCACCAAGGTATACATACGATAAGCATCTAATATTAATCCTTTAAAATTTATTCTTACATAGTAATAGCAATGCTTAGCATACATCTAATACTGTGATTCCCAATCTTGTTGTGACCAGGGACCACTTAACCAGGGACAACTCTCTAACATTAGTACCAAAAGAGTTAGGAATCAGTTTTTGGTAAACTTTAAATTTGATTTGGTTATTTGGGGTGCTGATTCAGAAAACTGCATTGAACAGACTACATCAGCTCTAGTTTCTGATACAGAACACATGCCTGCCCACAGAAAATGATATTTAATAAGCTAGAGCTGATGTGGTAGTAGTAATCTTTCGTGGGTAGTAACCCTCTCCCCTCCCAACATCCTCATTACCTCAGCACTATAAGATGGTTTTGTGGGACCAGTTGCTCTCATTGCCACGTGGTTTTGAGGCAATGATGTAGTAATGGTGAGGCCGCAGACCATGCTTTCGTTCTTGCGGACCGCTGGTGGTCCATGGACCACAAGTTCGGAACCACTGATCTAATACATAGGAATACTGAAAAGAGACATGGCGTCTTTCAATGACAAGGTGCTTTTAACAGCCTGAAAGACCATTTAAATCATTGCAGAGATACCAGATCATGAAGCCACGATGTCAGAGATGAAGAAATTTCACAGAGACCAAACTCTTCCCAATACTGATAACTATACTTTGTGATCTTTGCAAAATGCTCCACTGTTCTGTTCTTGAAATGGGGCAACATTCTCGAACAAAAATGGTTTAAGGTTCATGTCTTTCCCCACTGATTCACTGTCAGGCCATTTTCCTGCCTGGGGAGAGGTACCTCACCGCTTGATGTAGAGTAGAGTCTTGCTTATCCAACATAAACAGGCCGGCAGAATGTTGGATAAGCAAAAATGTTGGATAATAAGGAGGGATTAAGGAAAAACCTATTAAACATCAAATTATGTTACAATTTTATAAATTAGGCACCAAAACATCAAGTTTTACAACAAATCGACAGAAAAACAGTCCAGTACATGGTAACGTTATGTAGTAATTACTGTATTTACAAATTTAGTATCAAAACATCACAATGTATTGAAGCAGCAGTGGATCCAGGTAGGAGGCCAACTGTGTTTGATAATACAGAACGCTGGATGAGCAAAGGTTAGATAAGTGAGACTCTACTGTATATACTTCCAAGACTTGAGATATATATATCTTAATACAGACCTGTTGTATATCTTTTGCTTTTGGATTTAAAAAAAAATACAGTCATTTGGGGTGAAGTGTTAAGCATGATTCAGGAAAGTACTAGGTCTGATTTCACATGTAATCTCAAGATAGCTCTATTAACTTTTTTAAAAAAAATCTGTGGGAGAAAGAGATTTAGATGTGATTACAATTACTTTGACTTCAGCATAAAATATGTTACTAAATTATGGGAAAGGAAAGAAGAGTCTTTATTCAATGAGTGGTTGGGAAAAATATGGTATGTGGTTGAATTGGGTTAAAATATTGGAGATGGGAACAACCATAGCAGCAGATGAGATTTATAGAGCAATGGGTATTCTTTTAATGTTATGGAAATGTAAAAGATACATATACAGTTGATCTGTAAGCTAATTCTCTGTCCTACTTCTCCACCCCTGGGTAGGCACAGAACTGTAATAGATACTCTGAATTTGTCCAAAAAGAAACAGAAACACACACACACCTCTTATGATGAAAAGCCTGCATAATCTAAGAGAGAGTGATACAAATTTATTTGGTTCACTTAGGTCAGTGGTTCTTAACCTGTGGGTCCCCAGATGTTTTGGCCTTCAACTCCCAGAAATCCTATAGCTGGTAAACTGGCTAGGATTTGTGGGAATTGTAGGCCAAAACACCTGGAAGACCTACATGTTAAGAATCACTGACGTAGGTCTTAAATAACCTTTAAGTCAAGATAGTAGAACATTCTGTAATATCAATTTAGTATGTCCAAAACGTATATAACAAGACTTAGCATATAGTTATTTCCAGATTCTTATGATTTGTTACTTCACAATTGGTCCAAAGCCAGTTTGGGCAGGATTTATGGTTATGTACTTGGCTTAATCAATTAACAGTTAAAAGGAAAGTCACAAATAGCATGAAATGGTGACAAGCATGCAAAACAAAAGCGCTTTTGCTCTTCACAACCAACAATTTGAGGCCCATTTATCCATATAGTTTAGTGGCTGAATTATAATACACTACGTTTACATTATCTCCCTCTCGTTTTCTATCTGTTAAGTTTATGATTATTTTCCCCTTACTTTCAAAAGGTTATTTGAAAAGATTTCATTCTTTCTTTCTTTCTCTGTCTCTCCCTCTCTCCTTTTTTTTTAGACTTTGAAGCATTTTTTGGAAATTAAAAATCACAGAAATGTAGATAATAATGGTACCAACTAAAGATATTCTTTATTTTTATTAAATTATTTATTATACAGATAAACAATTGTTATTACAATCAAATATATAATAAAAAGGAAAATTATCTGAACATTAAACAACCCCTCTGGAATGCTGTCTCCAAAGCTTCTCATCTTGCATCTGGTCTGATAGTTTTAATGTCAAAATAAGATATTTCTGTATCCACGCTTTAATTCATTATTACACATTAATATAGGGACGACAACCCATGGTGCACAAGCACTGGCAATCGCTTGCTGACTTACGCATGTATAAATTTCTTCACTCACATGGGTGAGCATTTTTTGCCGATGCTGATGACATATTCCGTTAGAGACTGCAAAAATTCAGTTACCTATACAAGGCCACTCACTGCACATTTTCATGCATTGCAAACTGCACATTGTTGTATATAGTACATGGATTCCATGGAAGTTCATGCATGGTTTTGGATTGCATGCCTACGTGTGTTAGTTATGTACAAAGTTGCACAGCCAACCAAGGCATAATTCTATGAAAGTAAAGGGACTGTGCTGGTGCAGAGGGTTAAACCACTGTGCTGCAGAACTTTCTGACTATAAGGTTGGTCGTTCAAATCCGCAGGATGGGGTGAGCTTCCATTGCTAAACCCAACTTTTGCTAACCTAGCAGTTCGAAAACATGCAAATGTGAGTAGATCAATAGGTGGGAAGATAATGGCACTCCATGCAGTCATGCCGGTCACATGACCTTGGAGGTGTCTATGGACAATGCTGGCTCTTCAGCTTAGAAATGTTCCCAGAGTTGGACATGACTAGACTTAATGTCAAGGGGAAACCATTACCTTTACTTACATAACACAATTTTTGTTCTTGGATTATAAATGTCATTTCCTAATTGGTTCGATCATAAAAACATGGAAAAGGTGTATTAAACTGCAAAAACTTTGTTTTTGCAGGACATCCTGCAACACATTTTGCATCAAGCCTCAACCAACTCAACAGAGTTTGTGGCAGCCACAAAAACAAAGCTTCTGGAATTTAACAACTATTTTCAAAGTTCATACTGCACAATTAAACAGGAATAACACTTTTAAACTAGGAACAGAAATGTTTCAAATGTTGTTACATGGTGTAATAAGTACTTGCGCTTAATCTCTTTTTCCAATAGGAGAAATAAATGAGGGGAATCATCTGTAACTTCTGTAACTATAATGATAACCAACTACATTGGGGAAAACAGAGTTGGAGATAAAGACTTTCTAGATGTAACTTGCCAAGCTGTGAATCAGAACATGAGCATTCTAAAGATTAATAATACAATTTCATAAGACAAAGATAAGACTTGTTGGGCCCTAACTCTTCTGTGAATGTCACAAGAACAGTGGTTAACAACATGATTTATGAAATATATGTATCTCATCCCTCCCTAAGAGCTTTGAAGATGAACAATTTAGCAATAGACTAGCTTGTCAGACTTTCTGTATCAATCAGAAATGTTCGTGTTTTCAACAGCATCAGAGGAGATGCAGATTTGATGGTCTTCATAGTAAAGAGGCCCCCAGCTCTCTGCCAATGCACTCTCTTTTTTCTTAATAATGGATGATCTAATAATGCATTTCTTAACCTTATAGTTTATTGGCATTTAGCAAGTTGAAGGTATGACCACAAGACATCTCCCCTGCTGATGGTGGTCAGTCCATTGCAAACTTCTTGTCAATGGTATGAAAACATCAAGAAAATGAGAGTGATGACATCACCAGCAAGACATGCAGATGGTTCAGTGCTCTGTGCTACAGTGCAATTCCTTTTTAATGGAAAAGAAATGAAAATAATCCATTCCGGAGAAATTGATAAAAGATGATGGAGGGAATGACCACTTCCAAAAACCTAAAGCTGAAATGATATTTCATATTTTTAAAATGATGTCCAAAAACAAACCTTGCAAAGCAGGTTCTGGAATGTCTAGAAATTACTAAGAACGAAACCTGAGACTATGAACCAAATAAAACAAGTAAAGCACTATGGCAATAAAATGGGTGGACAACCCTGGCCAATCTTCCACCTTCGGGATTGACTTCAGCTTACACCAGCTGCGAAAACACACACACACTAAAGGAATAGACCTGTGGGTCCCCAGATGTTTTGGCTTTCAACTCCCAGAAATCCTAACAACTAGTAAACTGATTGGGATTTCTGGGAGTTGTAAGCGAAAACACCTGGGGGCCCACAGGTTAAGAACCACTGAAAAAGAGAAAGGAGGAGAAAGAAGGTTCATTGACATACAGCTGATCCACCTAGACTAGTCTTGTCTTCACAGTGTTATCTACATTAATTGGCAATTACTCCCCAAGGTCTCGCATAGAAGTCTTTCCCAGTCCTGTCTGAATTGGAAATTTTACCGTTTTGGACTGTAATTCAGCAAATCCCCTAACCAGCCTTAAAGAAATTCTTGTTAACTACTAATCCCTCCACGAATAATGTCTCCCTTATGTAACAGGACCTGCCCATCCATCTATTTTGGTTGAATTCCACTTTAAATAACTAAGCCTCATCAAAGTGCCACCCACAAACAAAAAGTGAAAAGCTAATCAAAAAATAATTAAAATTTTTTGTATATGCACGTGGTACTCATCAATTTTGTTTGCATTTTAAACACTGTATGCCGACACCTAGACCTTTATACATAGAGATGTAACAAAAACATTGACATAAATTCATTTGTATAATAGCTGTGGAAGAAACCTTTACAGTTATTTACTCCTCTTTACTGCTTTGCTTAGCAACTAGGAAATCATTTCCCTGATGAATATTGCTGCTCCTTCAAGTTCATCAGGTGAAGTAGCACAGCTGTATTCCATGTCAGTAGCTCTCTATTCATTTAAAAGTTTGCCAAACATGGGTGCAGTCTTTAGTGCACATGCTTAGATGTTAATCAAGATTACTTCCATTGGCTGACTCTACAGTAATGGTTTGAAGCTTATGGCAAAAATCAGTGTTAGCTGGTACTCATAAAAACACATTTCAACAATAGGAGTATAGAAAACAGTACCCACCCACTGCACTTAATACATATCTAATGAGTCATATCCAGAACCAACTGTGAGAAATCTGTGTGGGTGGTGTAGTTCTTCTTCTTGATTGCTTGGATGTTTGTTTGTATCTATCTACTCTAATAGATAATAAACACAGGAAACGAAGGCTCCAAAAGCAAGTCAGGCATATAGAGATATTGTATTTCTTATATACAAAAGTCAGGAAATAGGAAAAGGATGGCTATGCTGATGTAGAATCTACCAGGGGAAGCTGGATCTATTGTTGACATCTTTGTGGTCCATTCAGCCTAAGACACTTGATTCTAGAGCTTAGTCAGGCCAGGGTTTTAGAGCACTACTTGATAACAATAAGGACCTCATCACATTGAGGTCACAGTTGTGGGCAATAGTTGGGGGGGGGGGGAGGATTCGGCATGGATAGTAGTGAATTGGGTAAGGGGGAACCCGTCGCCCCATACTCCGCATTGCTCCTCACTTCATCCCATTGGGGAAGCATCGCCACCACTAGTTTTCTCTATGCAACACGGGAGGCTCCTGTGTTTCCAGCACTTCCTCTTCCGACAAGTTCAACATCACTTCAGGCACAGAGCCCTGCCAGAAGTAGATTCATGTTGTGCGATGGGTTCTGGTGAGCTCCGTGTCTGAAGTGAGAGCAAATTGTCCTAGGATGGGCAATTTTGCCCATGTGATGAAGTTGTAAGTGCAATTTATATTTTACAGAGAAAGAAATTTGCTTAGTCTCACTGAAGAACCTGTTTACAATCATGGATTTAGACACTATACTTTCGAAACAACCCACTATCTACAGTCCCTTTCTGGTCTTAAGAACCCAGTGCCAGCTGCTGCAGCCAAGGATGACTGTGAGCCATGCAGATCATAGCGCAATGCATTTGGAGGAAGAACAGTTAGAGAAGTTTGTAGTACACTACTGTAATCCTGTGGGATCATGAATTCATGTAAGGAGAACCTGTACACATAGATCCCAGTTTATTTGGATTACAACTCCCCAAGTTCAACACTGAAACAGTAATATTTCTGCAGGAGCAAAAAAAAAACAAAAACATAAAGGTGGTTACTGATGGATCACATACACCCCAAAGGAAATGCACTACTAAAAAGGAAGCAAAATAGTACACAAATTTGCACAAAATATGTGTGTATTTGCACCAAATTAGAAATAGCTCTTCTTAACAGAAGTTCTCCTTTGTTCCAAGTTATATGTTGATTCTCATGGTGATCTTATTTCTGCTGAAAACTGTACTCCAATCTCCTCTTGTTTATGGGTATAAATAAATAATGTCACCTACCATAAAGAGTTGAGTGTGAGGGGGAATAGTAAGGTGGGTCATATAAGCTCTCCAAGTAACCTCTGTGTCACCAGCTGCCCTCCCTGCGACCCCTTCACCACCTTATTGAATTTTACAATCACCTGCTTCTATGAGTATAACTGACAATTTGGTCCACATAATAAATTCACCAGACAGACACTACACAATGTCTCTGAATCAGTATCTACTGTCCCAGGACTCAACTGCATCTGGATCAAGGTTTTTGTGAGGGAAGTGATAAGTTTAATATAGGCCCTAAGAGGAGACAACAAAAGTAAGATAGTATTGTCCATATTAACTGGTTTCAAATAAAGTACCTTAACAGTCATATTGGATGGTCCTCAAGGAGATTATTGGGTGCTATTGGAGTGGTATGACAAAGTCTCTACCAGCCCCTATGTAATCCCAAATCTTTCAGAATATAACATCACATTCCTGATATATGTTAGCTATACAAAGTTCAACAGTTTACTATAAGTTCATTCTGAAGTTAGTGGCTGTTAAAATACTTATATGACTACTAGGTATTTTACCACAGGGCTTGGATTCTCAAAGCACATTGACTTCATGATCAAAAGGAAATAAAGAAAGCAAGCTCTATTAATGATACTCCATATGGCATGCAGTGAACTGAGCCTTTGGGCAGATCTAGGGGGCATCTTCTCTGGTACTTTAAACCAAAAGCAAATTAGCTCTGTGGCGGTTACATGATGCACAGAGTTGATTCAGTATAACACTAACCAAGACTGCTTAACATTGCATTGAAGTGCATTAACAGAGGTCATTGGATACTCCAGAGTTTTCCCAAAACTTCGGAGTAACCACACTAGCAACTTTGGGCACATTTAATCAACTGTACCATTTCCTATTCTTGAAGCAGCCATGGTTGGTTACACACCACCCACTTTCGCCAAGCCCAGACAGTCAGCAACAGGGAATGGCACCTACCTTATCTTCTCTATATGCCAGTTTTTGTGTTCAACAGACATGAAAATGGCACTGTTAAAGTTTTGGTCCCTGGAATGACCATATCCAGAATGTGGAGGCGACTGGAGAGGAAAGGGGGATCAATTCCTCTTCTTTCCCCCTCCTCTCTTACTCTATACTTTGTCACTCTGGATGTCACTCCAAGTGCTGAAGCATGAACAAAGCCATTTTTTAGTCTGGTGGACAACTCAAGCAGCAGATTGAGGAGAGCAAAGTAAGGGTCAAACTGGTTCTGCAGCAAAACTGGTCAGTCACCCATACAGCTGCCATGCATCTCTCAGTGTGGTTTAGATATATGAAATGTAGGTTTCATCCAGCTCTCAATCCAGTTTGGGGGCATGGAGCATAGCTTCTGGTGATGCTAATCTGAAGTACCCCACTCCAGATCATCTTTACCTTTTTTACCTTATCCCAGGCATGTAGCCGGGGGGGGCTTGAGGGGCTTCAGCCCCCCCCCCCGAAATTCTCATGGAGGTTCGCGAAAAGGCCTTACTGGTGCATTATTTAAACTGTTATGTTTATTCATATCATGATCTGATCACCATACTCAATATATCCCATCTGCATGGGGGTATTGGGGTAACAATACAAAAGGTTTGCCAGGCTATTTATTTATTTATTTATTTACTTTGCTTATATACCGCTGTATCTCAAGCCCGAAGGCGACTCACGGCGGTTCACAAACAGTAAAAACAGTAGAACAGCAGTGGTTCCATACAACATATAACAATTGACTTAACACATTATCCATAAATTACCAATAAGCAATTACAATGCACAATTATTACAAAAAACAACCATACCCAATCTTCTCATCATCCAAGCGTAGTCCAGGTTCGTCGTCCATTGTTCCATTCCTATGTTCCATTACCAGATTGCACTAAATTACTCAAACGCCTGCACAAACATCCAGGTCTTCACCTTTTTGCGGAATACCATTAGAGATGGTGCTAGTCTAATGTCCGTAGGAAGGGCGTTTCACAGCCGAGGAGCCACCACCGAGAAGGCCCTATCTCTCGTCCCCGCCAGCCGAGCTTGAGAAGCAGGCGGGATCGAGAGCAGGGTCTCCCCGGAAGATCTCAAACTCCTCGTGGGTTCATAGGTAGAGATGCGGTCAGATAGGTAGCTTGGGCCGGAACCGTTTAGGGCTTTAAAGGCCAACGCCAGCACTTTGAATTTAGCCCGGTAGCAGATTGGTAGCCAGTGGAGTTGGCGCAACAGGGGGGTTGTATGCTCCCTGCGCTCCGCTCCTGTTAAAATCATGGCTGCCGAGCGTTGGACTAGTTGGAGCTTCCGAGCTGTCTTCAAAGGCAACCCCACGTAGAGAGCGTTGCAGTAGTCTAAACGGGATGTAACCAGAGCGTGGACTACCGTGGCCAAGTCAGACTTCCCAAGGTACGGGCGCAGCTGGCGCACAAGTTTTAGCTGTGCAAATGCTCCCCTGGTCACCGCCGAAACCTGGGGTTCCAGGCTCAGCGATGAGTCCAGGGTCACACCCAAGCTGCGAACCTGCATCTTCAGGGGGAGTGCGGCCCCATCCAACACAGGCTGTAACCCTATGCCCTGTTCGGCCTTGCGACTGACCAGGAGTACCTCTGTCTTGTCTGGATTCAATTTCAATTTGTTCGCCCTCATCCACACCGTCACAGCGGCCAGGCACCGGTTCAGGACCTGGACAGCCTCCTTAGTAGCAGGTGGAAAGGAGTGACAGAGTTGGACATCATCCGCGTACAGATGACACCGTACCCCGAAACTCCGGATGATCTCCCCCAGCGGCTTCATGTAGATGTTAAACCCTCTTTCACTCAGACATTTGGCATTTGTGTGCCAAAAAGTGTATCCCAGCAAAAATGAACATGATTTTCCAGCAAGGCTCAACAGGGAATCTGCCCCTCTCTAACCAAATAATGTCATTTGGGAAATAACTTTTTAGCAAAGATCCCTTTTGTATGGAGTTTTTAAAATAACAATTGCCAACTGATTTTCTATTTTTTTATTCCTCAGCCTATAATACTCTATATTTTAGCAGTGTTACATTTTTAGCCTCTTGAAGCCAAATCAAACTTTTTTAAAAGTCCTTTTAGACCATTTGAAGCATTAAAAAACTGTGGCAACTATGACATTTTTTAAATTGTATCTGAAATGTCTTTGTGTTTGCATTAAACTACTTTGATTTTGGTTTGGTGGTGATTATGACTCTTTCACTGAAGGAAAGCAAAAAAAACTGGAGTGGGAACTGGGGCTTATTAAAAGTATTCCAAATTTTCTAGTGCTGTACTGTAGAAACAAATTTAAAGCATGAGTTAATGCTAGACTGCCTGGACATGAACCAGCCCCCATTAATAAATTTTAGACTGACTTTAATGGGAGTTATATTGACCCTTTTTATAAAATGTGCTAAGGGATATAGGTAGAACATACTCAAGTGATTACACATTTTTGAGGTTGGGAACATAGCCCACGATTCCATATGATACAGTGAGAAAAAGTGGTTAACTAGCTCAAACTTTGCAAGAGAAAAATGAAATATAGTAGTGTAAATACCACAGACGCAAATAGAAAAAGCCAGTTCAAAATATAAATTAAAGGAAAAGCCTTTGCTTGAGTGATCTCTGAGCAAAGGCTTTGAAACAACTATAAGTTTACAGAGACAAAAATGGTCCCAAATAACTGAAGGAACAAACAATGGCAAAGGGGGAAATGCCACAATTTATAGCAGGTCTTAGCCAAACAATCTGAATCAATTGAAATGACCACCTACAAAGCTCCAGAAATTTGCCACGTCTCTTATTAGAAACCATATAGCTAGAAGGACAGTATCTTCTGTAGTTTAAAAGACTGCTTTTATTATTATATTATTGAATATTGAATGGTTGTCTATCATAGATCAAAACATTACATAGTCTTCATTTTCATGTGAAATTGTGAGAAATACTCAACACCCCACGGATTGAGCAAGTGTGGTATGGTAGTTACTAGGGCTGTGCAAATTTTCGATTCTCTGTCGTAAGTCAGATCTAATTCATTAGACCCATGCATACGATGCAACATCCAAAGTGCAGGCATTGCCCACACCAAAAATTTAAGAATTGAAACTTTAACCCGGTATTTTTTCATAAGTTAGGTAAACTTTGTAACTCTCTGTGTCACAGTTTTAAATCACAGAGCAACCAAGCACTACCAAGATGTGAAGTCAAACATCTTGCCATGCCATTCAGCAAATCAGGGCTGAAGCGGGGAGGAGAAGAGGCAGAGCCACAGCCATTGTTCTTTAAATTCCTGAGCACCATGCCACACTCTCCATTTGTGAATGAGCAGGGAAAGGGAACGGATGGAGCTCCCTGCTGGCTTCAGTTAGTTAGTTAGTTAGCTTTGCGAGCAGGCAGGCAGGCACTAGGGTACTAGCACCGGAGTGAGAGAGATGATAGCTGAAAACTGAGGCTTTACTGCTTGCTTCTTTTCTGGGGTGGGTGCATGCCTTTTGCCTTTCATCTTTTTCTCTTTTTTGCAGCATTTTGAGGGTATCTTCTAGGGACTAACAGCCTATTTTGTGTGTGTGGGTTGCCACAACCCACACAACAAGTTGTTTGAGGCAGGTATAATCCTTTCTGGTTCATTTTGAGGGTATCACTATCTTCGAGGGCGACTATTTTGTGTGTGTTGCAGGAAAAATAGGAGGAAAGGCAATATGCGGGGCCGCTGCTGACAAAAGGAGTTACACACAATACATACTTTATCAAACAAGAACTTTGGTTTAGGCTGAGAAAACTCATCTTGGAAGTTCATAAATGGAAGACTGAATTGGTTTTACAATTTCATCTTTCAAGTAGGAAAAAAGAAGCCATTTCTTCCTGGAACTGAAAAAGTTTGGGCAAGGCAAACGTAACATGTCAAACCATAAGAAAGTTTGGAATTTTGGGTGCCTGACCTTCTGCTTTTCCTGCTCCTGGCCTTGAGATGGGCAGAAGGAGGCACTAACAGGCCACCGTCATTTAGTCTGACAGTGACACTGCTTTAACTGGATTTCTGGGAATTCTCGTTTTACAGGGTCTTCTGTAGCCATCTTGTGAGTCCTGAAGTGGTCATGGAGGCCCAAGAATCACATGACATTACTGTTGTGCTGCCTCAAGTTGTAGGCGGAGAAAAGAAGTTATGACCATAGTTCTGGTAGTGAACGTAGAGATTCCAAGGAAATACTTCTATAGAAATCTCTTTCGGCATAATTCTGCGGAATACATTTGTTGTTCTAAGATTTTAAAATGTATTTATTTTCCCACTTTCATAGGGTTCTGTGGGGATACCCTTGGGTTTCTTTTAAAAGAGATTTTATTTCTAGAAATATTAAGAATTTCCTAAAAATCTGTGGATGATCCAAATGTTCTGAAACTTGATGGGCTTGCTTGCAGTGGAAAATGTGCCCTGTCCTCCAAGTATGGCCCCTACCCTACCCAACCCCCCTCCACTCCTGCTAGCCATAGCAACTAAAAAAGATTTAAGGTTTTTTTAAAACAAAAAAAATTAAAATTCCCCAAAAATCAGGAGATGTACTATTTTTTCTGAAACTTGGGGGGAATGATGCCCTGGTTATGTTATGGTAGTTGTAGAGAAATAAAAGGACATAGTTCTTGTAGTTTGTAAAAAAAAAAGGTTTTTGTACAAATTTAAAGAATTCACAAAAATTAATAGATGAGTGAAACTTGTGAGGGGAGGGGTAACAATGGTAAATATGTTCTACTATTGTAGTAAGTTTCACCCCAATAGCTCTAAAATTAGTTAGAAAGGAGATCTGGAAGACAGTCTGTCCGTCCGTCCCCCCCCCCCCCGGCCCGGTGCAATTATTCAACGAAATAGTAACAAATATTTTGTTACTCTCATTGTAGTAACAAAATGGACACTTACAATATTTTAGAAATACTTTAGAAATGATTCACCAGCACTCCCCCCTCCCCCGCCCCTAATTTTGTACTGAGTATTGGAACATTTTTTCATTGATCGCACAGGCCGAGTACTGGACTGGGTATACTGTATAATTAATGCCATTTGATATGATTTTAACAGCCATGGTTCAGTGCTACGGAATCCTGGGAATTGTAGTTTGGTGAGGCACCAGCACTTTTTGGGCTAAACTACAATGTCCATGATTCCATAACATTGAGCCATAGCAGTTAAAGTAGTGTCAAACTTTATTGATTTTACAGTGTAGATGCACTCTAGGACTCTGAGGGACCAGGATTTGAATCCTTGCTTATTCATGTAAACCCATTGGGTGACCTGGAGCTACACTCTCAGCCTAAGAGAAAGTGGAGACCAAACATCCTTTGAATACATCTTGCCAAGAAAGATTTAGGATCATCATATGTCAAAGTATACTTCAAGGTTGAAAAGCAACAAATCTAAAATAATGTTGCTCCAAGCTCTTTCCTTGGAGGCTTTTAAACAGAGGCTGGATGGTCATCTGTCAGGAGTGCTTTGATTTTCCTGCATGGCAGAGGGTTGAACTAGCTGACCTATGTGGTCTCTTCCAACTCTATTATTCTGTGATCCCATGATTGTTTCTTGTAACTTGCAATGGCTTTAAAAAGAACGGTTACAACTCATGGCAATGCTGAAAAGCTTTATCCCTTGTGGAAGAAAAAGTAATGTGATAAAATTATGGATCTCAGCAACTGTTTGCATGAAATGTTGAATTTATTCATATCTCAAATACAAAGTGTGTCTTAATGCTGCAGCCCTTTACTAAAAATAAAGACTCTATTATATATTAAGGCCGATCTGATAGTCTATGCTGGTAGAATAGTCCTTTGGAGCGAAGCACGAGACAGAGTTGAGTGTTTTTCCAGCACAGCCATGAAGTTCATTGCTCATCAGCATAATAGTTGAGAAGATTCAATAGCAATTAAAAAAGGAAAGATGGTTTAGGAGCTCAGGAACACTGAGCTCCTTCCAAAAATATGAATAAAGAAGCTAGCTGTCAGTTGTTCTAGTTGTTGGCAAGCGGTGGGTTATAGGGCAAGAACTAGCACTACTCTCCTTCCCTAAAACCCCACTGTGGGTGAGAAATACATTATGTTCTTTTTGTTGTCTCCAGCCAGGTTATTTTAGTCACAAGGCTGGAATAACCACATATCCTGTCTGAGGACGATTCACACTACACAATTATTTTAATTGCCATTGCAAAATCTTGCAGAATCCTGGGATCTGTAGTTTAGTAAGGCACTACAGCATTCTGGCTTAGCCCCCATCTACACTGTCATATAATGCAGTTTGAATTGTATTATAATTGTCACTATCATATATAATGCCTTTGATTAGATAATCCCCCAAATAGCTTGGCCCCAACTAGGACCCAAAATCTTGTCCATGCACTTTACTATTGTTCAGCACTTACATTTATAACGCTCTATTCTCATACTGCCCTCTATCACCACTGTTGCCATATGATCTATGCACTTTATCCATCAGCCCTATCCTCACAATTGCTTTTTCACCAGTACACCCACCCATACCCAGAAACTGAATGTTATCGTAGAGCTCACTGGTTGTTGGTTGATGTTTGCTTTTATATTTTGTTATAATGCTGTTGTTTTATTGTTTTATGTTGCAATTATATATTTTAATGTGCTATATTTTAATTATGTTGTTTGGGCTTGTCCCCGTATAAGTTGCCCTGAGTCACTTTGGGGGGATGGAGGCTAAGTACAAAATAAAGTTGTTGTTGTTGTTGTTGTTGTTGTTATGCAGATTGAACCACATTGAACTGGATTATATGAGTCTACACTGCTGTATAATCCAGTTCAATGAAGTTAATCTGCATTCTGAAAGAGCATTATATGGCAGTGTAGACGGGGCTTAAGTATTCTAAACACTCCTACCTAAACTGCAAATTCCAGGGATCCATAGGCTGGAACCACAGTCTGATGATATTGCACTCAACAAATGTTTCATCAGAATGTATTCCAAATTTCTATCAGACACTTTGAGCAATTAGTCTTACCTGTTAAAATTCCACTCTTCCTTCTATGTTGTATTTCACTTTAAACATCCGGCTGCAACCTATGGCCTTTTTTTCTCCTATTGGGGCTTCCATAAATGTCCATGTTTAGTTTTTATAAAGTGCACCTATTTCTTCATTTGCAGGTGAATAATCTTAGCTGCAGGCATCTGTTCAACTATTCTTTCCACAGTTTTATTTTTATGGACTACTCAAGAGATAATTTCAACACTTTCACTTTTGTAGAGCAACATTTGGGAAATGCTTCATTATTGTCCAAAAATATTTCACAATCCACAAACAAACATTCCCCATCCTGCCAGCCCACACACACCTATTTCCAAGGGGAGGGAAAGTTTTACTCTTCTGGACTGAGATGATTGTGCTGAACAGAAAAGCCAAATGATTTTAGAAACAAGTCAAGTCAGGTTCATTATAGTTCACAAACCAGATAATCATCCATAAAAAAAAAGATTGTGGACTGGAGTGGATTGAAATACATTGAAAAGTTCATCTAATGTATACAAAGCAGTACTGAGGTATAATAAAAGAATAGAAAATAAATTGGTGGTTCATTGTCCCTTTTTATTGTGACCACATTCTATTTTATTTATTTTTTTTGTTTTTTTTTTGCTGCGGACGTCTCCAGCATTACATTTAGTAGAAAAAGAGAGCTACATAGGATTTACCATATGTCCTCATTATGGGTGCATCTACACTGTTGAATTAATGCAGTTTGACACCACTTTAACTGTCATGGCCCAAGACAATGGACTCATAGGAGTTGTAGTTTGGTGTGTGCAGAAAAGTCAAAAGACTTTGCAGAAACGCAACTCCCATGATTCTGTAGCATTGAGCCATGTCTATTAAAGTAGTGTCAGACTGCAGTAATTCTAGATGCACCCTATGTCCCCTGCTGCTTGACCTTTTGTCTTCTGATACAACTTCCTTTTGTCACCATATTGCAGTCTCCACCATGACCTCCACTGGAAGAAGGGACAGATCCTGGCCTTGCAGAGTGTTCATAGAAAAAGAGACAGAGCCGCCTTCTACACTTCCACATAATACAGTTTGACCTGCATTATGTGGTCAGTGTAGTAGAACCATATAATGCAGATAACTTCATTGAACTTGATTATATGAGTCGACACTGCCATATAATCCAGTTACTATAAATCTGCATTATAATAGCAATGTAGATAGGGCAATAGAGAGCTACACAGAGTATCAAAAGGGGGACAGACCCACAGGGGGAAATGTGGGCTAGTCAAGTGAAGTGGACGGGGAAGTCTCTAGCCATTTAGCAACAATGGAACAATTATTTATTTACCATATTTATGCCCCACCTTTCTCACCCTGCAAGGGACTCAAGACAGCTTACATATAGGCAGCAATTCGATGCCATACAAATATCTATCTATCTATCTATCTATCTATCTATCTATCTATATCTATATCTATCTATATCTATATCTATATCTATAATAAAAGTCAAAGTTTGTATGTGTGGGAGGACAGAGGGAAGACGTAGGGCAGAGGGAGGACGTAGGGCAGAGGAGTTTGTGCCGGCTTTCTGATTGGCCAGCCTGAAAGTTCCAAGATTCTGACTGGCTGCTGCTGTGGTGCTATTTGCATATGCTCCCTGATTGGCCTGCTTGAACAGGAGCCCCTGGTGGAGAAAAGGGTTCATGACAGAAACAGGGACATGACAGAAGGAAATTTGCATATGGTCTCTGATTGGCCAGCCTCAATTCCAAGATTCCGAGATGAGAAAGAGAGGAAAGGAAAGGCTGGGGGCTGGGTCAGAACACTCCCAATACAGACCGAAATAGGCACACAGAGCCCCCATCACCCACTCTACATCCTACTGCAGTTTGGAGGACTATGAACCATGGATGATGGGACTTGCAGTACCACCACTCACATTCTGAGACCGCTGTTAACCTTATCCAATGACTGATCAGGACCAAACTTCGCACAGAGACCTCTCATGACCCACTTTACATCCTGGTGTAGTTTGGCCGGGGATGGACCGTGGATTATGGGACTTGCAGTACCATTGCTCAATTCTTCAGACCACTGCAACCCTCATCCAATTACCAAAAAATACCAAACTTGGCACACTGAGTCTCCATGAGACCCTCATCCAATGACTGATGAAGACCAAACTTGGCACACAGAACCCCCATGGCCAACTCAACATTCTGGTGAGGTTTGGGGGAGAACAGACTATGGATGATGGGATTTCAAGTACCTCCACTCACTTCCCAAGACTGCTCCAACCCTCATCTAATGACCAATCAAGACCAAACTTGGCACACAGAGCCCCCATGAGAGACTCTACATCCTGGTGCTGTTTGGAGGAGGACGGACAATGGATGATGGGACTTGCAGTACCTTCACTCACTTCCTGAAACCACAATGACATTCATCCAAATACCAATAAAGACCAAACTTGGCACAGAGAGCCCCCATGGCCAACTCAACATTCTGGTGATGTAGCGGGAGACTATGGATGATGGGACTTGCAGTACCTTAACTCACTTTCTGAGACTGCTGTGACCCACATCCAATGACTGATCAAGACCAAACTTAGCACACAGAGCCCCCATGACCCTCTCTCCATCCTGGTGCAGTTTGGAGGATGATGGACCACAGATGATGGGACTCACAGTACCTTCACTAACTTCCTGAGACCACTGTGAGCCATATAAATAACTGATAAAGATCAACCTTGATATACAATTCCTTTCTCTAATAACCCGGGCAGCGCCGGGTCCCCAAGCTAGTATATAATAAAGAAGAGTGTTTGTATGGGAAGGACAGAGGTGCGGAGGGCGGAAGGGGTATGTGCCAGCGTTCTGATTGGCTGCCGCTGTGGTGCTATTTGCATATGGTCTCTGATTGGGCAGCTTCAATAGGAGCCCCTGGTGGAGAAGAGGGCTCATGGCAGAAACGGGGCATGACAGAAGGAAATTTGCATATGGTCTCTGATTGGCCAGCCTCAAATCCAACATTCTGAGATGACAAAGAGAGGAAAGGAAAGGCCAAAGGGGGCTGGGTCAGAACACTCCCAATACAGACCGAAATAGGCACACAGAGCCCCCATCACCCACTCGACATCCTACTGCAGTTTGGAGGAGGATGAACCATGGATGATGGGACTTGCAGTACCACCACTCACATTCTGAGACCGCTGTTAACCTTATCCAATGACTGATCAGGACCAAACTTCGCACATAGACCTCTCATGACCCACTTTACGTCCTGGTGTGGTTTGGCCGGGGATGGACCGTGGATTATGGGACTTGCAGTACAATTGCTCAATTCTTCAGACTACTGCAACCCTCATCCAATTACCAATAAATGCCAAACTTGGCACACTGAGTCTCCATGACGCACTCTACATCCAGGTACAGTTTGAAGGAGGATGCACCATGGACGATGGGACTTGCAATACCTGCACTCCCTTCCTAAGACCATAACTGCCAACAATGATGGATCAGGACCACAATTTACACAGAGAGCCCGCATAACTCACTCTACATCTTGGTGCGGTTTGGAAGAATTTGACAATGGATGATGGGACTTGCAGTCATTTCACTCACTTCCTGAGACCACTGAGACCCTCGCCAATGACTCATCAAGACTAAACTTGGCACATGGAGCTTCAATGACCCACTCTACATCCTGGAGCAGTTTGGAGGACAACAGACCATGGATGATGGGACTTCAAGTACCTCCACTCCCCAAGACTGCTGCAAAACTCATCTAATGACCAATCAAGACCAAAGTTGGCACACAGAGCCCCCATGACCCACTCTACATCCTGCTGCAGTTTTGGAGAAGGGTGGACCATGGATGATGGAACTTCCAGTACCTTCACTCACATTCTGAGACCTCTGAAAACCTCATCCAATGACGGATCAACACCAAACTTGGCACATAGACCTCTCATGACCCACTTTACGTCCTGGTGTTATTTGGAAAACTTTGGAGATGGATGATGGGACTTGCAGTACCTTTGCTCACTTCCTGAGACCACTGAGACCCTCGCCAATGACTAATCAAGACTAAACTTGGCACATGGAGCTCCAATGACCCACTCTACATCCTGCTGCAGTTTGGAGGAGGACAGACCATGGATGATGGGACTTCAAGTACCTCCACTCCCTTCCAAAGATTGCTGCAACCCTCTTCTAATGACCAATCAAGACCACACTTGGCACACAGAGCCCCCATGATCCACTCTACATCCTGCTGCAATTTGAAAGGGGATGGACTTTGGATGATGGGACTTGCAGTACACTTACTGACACCACTGCCACCCTCATCTAATGACTGATAAAGACCAAACTTGGCACACAGAGCCCCCATGACCCACTCTATATCCTGCTGCTGATTGTAGGAGGATGGGCCATGGATGATGGGACTTCAAGTACCTTCACTCACTTCCTGAAAATAATGCAGCCGTTATCCAAAGACCAATAAAGACCAAACTTGGCATACAGAACCACCATTACCCACTTTCTCTAATAACCCGGGCAACGCCGGGTCCCCAAGCTAGTCTATATAATAAAGAAGAGTGTTTGTATGCGACGGAGGGCAGACGTAGGGAGGATGGAGGGAGGAATATGTGGCAGCTTTTTGATTGGCCAGCCTGAAAGTTCCAACATTCGGATTGGCTGCCGCAGTGGTGCTATTTGCATATGGTCTCTGATTGGCCAGCTTCAATAGGAGCCCCTGGTGGAGAAAAGAGTTCATGGCACAAACGGGGACATGAGAAGGAAATTTGCATATAGTCTCTGATTGGCCAGCCTTAAATCCAACATTCCGAGATGAGAAAGAGAGGAAAGGAAAGGCCGGGGGCTGGGTCAGAACACTCCCAATACAGACCGAAATAGGTACACAGAGCCCCCATCACCCACTCTACATCCTACTGCAGTTTGGAGGACTATGAACCATGGATGATGGGACTTGCAGTACCATCACTCACATTCTGAGATCGCTGTTAACCTCATCCCATGACTGATCAGGACTAAACTTCGCACAGAGATCTCTCATGACCCACTTTACGTCCTGGTGTGGTTTGGCCAGGGATGGACCGTGGATTATGGGACTTGCAGTTCCATTGCTTAATTCTTCATACCACTGCAACCCTCATCCAATTATCAATAAATACCAAACTTGGCACACTGAGTCTCCATGACGCACTCTACATCCAGGTGCAGTTTGAAGGAGGATGCACCATGGATGATGGGACTTGCAATACCAGCACTCCCTTCCTAAGACCATTACAACTTCCAACAATGATGTATCAGGACCACAATTTACACAGAGAGCCCGCATAACTCACTCTACATCCTGGTGCGGTTTGGAAGAATTTGACAATGGATGATGGGACTTGCAGTCACTTCACTCACTTCCTGAGACCACTGAGACCCTCGCCAATGACTCATCAAGACTAAACTTGGCACATGGAGCTTCAATGACCCACTCTACATCCTGGAGCAGTTTGGAGGACGACAGACCATGGATGATGGGACTTCAAGTACCTCCACTACCCAAGACTGCTGCAAAACTCATCTAATGACCAATCAAGACCAAAGTTGGCACACAGAGCCCCCATGACCCACTCTACATCCTGCTGCAGTTTTGGAGAAGGGTGGACCATGGATGATGGAACTTCCAGTACCTTCACTCACATTCTGAGACCTCTGCAAACCTCATCCAATAACGGATCAAGACCAAACTTGGCACATAGACCTCTCATGACCCACTTTATGTCCTGGTGTTGTTTGGAAAAATTTGGAGATGGATGATGGGACTTGCAGTACCTTTGCTCACTTTCTAAGACCACTGAGACCCTCGCCAATGACTAATCAAGACTAAACTTGGCACATGGAGCTCCAATGACCCACTCTACATCCTGTTATAGTTTGGAGGAGGACAGACCATGGATGATAGGACTTCAAGTACCTCCACTCCCTTCAAAACATTGCTGCAACCCTCTTCTAATGACCGATCAAGACCAAACTTGGCACACAGAGCCCCCATGATCCACTCTACATCCTGCTGCAGTTTGAAAGGGGATGGACTTTGGATGATGGGACTTGCAGTACCTTCACTCACTTACTGACACCACTGCCACCCTCATCTAATGACTGATAAAGACCAAACTTGGCACACAGAGCCCCCATGACCCACTCTATATCCTGCTGCTGTTTGTAGGATGATGGGCCATGGATGATGGGACTTCAAGTACCTTCACTCACTTCCTGAAAATAATGCAGCCGTTATCCAAAGACCAATAAAGACCAAACTTGGCATACAGAACCGCCATTACCCACTTTCTCTAATAACCCGGGCAACGCCGGGTCCCCAAGCTAGTGTATATAATAAAAGTCAAAACTTGTATGCGGAGGACAAAAGTGTGGCGGGAGGAGTATGTGCCAGCGTTTTGATTGGCTGCTGCAGTGGTGCTATTTGCATATGGTCTCTGATTGGCCAGCTTCAATAGGAGCCCCTGGTGGAGAAAAGAGTTCATGGCAGAAACGAGGACATGAGAAGGAAATTTGCATATGGTCTCTGATTGGCCAGCCTCAATTCCAAGATTCCGAGATGAGAAAGAGAGGAAAGGAAAGGCCGGGGGCCGGGTCAGAACACTACCAATACAGACCGAAATAGTACACAGAGCCCCCATCACCCACTCGACATCCTACTGCAGTTTGGAGGACTATGAACCATGGATGATGGGACTTGCAGTACCACCACTCACATTCTGAGACCGCTGTTAACCTTATCCAATGTCTGATCAGGACCAAACTTGGCACATAGACCTCTCATGACCCACTTTACGTCCTGATGTGTGTTTGGCTGGGGATAGATCATGGATTATGGGACTTGCAGTACTTTTCCCCAATTCCTGAGACCACTGCAACCCTCATCCAATTACTGATAAAGACCAAACTTGGCACAGTGAGTCTCCATGACGCACTCTACATCCAGGTGCAGTTTGAAGGAGGATGCACCATGGACGATGGGACTTGCAATACCTGCACTCCCTTCCTAAGACCATTACAACTGCCAACAATGATGGATCAGGACCACAATTTACACAGAGACCCAGCATGACCCACTCTACATCCTGGTGCGGTTTGGGAGAATTTGACAATGGATGATGGGACTTGCAGTCACTTCACTCACTTCCTGAGACCACTGAGACCCTCGCCAATGACTCATCAAGACTAAACTTGGCACATGGAGCTTCAATGACCCACTCTACATCCTGGAGCAGTTTGGAGGATGACAGACCATGGATGATGGGACTTCAAGTACCTACACTACCCAAGACTGCTGCAAAACTCATCTAATGACCAATCAAGACCAAAGTTGCCACACAGAGCCCCCATGACCCACTCTACATCCTTCTTCAGTTTTGGAGAAGGGTGGACCATGGATGATGGAACTTCCAGTACCTTCACTCACATTCTGAGACCTCTGTAAACCTCATCCAATGACGGATCAAGACCAAACTTGGCACATAGACCTCTCATGACCCACGTTACATCCTGGTGTTGTTAGGAAAAATTTGGAGATGGATGATGGGACTTGCAGTACCTTTGCTCACTTCCTGAGACCACTGAGACCCTCGCCAATGACTAATCAAGACTACACTTGGCACATGGAGCTCCAATGACCCACTCTACATCCTGGTGCAGATTGGAGGAGGACAGACCATGGATGATGGGACTTCAAGTACCTCCACTCCCTTCCGAAGATTGCTCAACCCTCTTCTAATGACAAATCAAGATCACACTTGGCACACAGAGCCCCCATGATCCACTCTACATCCTGCTGCAGTTTTAGAGGGGATGGACTTTGGATGATGGGACTTGCAGTACCTTCACTCACTTACTGACACCACTGCCACCCTCATCTAATGACTGAAAAAGACCAAACTTGGCACACAGAGCCCCCATGACCCACTCTATATCCTGCTGCTGTTTGTAGGAGGATGGGCCATGGATGATGGCACTTCAAGTACCTTCACTCACTTCCTGAAAATAATGCAGCCGTTATCCAAAGACCAATAAAGACCAAACTTGGCATACAGAACCGCCATTACCCACTTTCTCTAATAACCCTGGCAACGCCGGGTCCCCAAGCTAGTACATAATAAAATAAACGTATACATTTGTGATGGTATGCCTGAGCCTTTGGGAAAACTATATTGTCTGGCTTTACTCGGGGGCTATCTGTATACCTTCTGTTAAGATTAAGACCCTTAGCAGACAGAGGCACTTTAGACAAGGTGAAAAGATAACCAAAATGAGTTTACTGAAACAAGATGAATAAAGGATTAACTCCACCCAGGACTATCATAAGATAACTTAAAACAACATATTACAAAAGAAAATTTAGCTGGTTGAAGTCATCTTTCTGGACTCCTCTGCCTCTGATGCAAAGCGATGGATTACAAGTTGTTGCTTATAAACTGTCTTAATCTTCTTTCCTGTGAAGCTTAGGCTGATCGAAAGCTTCTGTTGTCATTGAAATACAATGAAGGTTTGGGATGTTTCTAGTAGAATTATCACACATATATAGCATTTAAAGTGAGTGTTGTCTTAGCAGTCGCAATTTGAAGTAGTAAGTTGGGTCATATGTTCTCTTTTTTGCTTTTCAAATATGGTAATCTTAAATAAAGTAAGTAAGTAAATAAGTTGCAAAGGGGTAGAAAGAAAAATGGCAAAACATTGTTTCTCTTATGGAGTCTGACAAACTTTTTCTGAGTGTTTTAAGTGCATCAGGCTTTCACAGGAAAGATACTAGTTGGTTGTACACTTACTCTGCATCTTGACTTTATCTCTCCGCTCCTTTACCTCATTTTAAAATAAAAACAACACAGCATCAAGAGATGAAAAGATACTAGATAAATAATTATTAATTTATGAAATAGTTTGGAGACGGTCTCCAGGAAATGAAATAGGCTACATTAAATAGTCAGGGGTTTTTGTTTTTGTTTTGCTTCAACACAGCATAGGGAGAGGGAAAAATCAAATCTTCATTGTACTAGAAATGGAAAATTAATTTCAGGGCACAGAAGGCCAGAACCTCCAGAGGTAATTGTTTTCCATTTCTTTACCTGTGGTTTGCCCTATGACAGATCTTACCACGGTTATTGCTTTCTTCTTGTCAGCAGTCAGACCTCCTTCTCAAAACTAAATGCTAAACTGGAATAGGCGAGACTGAGAGAAATGCAGTCAGGTGTATTGAGCTCTTGGAATTCCCACTTTCATTCTAGTGGAAAATGTCCCTTCTGCCTCTTGAAAATAAATAAAATCAGATATTTTATTGCTATATAGAGAACTTTGTGTCATGCAGCTGGTAAAATCATCCCACCTTCCCTTATCAACAGGTCGGAATGGATACCATATGAGTAAAACAGTATTATTTGTCTTTTAAATAAAGATTGAATCTATGGCACATAAAAATTGTTTGAGGGAAACCTGTATTATTTGTTACTTCTTTAAAAGATAAATTTGGTACCAAAGGCAGAAATAACAGAGATACCACACACACACACACACAAAAAAGAAAAAGAAAAGGAGGAGGAGAATAAGATTCAGACTTTTAAGACCCAATCTTTGTGTGCTTGGATGGATGGAGGGATGGAGGGATGGTTGGATAAGTTTCAGTTTCCCTTCCACTTGAATGATTTAAATGACATTTTTCTCCATGCCAAGGAAGGTATTAGCTCAAATAAATTATTGCCAAATATGAACTGAAATGAAAACTATGGCATGTCCAATAAAACTATGGGCCTCATCATATGCAATGAGAGAAGTGTCTTCTCCCCGCTTCTGTCGGCTGCTGGCAGAGTACCCCAGAGCCCATCACATGATGCAGGGCTACTTCTGGCAGGACTCCGTGGAGCTTCATGCCAGCATCATTGCAGCAACAGTGCCCAAAGCAGTTGAGTGTACACCTGACTCATCACAGAACAAAGCAAGAGGAGCTGAAGAGAAAGTGGGAACAGATGGTAAAACGTCATGGGAAGGCAGAGAATGGGCTCCAATGGTAAAGAACAGAGTGTGACAGTTCCCTCCAATGCCCCACAATTTCCCCCACTGTCCCCCTCTTTCCCTCTGGTTGTCTGATCCCTACTACAGGGTTTGATGAAGACCTGCTTTCTGAAAGAGTCAAAGTCCAAAAAAGTAACTTTTCTCAACTCAAGTAGAAGAGCATGCTGAGTTGCAAGTCTGGCTGATTCTGTTATAATTGAGCCAAGGAAGTTTGTGTAAGTTGTTGTTGTTATCATTATTATTATATTTATTTATGCCCAACTTTATCTCCCCAAAGGGGACTCAAAACAGCTGGACATAAGAGCATTAGTATACAATTTATAATATACAGGAATATGCAAATATTAAATCAGAATTTGTTAGGTGATCCCTCATTGTCCGAGTAAGATGGTCCTCAAGTGCGGTGTTGTAGGTGACTGTGGAGCCCTATTCTTGACCTGCATGTTCTTCTGCAGTGAGGGTTTCCAGGTGGAAGGTGGTCCTGGTCAGAGTTGGCTTCATGCACCTTCCTCTTGGCACGTTTCTCTCTTTCACCTTCCCTTTGTGCCTCTTCAAATTCTACAGCATGGCTAGTCACAACTGACCTCCAGCTGGAGCGCTCAAGGGCCAGGGCTTCCCAGTTCTCGGTGTCTATGTGTTTAATCAGAATTAAACACAAACAGCACTAAAAATTCAGTTAAAATCCATCAAAACATATTCAAAGTTAAAGCCACAGTACCCCCTGACTAGACCTTAAACACCTTCATCTTTAAAAGCCTATGTGAACAGAAAGGTTTTAGCCTACTGCCAGAAGTTCTGTTTTGCTGAGCTGCTGTAGGTTTGACCTGCTTTGGAGTATGCCTCTTCTCCAAAGCCAAGCTTTCAACTCCAATTGCACTATTTTTTTTCCTCTTGGACTTTTTCATAAATGGCAAATGCCAATTAATGAGTATTAATAAAAGTACTGTAGTTAAATGGTAGCACAAGACATTTCACCATTACTATGCCAATCATCACACTATTTAGATCAATAGAACATAATATATGGGTGGATAGTTGTTGTTATTATTATTATTATTATTATTATTATTATTAATTGCATTTCTATACCAATTTTCTGACCCCTGCGGGGGAGGGACTCAAAGCGGTTTACAACACAATAAATGGCAAAATTCAATGCCTCACATATGTATAAAATATATCACATATCTAAAGTATATATGCAATAAACGAGGCATTTAATAATAATAATAATTTTATATATTTACAGCATGTGTTTGCCATGTCTTGAAAATATCCCTCCTACCCCCTCCGGGCATCCAAAAAGAAACTTTGATTTTACTATTTTATATAAGGGACACTATTTTCCCGAGCCTACTGTGCCACTGTATATAATGAGACTATACGTTTTGGTATCCAACTTTTACTCCAGCACCACCCAAAATTTTCCTGCTTCTTGGCAGGGGGTTGGACTGGATGGCCCATGAGGTCTCTTCCAACTCTATGATTCTATGATTCTATGAAAATTGTTTCTGACTCCTATTCTGATCTTACAGCTCTAGTCCTTCCAGGTGGCACTTTGACGGCAGTAACATGAAATGGTTGCATCTCATTACTGCGTTTACTTAATGGAGTGCTAACAAAAGTTATGTTTAAGATGTATCAACCTCAGCCCAGCGGCAAGACCAGTCTGACCATTAGGATGGGACTGGCAAAAATACGTCTGAGGATTTCTTGACATAGAAAACCCTACAAAATTAAGGACTCCCCATAAGCCAACAGGAGACTTGAAGATTCATACACTCACACAGGCTGGGTCTACAGTGTCCTATATCCTAAGATCTCATCCCAGATTATCGACTTTGAACTGGATTAAATGAGTCCCCACTGCCATATAATCTGGGATAAACAGATAATCTGGGAGTAGATCCTGGGATATAGGGCAGTGTAGAAGGGCCCCCAATGTCAAATGTTCTGTAATAAAGCAAGAAAAATCGCAGCTGCATAACACTCCTATATTATGTCAGATAGTGAAGAAGAGCATAAAACTTGAAGAAAAAAACCTTTCTTATATGCACTTAAGGAACATTATGAAATAGATTGGATCACTTTGCTTTCAAGTAAGTGGAACTACTGTGTTTCCAAACGCTTACAGTATATTCTGGCGTATAAGACTACTTTTAAACCCAAGAAAATCTTCTCAAAAGTCAGGGGTCATCTTATACGTGGGTGTAGTCTTATGCATGGGAGTGGTCTTAACTCTATATTTTAACTGGAAAAGTTGGGGGTCGTCTTATACACCCAGTCGTCTTATATGTCGGAATATACGGTAGCTAAAGTACTAGCAGGTCCCCTACTGGTCATGTAATGCCAGCAAAAAAATTTTTTTGAAGCTGCTGAATTTTCTGTTCTTCACTTTTGATGCTAATCTGTATGATTTTTCTTAAATACAAAGAAGTATAAGGAAGCACTAGCAACTTTTATGTGATTTAAAAGTGACTAAAAGTGTCAGCTGGCTCACCATCTTTAGGTTAATCTATATGGTTTAGAGGGCCAGAGACCAATGATGTTAGCTTATTTTTAATGCAGCTAAGATTACTTTAGAGATCCAGAAAGGTGAGTAGAAAGATTGTAGATGCTATGGACACAAAACTGGTTGGCAGTACTTTTTATTTTCTTTTTGTTACTTATCTGGGGAAATGCATGTTAGGAATGCCGGGACATAACACTTGAAAAATCTGCCAAAATGCCTATAAAAGTCCTTACACACATGTGAATTGTTTTAATATTGTAAATAGATTAATTCTATTTTAATATGTTTTAATTGTATTGCTTTTTTAAATTGAGCCACTTTGAGTACCAATTTTGGGGAAAAGTGGAAAATTATTGTAGTAGTATCACCATCATTATTACACCAATAAAGAAATTGCATCAATTATATACTTATTTTGCTCTCATTATAAAAAAGGAGACTTTACTTACAGGTAACTATGTGAATTATTACTTCTAAGCTCTGTCAAAAAGAGAGAAATTTACTATATAAGCTACATTAGACTGAAAACTGGAGAAAGCTACTGTACCTTTACTTGTTATGTAGAATAGGGAATGTTAGCCAGTGTTGTTAACCACACAACTGGGTAACAAGCAATATCTCCTGAAATTCCTTCTTCTGTACAATAATTATAGATGCCAGTGTAGTGATTTCAACTAGGAGTGTGGTTAAGAAGGTTCCTGCCTAGTGAGCGTCTGCTAAACCAAATCAACCAGGACAGAGAACAAAGCACTCCAAGTTTGAAGGCAAACTACAGAGGTTTATTATAATTTGGACAAAAGCGATGCAAGTACAGAGTCACTACTCTAAAATCTGCAAGCACAATTTCATAGTAAAATACATTTTATACACTTTTGACAGAGATTCAGACTTCCCGTACCTCCTACTGATTGGCTAAGAAACACCCCGGTTCAGATCTGCATAGAGATTGGCCAGAGGTTTCTCTTTTGTCACAGATAGGAGGAGGGGATCTCCATGGTGGGAAGAAGAACAGCTGTTTATTGGCTAGTTTAAAGATCCAGTTCATTGTAGATGTCCCCGGGGAGGGCATGAAACTGAAAAGGATGATGACATGGTTATGCAGATGATTTCTTGTTTGATTTAAGTTTCCAGTTCCAAGAAGATCTAGAAAACAAAAGATGGTAATCTTGGGTTTGGTTGCCCTTTCAGAAGACTAATGTATTCATCTTTGTTTTAGCCTTCTCTTCCATGGGAACTCTAAGCTTCTACTCACATTTAAGCAAGTGATAAAGGAATTATTTGTCTCTCATATATATGCAAAGAAAATTGTCTTATCAAGTCTGGGAAATCACTGGAGAGACCTTTCTAATAGCTCAGTGATCTCCGTTCTCAGAAGCTTATGTAAATAGGGAGCACTGGGAGAACAATGCTTTCACAGTACATTTGATAGCGTTTTATAAATTTGTGTATACAGTGACAGACTTTGTATTTCTAGGTGCAAAGATTACTGCAGATGCAGACTGCAGCCAGGAAATCAGGAGACATTTACTTCTTAGGAGGAGAGTAATGTCCAATCTCAATAAAATAGTGAAGAGTAGAGACATCACACTGGCAACGAAGATCCACATAGTAAAAACAATGGTATTTCCACAGTCACCTACGGATGTGAGAGCTGGACCTTAGGGAAGGCTGAGCGAAGGAAGATAGATGCTTTTGAACTGTGGTGTTGGAGGAAAGTTCTGAGAGTGCCTTGGACTGCAAGGAGATCCAACCAGTCCATACTTCAGGAAATAAAGCCCAACTGATCACTGGAGGGAAGGACATTAGAGGCAAAGATGAAGTACAGGGTTAGTCAAAATGAATAGGCCAATAAGAATATTAATTGTACCCGAATTGGCCTATTCATTTGACTAACCCTGTACTTTGGCCACATCATGAGAAGACAAGAAAGCTTAGAGAAGACAATTATGCTGGGGGAAATGGAAGGAAAAAGGAAGAGGGACTGACCAAGGGCAAGATGGATGGATGGCATCCTTGAAGTGACTGGATTGACCTTGAAGGATCTGGGGATGGTGATGGCCGACAGGGAGCTCTGGCGTGGGCTGGTCCATGAGGTCACGAAGAGTCAGAAGCTACTGAACAAATGAACAACAATACAAAGAATGTGTTTTCTGCTCTATTGCCTCTCCCCAAAAGGGCCACACCTGCCATAGCCTCTTCCCCACTGATTTGTAATTTTCCCCATTTTTTAATTCAAAACACACATTCCACATCTCTGGGGATCAGGCAAGTTTGCTACATTTTGGAAGGGGATAAGCTATTTTAGTCCCAGGAGAGGCTTTCACTCAACAAAAAAGTAGACAAACTCAATATCTTATCTACTTTAAGTCTAAAATAGCCTAGGAGAGTCTAAACTTTGCAAAACCCTGAGTTAAAAATCAGGGAGGGGACTTTGGGGGCACAGGTAGCCATGGAAACAGCCTGGGGGCCAAAGGTAGGCTATGGAAGATACTTTCCTCACCCTTGATACATTGCCCCAAGGATACATTGCTGGCAGATTCCTATTACATACAAACAATGTCTCAGTAGAGCCAGACTAACTGAAACCTAAAACATTGTTTTAGCATCAGTTCCCACTGGATTTTGTATGTTGCCAGGTATGAGTTCCACAACAAAGGCTCAGATTGAAAAAATCTTTCCTTTCACCGTCTGGAAGCAGAACTCAGCAATACAGCCCTTAGGAAATCTCTAAAGCATCATATGAATCTTCATTTATTAGAAGGCTTCATGTATCCCTGTAGACTTTTTCTATTAGTAGAAATTATATTGTAAAAGCCATCTAATGTAAAACGAGAATCTGTTTTTCATAAACAGAGATACTGTTTGTATGAATAAAAGGGAAATGTTCTTTTCCCTGGATGCCCATGAAGCTTCTAAAAATAGTTCAAAGTCTCAGCCAGAGTTAACGTTGCTAAATGTGCCCAGGAGAACATCAGGATGTGTACCACTGCGTGAAAAAACATCTTGCCGCCAGCCAAAATAATGAGAGCTCATTGCTGGTGGTTTTATAATATAACAAAATATTTTGTGGCCTTACCTCCAAGTCTGTTTTCTACAAAAGGGAAGGGGGAAAAACCAAACCTTTCTGAGACTTCAAAGGCATTGGGGGAAATTGAAATTTAGAGCCCATTACAGTTTCCCTTCTGCATTGAATAGTAATGTTGGTTTAGGAATGTGGTCTGGAAGGGACTCTCCCTGTTGATTATGGCAGGGACAGACAGTCTCAATTAATCCTATAATATTCCACTTTTTCAGCTGTTTTTCAAATATCCCCATTACTTTCTCCTCTTCCTATTTTCCCCTTTGTTCTCAGTTTATTTCAGTTTCTGCAAATTGAGTCCAAAATACAAGTGTAGCTGTACACAGCAGTGGGAAGGGGAAAGGAGGGTGTGGAAAATTGCCCATCCCAATTAACTCAGGCAAAAGCAAACTACTGCAGTCTCTACTAGCTTAGGTGTTCTTCCTCATTAATAAGTTTTGCTATTTTGACTACATTCTGATATTGCTTGGCCACATGTCCCACTTTTTATCTATAAACTATTAGATAGGATGTAGATATTCCTTCCTCTATGGTTCCATTTAAATGGGGAGGAAAAGAAAATTATGTAGACTGATCTGGTGATTTATTAAATCTCTCAGGCAATCTTCAGTAGCCTTTAAAAATTAGACCCAAACTGCCATCAAGGGCAAAAACACAACCTTCCGCCTAGACATACACATTAAATATTGATTTGTATTGTGGGTAATTTTCTTTCCCTTAAGATGATGCTTGATACGCTGTGAACGCAGAATAAAGTGTGTTCCTTGGGTAGTCTTTTAAGACTGATTATATGTAATGTGGAAAATATTGGTCCAATCAATACCTAAAGTACAAAAGAAAGACGTACAAAAGCAATTTTCTGATGGCACAGCTTGTAATACTTATGGCGACCTCACCAACTGTTGTATACATTTTCTGGAAATGCACTGTAAGTGGTGTCTACCAGGTCTTAAATGGGCTGCTTTGAGTTTGTAAAAAAAAGATGTGTAGATGAACTGTATGTTCTCGTAAACTGTCATCAAATTGACTACATGGTGATCCTATGAATGAGAGATCTCCAAGTCACCCCTTGCTTAATCAAGGACATGTAGCCAACTTAATGACAATTAACAAGAGCATACAGCCTTCTCAAGCACAATTTACTCATATCACTCTTGATAATGCAAGTACATTTGTGCTTCTCAGGTGGTTTATGTATGGCCTTTTTGTCTGTTTCAGGCTCCACAGAAGTACAAGCTTCAGAGAGCCCTCTCAGGGAAAATACTATCCTGTAAGGGCGAAAGTAAGCTAGGGATTCATTTTGGACAACAGATCCCCATTAAGTTAGTACCATGGTTAAGAGGATTTATGCCCAGTGAGCATATATTAAAATCAAAAGGGCTTGGACATTCAGGTCTATTGCAATTCAGCCAAAAAGGATGCAAGTACAAGCAATTTGCTTCAAAATGTTCAAGCACAAGGATACAGATTAATCAGTGGTGGAAGACTGATTTTTTTGACTGATCATATGCAGGACTAAGTTTTTGACATGCCAACACCCAACACCAATTCAAAAAAGCAGGGAACCGACATATGATGTCTGAATTAGGTCTTGCTCTCACTCGTGCTTTTATTGCAAACATAATGACTGTCTATAAACAGCAGGGCACGTGTGTGTTTTCTAATATAGCATGCCAAAAAATTCCCCCCAGCTGATGCAGTGGCTCCTAAACATTTTATTAAGCAGATCTACAATGGCAATAACCTGCCACCAGTATTTAGTTTGTTACAATATAATGCCAGTAGTTATGTGACTTCACCAGTAGTTCATGTTCCATGAACCCGATACTTACTATGCTTTGATTTCTAGAGTTGCTTCTCTTTTAAGCCAGTCTTTGCATCTTTCCTAGTCTGCGTGCACAAGAGGGGAAAAGAAGTTGCATATGGAATCAACACAACATAGGTTTGTTGTATTAGGAAGATGTTAGACTGTTCTCTTCAAAATATCCAGCCATATACCAAGATTGGGAAGCCAAAAGGATTAGAGGAGCTGTAGCTGTGCTTTTTCACTCTGCCCTTTTCCAGAGGCCATTTTTTAAATCCAAGAAAATATAACCTAATATCTTAACGTGAATAACAAATGACCTTTTGGCACATTAGAGAGAATTCTAGAAAAAACTCTTCAATTGCATTCTGCTATACTGTTACCCTTAAACTTGAAGCTACCTGTAGGTTATCATCATGGGAGAATTAGCTCTTCTTCTCATTGTGAACATTACATATGGCGGACTCACGGAGCAGAGACTATTTGGTGGCATGAATTGTTGAGAAATGCATGCAATCAAAAACAAACAAATTGACATCTCTCTATACACAATATTTTCTTCCTTAACTGTGGGAACCATTACTTTTGGGGGTTACAACTGCCAAAATCCTCAGCTTGCATGATTCTACTGTTTGATGGGAACTGGAAGCTTCACTTCAGAATCAAGACACACATTCTCTCTTTCTCTATATATGAATGTGTGTGTGTGTTTAGAACAGAAATGTTCTTCCAATGTCTCAAGTGCTCACTTTGAAATTATGATGGTAATTTCCAAACCACAAGTAGGGACTTTCCTCAGATCATGTATTCTGCACCTCTTACTAATACATGAGTAGTGTGATGCTTTTTAGGGGGAAATGGGTTGTTTAAAAGTTGATGAAAATAAGCA
Organism: Anolis sagrei; assembly: GCF_037176765.1. Lineage (NCBI taxonomy): Eukaryota > Metazoa > Chordata > Lepidosauria > Squamata > Anolidae > Anolis > Anolis sagrei. The sequence continues at coordinate 76,150,999 of NC_090024.1, forward strand.
TGACAGAGCTCAACTTCCCTTTTAAAAAAACAACCCATGCTTCTCTCCTGCTCTGAAAAAAGCATACATAAATGCAGAATGCATCCTGCTTTATAGTTTTCAAAAAAAGAAAATACATGGTAAAGGGTCATGACCAATATCTCCCATTAATCACTGAAAGATACTTCTTCTTTCTGATCAGGAGAGACACAGTTTCCAAGACATCAGATGTGTGCTAACAAAGCAATATTTCCAGAATACAAGGTGTATGACTTGCTTCTGTACTTAATTTATTGTTCAGGATTTACAGCCTGGAAGTTGAGGGAAGGGGCTGCAATGAGATAGTAATGATTTAGAATTATACACCATGGTAGCATTAAAATATACTTCTGCACATAATTCTAGAGTGGGCCATTGGTATCCACTAAAGTTTGGTTCTTTGAACCCCCATGGGTATCAAAACCTGTGACCACTTAAGGCATGCAATAGTAAAATAGTGTCCCGTATATAAAATGGCAAAATCAGGTCTTATTTCTTGGAATTTTTTTTTAATCAAGCCATGGATGGTTGATTCTGTGAATACAGAATTCATAGATATGGAGGGCCAGTTGTAAAAATCTTAGCTCCATTTGCTAGGATTGTACAAGTGTCTGTGTGTGTGTCAAAGGGAGAGGCATATGTGGCAGAAGAGGTTCAAATCAGATTTTCTCACAACCAACTCCACCAAACAAGGTTTTCCAGTACTATAGCGTATTCCAAGTAAAAATGTGTGCAGTCACAGCCTAATCATCTTGGGGATATGAATGTATTATTATTATTATTATTATTATTATTATTACAAAGACTGGATGGCCATCTGTTGGGGATGCTTTGATTGTGCTTTACCTGCATGACAGAAGAGGGTTGGACTTCCATCAAATACTGTTAAGTTTATATTGGTTAAAATTGTTCATTTTAAATGTTGCATTGTTCTTTCTTTCTTTCTTTTTGCACTAAAATGAGATGTGTGCAGTGTACACAGGAATTTGTCAATTTTTTTGTCAATTTTTTTCAATTAGTTCACACAAACACTCTCCATCCATGTGCCACTGGCCCGACCCATCTGCCAAATTTTAAAAACCAATATGGCCTCTGTGTCCAAAAGTTTTCCATGCCATGTGTGTGTGTGTGTGTGTGTGTGTGTGTGTGTGTGAAACATTTATTGGGCTCCACAAGAAACTTTTGCTTCAAAAAGGGCTCTGCAGCTGAAAAAGTTTGAGAACCCCTGCTCTAAACTATGAATGGATAACTATGAGAGGTTAAAGAAATGTTGGTAGCATTCATGCAAGACTAACTGAGAAAAGGAAGTTTGTAACATAAGCTTTCAGAGACTGATGACTTCATCATATGGGTCTGTGCAAGTGTCCTAGGACACTTGCAGCACACTTCATCTACGAAGCTGCATGACGACCATCACATGTCACACACTCACTGCTGGTGAGGCTCTGTATATGAACTGTGCTGCAAGCCTCCTAGGATACTTTGACCAGAATAATAATCATCATCATCATCATTATCTTTATTTATACCCTGCCAGAACAAGGGAGGCTTCTTTTGTTCTACAGGCAGCAACAGGGTCAGTGAGGGGGATGGGGGGAGGCTCGTGACAATGCTTCCCATATGTGATGTGGAAGCATTGCTGCAGGTGATATGAGGCCCGGGGTGATAGGATTGCCCCATTGCCCCACGGATTCACCTCAGAAGCTGGTGAATCCCCACTGATCCAACAGTAAGTGTGATGAAGTCCTTCGATGATTTCATAAAATGCTTATAGACAGACAGTTATACCCATGTCAAGATGTGTTTATTAATAGCAATAGAAATGCAAAACTTGTGGAGATGCTGATGAGGTGACAAGTCAGTTTTAACAATTGTTGGAAAACAAAGTTGGGAGGAATGATATTGTCTAAAGCCAATATATGCTTTAGGCAATATCATTCCTCCTAACTTTGTCATTCAAGAACCATGGTTAAAACTAACTTGTCACCCCATCACCCTAACAACACATTTTGTATTTCTATTACTATTAACTCACACACCAGGACATGGGCATAAATGTCTGCCTACTTGACTGCATGCATCTGATAAAATATCCGAAAAGCTTCTCAGTTAGTCTCAAAGATGCTACAATATCTGTTTGCACAGATGTGTTTGAATTCTACCACTAAAAAGTACTGTAAACGTAATACATCACCAACAAGATGGCTTTGCAGACATATTATGAATATTAGGTTAAAAAATGAAAAACTATGCATATTTAAAAATAACTAAAATATTTGTAAATCTAACAAATATTTCAGCATTATACCCACTAGTTGCAACTCCTTGTGTCAATGTGACCATATTTAAGTCACACTGCTTTTGGTGAGACATTAGCAAAATGTAACTTGAAACAGCAAGTGAGTTTATGTAATTTACTTGATATACAAGGCCTGATTCTATAGCCTGTACTTGTAAATAATATCTCATTTGTTACACCAAATTACCTGTGGGAGCAAAGACCTGAGTAAACTGGTCATGATTAGGTATTTAATCTTAGTTGTTTAAAATCCTTCTGCCTGTTTATTAGATCTAGCGTACAACCAGCTACAGTGTTTTTCATCCAGACATTTGGAAGACAGCCGAATTGTCCTCATCCATTCACTTACTGTGAGTATATGCATCTTACACCATACAGGAAACTAGTACTTAGTCACACTGCTTCAGACGGTATCAGAATATGACTACCCAAAAAGACAAAGATTTTAAACACATGCAGCTAAATTGAAAGAAATATTCTCCTTTTACTTTAACCTATGTGCACTTACATTTTTGTTCTTGCTTTGCTATTTATTGAAGCAAATGTTTTTAGCAGCTAGAAATGTCTGTATTTATAGATAAAGGTAAAGGTTTTCCCCTGCCATTAAGTCCACTCTGAGGAGTGGTGCTCATCTCTATTTCTAAGCCGAAGAGCCGGCGTTGTCCGTAGACATCTCCAAGGTCATGTGGCTGGCATGACTGCATGGAATGCCATTACTTCCCCACTGGATTGGTACCTATTGATCTACTCACATTTGCATGTTTTGAAACTGCTAGGTTGGCAGAAGCTGTGGCTAACAGCAGGAACTCACTCCGCTCCTTGGATTTGAACTGGCAGCCTTTCAGTCAGCAAGTTCAGCAGCTCAGCGGTTTGACACACTGTACCACCGGGGGTTCCATCTGTATTTATATGGTCACATATACCTACTGGTAGCTTACTCAGAGCCTTTAGCCAAGAGGGTGGATTCAACACCCCCGCCCCCAAATTTTTCAGGTAAAAAAACTGGTTTACTCATGAATTTTAACTGGGTAACCAAATCCACATGCCAAGTCTATGAGAAGAAAAATTAGAGTCCCTTCAGAATTGCAAGCACAATCTCCACCAAATTTGGACTATTCACACTATCATTATCTACCTTTCTACCAATTTGTATTGCAATAACAGCAATAACTGACATAGTGGAGCCTATAGCAGAAGTTGCCAAAGCCTAAGGTGCGGGAGAGGAGGGATTTGACCTGGATTGCAGGTAAAACTGAGGAAACTCTGGAAATGGAGGTGTCTCCCACTGGTTAATCTAATCCAAGTTCTGATAAAGAAACAATAGAACAGGAGAAAAGAGAAGAAGCCGTGCAATTGTTAGATTTTAGACTTTATATGAACAAGACTATTTCTGATGACCAAGTGAAAGCTCATTTAGTGCAAAATCCACAGACTCCACTGGGAGGAAATTTATTTCCTGTGGATAAGAAGAGGCATCTAAGATTTCAACCCAAATGGTTCAGCAGATTTCCCCGGTTAGCCTACTCATTTCATGTACAAGGTGCGCTCTGGAAGTACAATGTGCGTGTTTGGAGTAGAAGTTTTCAATAGACACCAAATACAGTACCATCAGAACAACTTGTGCTTCTTGCTAATTCACAGTGGAAAACATCATGATGGAACCCATCATCATGATATCAAAACGTCAAACATCTGGGCGTCCCCTGGGCAACATCCTTGCAGATGGCCAATTCTCTCAGACCAGAAGAGACTTGCAGTTTTTCAAGTCGCTCCTGACGCACACACAAAAATTATCATGCTAAAGGAAATAAGAAGAAAGCAGAAGAAAGCAGAAAGAAACTTCTGCCAGTTCTGGAAACCATTGTCCTTGGTGGCCGACAAGAATTGACTTAAAGAGGAAGCAATGATTCAGGACCTATTACCTGTGAAGAACCTTTGCACAATGATGATCATTTCAGGGTCTTGTTGAACAGAAGACATGGACCTGAAAAGTCATCTCAGGAGGAAAACAATTCAGCCCCTCCTGAATTTATTTTCTGGCTAGGGGCCTGCTAACTTTGAGTTCTCAGTAACTCATATTTCTGCACCATCATCTTTATTACTTGTTGGCACGAGGAAAATATATCACACTAGTGAACAGCCTACAGACTTACTGATCTCATATTTATGAAACAGGTACCTGTTTATTGACGCTTTGAAAATCTCCTTTTGCATACACAATGGACTCCAATATTCCTCCCTGTGGGTATCAAAATCGGTGGATGCTGAAGTCCCCTTATATACAATGGCATAGTAAAATGATGTCTCTTATATAAAGGTTTGCTTTTTGGACTTTTGCTTTTCAATATTTTCAAGTCATGCATAGTTGAATCCATGGGTACAGAATCTATAAGGCATGGAGGGCCAATTGTATCTCATCCAGGCAGTTTTTTAATATATGTTCAACGTGCAGGCTCCAAAACACAAAGCAAACCTAACTAGGGTAAAAGTAGGAATAGGCATGATTGTACCAAGGGCAGTAGTTGATCTGGAATTAAGCCCTCTTCTCTCATGCATACCCAAAAGAAAGAGATCTAACCTGTTGTGACCTGAAGTGTTCAAATAGCACTTCAAGGCTCTGTAGCTCAGCAACATGAAAGTGGGAAAGGACTGTACCTCCAATGGGGATTCCTCATATTTAAAGTAAGTAATTATAAAATTATTATTTTTTCAAAGTATAGTGAAATTTGTAAAAAATAATTAGATTCTTCCAATGTGGGATAGGGCCTGCATTGCAACAACACATGGGAACTGATATCCTGACATTGGATATTTGATTGGCCAGGTTTTAAAGTAGTGATATGTGACACAAACAATGGATCTCAGCTTTATTCCAACACAATAGCTATGGTGTTCAACATCCAGACATTTATTGCTGTTGAGCTATTCACTGGCAAATATATGCAGTGCCAAGTACAGTTAGGCATTCATTTATAACATAAATGAAACCAAACTATAAAAATCTATACAGGGATGTAATGGATTTCCACTTAGACTCTAAACCTAGGACAAATGACAACTAAACAATCATTTACTTTTCTTCTTAGGTATGTTTGGAAGTTAATGGTGATGCGAAAGAGAGAGAGAGAGAAATCAGATCCCGGAAGAAGACAAGGAAGATATGCACATTGATGCTGACTTATGCCTCTACATGAGAAGAAAGATGAGTCAATGAGAAGGGGAGAAAATGAAGCCATTAGTGAATTGTCAAGGGGGAAGAAATACAGGATAATAGGTCATGAGAACAGGGCACTGATAACCAAAAGGAAAGGTTACATTGTGAAGAAATGGAAGCATTTCTTTATTTCCAAAGAAATTTGGAAGCGGTGGCTAAAACACACTGGCTAGAAAAAAAATCACATTATGTCAGACAAGGAAAACTGACAACACTGAAAACTAAGAAAATATTAGATTATTAAATCACACGTACTTTTCTTAATTCACAAGTGCAGTAATACAGTATGATCCCTGTATCCACAGGGTATATGTGCCAAGTCAACTGCATACAAAAACAATAATAAAATAAAATATAAATGGAACAGTTCAGACTGGAGTGTCACCACCAATTTGGGGTCATGTGTGCCCCATTTGACTCTGTTTTGGAGGTTGCAGCCTCCACTGGAAGTTGCACATTAGACCCCCCCCCCCCCCACACACACACACACACACACACACAGACAAGAATTCTTTCTCCTACCCTGGACATCATTCCACAGATATATAAACCCAACTTGCCTAGTTTCCAACAGACCTCACAACCTCTGAGGTTGCCTGCCATAGATGTGGGCAAAATGTCAGGAGAGAATGCTTCTGAAACATGGCCATACAGCCCAGAAAACTCACAGTAACCCAGTGATTCCGGCCATGAAAGCCTTCAAGAACACATTTACAAACATTATTTGCAGAATTGTTTCTATTCCATATAAGAGAGAAGCTTATGATTAAAATTCATCAAAGATCTATGCATTTAACACCCATGTCCTATACATGTTTGCTCAGAATTAAGCCCTTTTCAGGTCTGTTTGCCATTTCCAAGTAAGAATCCATATGGTTGCAGCTCTAGTACATAACCATTTACTTACCTATTTACATGTAACCCTGCTTAACACAATATCTATTAAAATGAATAAGCTGGAGAGCCAATTTCTATGTGTCTTTTCTAAGACTCATTAATAATTTTCTCACCACTAACTCCAGAAGAAAAGTAATTTCAAAATACATCTGTGGCTTGTATAGGACTGAAATGTACAGGTATTTCATTGAGTAGCCAGTAGCACAAGGTTTCGGTGCAGGACACAACTATGCTCTTTTATGCTCCACAGAAGTCAAAGTACATTGAATTAAGCTCTAGATAGTAGTCAATTTCTTTTGTGATTGGTTATTGCAATTATACAGAGGTATGTGGCTGGTGCCTTGCTCATCACTGATCTAGCCATTGATGACACTTTGATTTTTCAGTGCTCTTTCATTAGTAACATACTTTGCCCATTACCTGTGAGATTAAAGAACAACAAAAAACAGTGTAAAAGCCACTAAAACATATCTATATTTTCCAACCTTGTCTGTAATAAAAAGACTGTCCAACCATTTTGATACCCACATTGATAGTGGTGATGATTAGCTTTAATAATGTTTTGTTTTCATTATGTGCTGTTCAGGATGGAAACCACTGGAACAGATGCATTTGTCACAGAAGGAGCCTGCTACAGTCTTCATATACTCAGTGTCTCGTTTATTTTGAAATGACTTTGGTACTAGTTTGATTGTCTAAAAATTCATTCCTGGACAGGAAAAGAGACTTAAATAAGGGCTTAAAGCCAACCTCAAAAACTGTGGCATAGACACTAAGAACTGGGAAGCCCTGGCCCTTGAGTACTCTAACTGGAGGTCAGCTGTGACCAGCAGTGCTGCAGAATTCGAAGAGGCACGAATGGAGGGAAAAAGGGAGAAACGTGCCAAGAGAAAGGCATATCAAACCAACCCTAACATGCCAACCATGACTGGGACCGCCTTCCATCTGGAAACTGATGTCATCACTGCGGGACCAAGAATAGGGCTTCCATAGCCACCTACGGACCCACTGCCAAGACATTCCATGTTCATTCCATCTGTCCATCCAGGATTATTGGCTCCTATAGCTCCTTTATCTTAAAATTAAATGTCTATTACCAAATTCTTCTTGTGTGATTCATATGCCCTTTTCTGAAAGGCTGCTTTGTATCTGTTTTCCTAGCATCAGATGGTTCTTCACATAGCCACCTCTGACATAAGAGACTATTTGAAGAGATTCAGAAAATGGATAATACTGTCAGTAAATCCAAAAATTGGAAGCAAAAAGAGGAGATATTATGAGCCTTATTAGGAATCTGTGTTGCAATATGGTTGGTATTTCACTCTTTCATATGCTCAGGTATTTCAAAGCAATGTACAGTTTGCCATCCATATCTGCAAGTTTAGCTTTTGTGTATTTGATCAATATTTCATTTCTAGGACCTACAATACAACCCTATCGTCAAACTCCAGCAGAAGTGTATCACAGAGTCACACTGAAGGATCTAAAACAGTGGTTCCCAACCTGTGCTCCATGGAGGCCTAAGGGCTCTGCATGCACCTCCCAGGGGCTCTGCAGCTGCGCCAGGAAAAAAAATTTGAATGAGATTAAAGAATAAGAAGCAAAAGTAGAATCAAAATATCATGTTTCAAAACTAAAATCTACCAGACTTTTGGCTGCATTTATAAGATGAATTCAAAATCTTGTCTGAGAAAACAAAATTGGTGTAGCTGTTTTCTTCACTACATGTCTCTGTGAAGCAGGATTCTCTGTTTATATAGATACCAAAACAAAATACAGAATCTGCTTAAATGCAGAACCAGATATTCACCTGCAATTATCATCAACTGAACCTAAAATAAGAAAACTGCAAAACATGCAGCTGCAGATGTCTCATGAAAAGCTTTTTTACTGTATGTGATTTTATGTTAAAACTTAATTTAGGCCTATTGTTGCACTACAATGCACTCTAATTATGTTACAACACAAATGGCTTGATTTATTGAATTTTGGATAAATGTTTATGTATGGCCAAGATTTGACAATATCATGTGTACTGCTGATAGCTGAGAATAAATTGAGCTATTATGATGAATTTCAAAGTTTTAAAAATGCAGTTTCATTGCATGGACATTGTGCAATTGTTTAAATATATCATTAATTTACATTCTCTTACTATCTATTCCTTCTTTCTCGCCCCATAACACTACTCCTAGACACCATTAACTTGTAACACAAAGGGTAGGCCTAAGGAGCTCCCGTATAGAATTTGATTCAGAAAAAGGCTCTGTGAGTCAAAAAAAGTTGGGAACCATTGACCTAGTGGTTCCTAGAGAAATGTTCTCAAATATTAAAAAAAAATTAGCAATTTATCCACTTTTGTTGTGGTCCTGCACCCACCCCTAACCTCAATTAATGTGGAGGGTTGACTATAATTGGAATAGTAAACTGAAGCATGACTCTAAAATCAGGACAGTAAATAAAGAACAACACTCAAAAACAGGGGAGTTCCAGAAAAGAAACAAACAGGGCCAGCTAATCACCTTCCAACAAATGATTCCCCCAGTTAGGAAGCAGCCAAGCCTTGAAGCTGCAAGGCTATTCAAAGCAAATCAGGGTGATCAATTCCAGCATTCATACTTGCCTCAAACTGACAAGAGTTCTTTCTCCCATCCTGGACATTCCACAGATATATAAACCCCACTTGCCTTGTTTCCAACAAACCTCACAATGCCTGAGGATGCCTGCCATAGATGTGGGTGAAAAATCAAAAGAAAATGCTTCTGGAACATGGCCATACAGCCCGGAAAACTCACAGCAACCGAGTAATTCCTACCATGAAAGCCTTCGACAACACACGATGGAGTTTGCTTCAAATTGAAAAGTAGTGTATGATTTGGATGTTGGAATGTATTTGTCATACCATGAAGCCCCGGGTACTTACATACCTATAGAAACTAATTTCTATGTTTTAGAACAACTTGAGATATGGCAAACAATATAAATAATGTTATAGCTGTACCTTGTTTGAAACTTAAATACTGAGTTCAGTGATTTTGCCACTGTTTTAAACAGAGGCAGCAAATCACTCAAATGCTAAGACAGTAAATTTACGTCTTGTACTGCCATCATGTGGTCAGATTTAGAACAACATAGTTCTTTGGGACCACTTAGCAGTATTATCAGCCATGATATCTTTCTGGGCCATTGATATACTACATTGGAGGTATTATTTTATAGGGATGTAATTCCTTTCTAGTTGTTGCTGTTGGATTCCTTTCCGATGTCTTGTATTTTGACCTGTGGATTCCCCATGTTATTGTACACATATGTGAAACCATTAGCTGTCCAGTTTGAGCTTCGTTGAACTGTGGTTGTTGTCCAACACTATATGAGTTTCCCATTAAGTTCAAGAAAACTGCTTTGGTTTTAAGCTAGAGGTAATAATCATAATGGGTTGGATAAGACTGAACAAAGTGAAGCTTGAAAAGACAGAACTGCTCTTCATCAGTCAAACAACAGATCAAAGAACAGGTATTAGACTTCTGGGCTCAGTTCAAGGTATTAGTTTTGACCTATCAAACCCTAAAAAACTTGAGACCAGGTCATCTGAAAGACCACCTGCTGTCACAAGAGTCTATCTGAAATCTGAAATCCTAAACAGAGATGTTTTTGTTCCTCCCACGACACCCAAGAGTCTAGATAAATGAGCACGTAGGACAGGACCTTCTCTCCAGTGGCATCTTGGTTGTGAAATTCCTTCCCTACATTGATAGCGAAGGCTATTATTTCATGTGGCCTTGTGTCCTTAAAACTGGGGTGGCTGCTCTATCTGCTTTGCTGTGTGTGGTTCCTTAAAAACTATTTTAGAAATACATTGTTTTAACTGTTTCAATTAATATATTGTCAACATATATCTTATATATATCTTATATTTTAAAACCCCTTATAAGAAAGGGGATCTTCTGTATGTGTGTGTGTGTGTGTATATATATATATATACAAACAACATCAGAAATAATAGAAAATAATGCACAATAACTATAGTAAGACATATATTATCTTTTAAAAATTATATTCTATGTGTTTTTACTGATACATAGCTTTTATCTGCATTTGTTTCAATTTAGTGTGAACCATCTCTATGGCCACTGACATGATGCAAATAAAAATTGATTTTTGTCTGAGGAGATGGATTAGAGGTTTCTAGTAAAGTACCCCACCAAACTACAAATCCCAAGTTTCCACAGGCTGGAGTGATATAAAATCCACAAGTTTTCTACTGTAGCAAAGATTTAGGACATCTGTGTCAAGCTCAAGGCCCTTGACTCGAATCCGGCTAACTGTTATTTTACGTGGCCCTTCAGATGCTGAACTGCAAATCCAGTTTGTTCGGTTTAGTCAGCATAGTGGGGTTTGACTTTAGATCAGGCATGAGCAAACTTCGGCCCTCCAGGTGATTTGGACTCCAACTCCCACAATTCTGAATAACTGGTAGGCTGTTAGGAATTGTGGGAGATGAGTCCAAATCACCTGGAGGGCCAAAGTTTGCCCATTCTTGCTTTAGATACTAAGCTTATGAACATGATATCTGACTTTAAAATGTCCTTTAACCTTTCCCCAACCTCAGAGACACAAAAGCTGGTGGACTGCCATTCCCATTGTCCCCAATCTGCATGGTGGATGATCAGAAGTGATGGGAGTTGTTGTTCAATAACATCTGGGAACCCAAACTGAGGGGGGGGGGGAACCTAAAAAGCGCCAATTGTTATGTAAAAATATTATAGTTGGTTCTCTGTAGCCACAGAATTTCCATCCATGGATTCAATGGCCCTTTGAAGGCAACCATAAGGTTGATGTGGCCCTCAATGAAAATGAATTTGACATCTCTAATTTAGGAAATACCTTAGGGCCAAACTAGATACTGTGGACACTAGCATACAGGTGGTGCTAGCTGTCACTGGTAGAATCTGAATGCAGACCTGGGACATGTCTAAATGCACACTTAACCCTGAACAAGGGCAAATGAGGTCTGTGGGAGGTACATAATGCATAGAGCTGATTTGGGTTACTTTGATCTTGAATCGCATTAACATAAGTCGTGGGTTGCTTTGAAGTTTCTCCAAAAATGGAATTGGCCACACCTCTTTACATAGTCATCCCATGTTCCTGGACTTGAGCAACCGGGGACATGGGATAGCACTTACCATTCCCCTTTCAGTTCTCATCATACAGCTGAAATGACTTCTGGAATATGATTTTGGATTGTGTGGTTTTAATGTTTAGATGCTTTTAACTTTATGATTTTTGATTTATATGCTTATTTAATCTGTATGTTGGTTTATACGGCATTGAATTGTTGCCTATTTGTAAGCGGCTCTGAGTCCCCTTTGGGGTGAGAAAGGGTGGAGTATAAATATAGTAAATAAATTAATAGATAATAGCGACATCCACTGAGTATGAAATGTCTAATGACCATTGTTAGTCACTTGAAGTGTCATCGATCATGGTGCAAAGATGATCAAGAAAGGAAGCAAGAAAGAAGAGAGTGATTCCTCTTTTCTTTCCTCCTCTTTCCTGTTGACATCACTCCAGGTGACTATCCATGGCCACCAGCTATGTTCCACCTGGTGGTTGCTGCTGTGATGAGAACAAGAGGTGGATGGTAAGGGTGACTATGCCGCAGCCCGAAACCAGGTTCAGTGCCACTAGTTGGGCTGGATTCCTTCCTGTCTCCATAACAGCCCAGTGGTTTAAACCATCACAGGGTGATCTGAAATGTTGAACTTCAAATTGGCCCCAGGTTATTGAGTTCATATAGAGCTGTCCTGGGTCAGGAGTGGGACTGTTATTCATGGATTTTGGCATTTTTCCTGGCCAATAAAATCTCTCTCTTGGAAACTGTTATTTGCTAAGGGAGGGAAATACTATTAATAGCAGTAACAATGCCAATGCAAACAAATAGCAGCTTTGGAAGGCAAACACCAAGGTTTCACAACTCTAATCCTGATTCTCACCCATGGCTGCATGTAAGTGAAATGCAATCACAGGGCGAATTTCATGCAGTTATTGTGGAACAAGGTTTTGTGGAGAAGAGCATATTTCAGATAGTACAGGAAACAGACTGAAACAATGGTTACACAGAGACAGAAAGAGGTGAGCTGAGATACAGTGAGAGAACAAGCCCTCGAAATATCAGAAATGAAAGGAACGTTCTGGTAGTGGGACAAAAAACATTAATATAAGATATACTTGAGGCAAGATTAACTTATCTGTCCTTCTGGCACTAAAATAAGGTGAACCATACAATGGTTTGAATTAGCAACATGTACTGCAGGAAGCTGCTAACAATGAAGACCTGTGAACATAAAGTATCAGGAATGAATACAGACAACCATTTGTTATCAATTGAATTACCATCTGTATGCTTATAAAAAGCTAGTAACAATGTGATCATCTGTAAAGTTTAGCCAAATGATGGGGGAAATTTACTAGTCTCTGCATTCTCCAGATCCTTGAATGGCAACACCAGGGAGCAGTAAATTTTCCCACTGCTTGCCTGGACATTACAGATGACTAGGCCACTATTACCTACACCACATGAATTTTACTACAGATCTGCTATGATTTCTGACACTAAATATACATGGTGAACATTCTTGACACTGTACAAAAATGTCAGCTGCAGTTATACCAGGAGCCCTTTCACACTACACGGTTATAGTATCATGAATCCACATTGACTACCTGGCTCCATACTATGTAATCCTGAGATTTATGGTTTGGTGAGACATTCTAAACACGCCTCTTCCTAAATTGCATCTGATGAAGCAGACTTAAGTCTCTATAAGCTTATGCTTTCAAGTCATTTCTCTGAGACTGGATCTAATCTGCATCAGATAATCCACATTATCTGTTTTGAATTGGATTATATGAGTCTACACTACCATATAATCCAGTTCAAAGCAGATAATCTGGAATTTATATGGCAGTGTAGATCCAGGCTCGATAGTCTCAAAGATATTCAAGATCTCTTTGCAGATCTTACAAAGTTGCAATACCTTGGTCATGTCTTTACTGTTACAGCAAGTATATTGTGTTCCAATATACGGCCATGCAGCCCGGAAAAGTCACAGTAACCCAGTGGTTCCGGTCAAGAAAGCCTTCGACAACATATTGTGTTCCAGTTTAAATTATAGTAATAATGCCCAAATTGGAATCTAAACTTATTTATTACAATGTAAAAATGTTCATGCAAATTATTGTATTCTTTTGGGGTGCATGCCTCTTTTTCCATTTTCTTTGGGGGGGGGGGCAAATATATAAGTGGCCATTTTTTGCCTTCTTAATGCCTCTGCCACATTTTTCAAATTACATTGTCTCACAGCTGATGGGTTCATGTATACCCATTCTTCTACTAACATTCCCATGTATCCCATTTTACAGCATGTGAATGTATACCTTCCTTTTTGAAAAATGGAATTCATTTTACTTTCCCTCAGTCGCTAATAAACTTCCCATCATCAGTTTTGTTTCCTCTCCAGTTAAGGCCAGATGTCCTTCCATTTAGTCTTTTTTTTCTGCGGCAATTGTCTTGATCAGACTTGGGCTGGCTTTCTTCATGTCTTTCCGAGATCTGTGACTTTTCTATGATTAAAGGCTTGGTCTTAGCACCAGACCACAGATCCTAATTCCTTTCCTTTCTTTATTCATAAAGTCTCCATTGTTTTGTTTCCCTCCCCTTCAGTCCTCCCAACTCCTTGAGGCATCTTGAGCACAAACATAGTATCTCCTTTTTCTTTGGATATTGCTTTTTAATTTTATACACCTTTCAACAAATTTGCCTCATCTCAATAGAACACAACATCATGTCAGTCTCAGTTATTCAAACCTGCTGATCTTGAAAGTACAATGTGGGTCTCATTCCTTCATCCTAAACTCCATGTGGCCAAACATGTGCAAATAATGCTTTTTTAATGTCTGGAGACATCTGATTATGTCGACTTCTTTTATGTCTGCTGGATCGTAATGGGCAACAACTGCACTATAGAATGCCTCCGGCTTCTGTCCTATCCTTTCATAATCTGCCCATTTATTTTAATTTTTTAGATTTACAACACACAGAGAGAGAGAGAGACCATCCTACAAGATCTGGCTGCATTGTGTTTATTTGTTGCCTTGTTCAGAAAGTTGTCACGGTCTGTGAAGAATATCTTATGACATACAAAGACTACCTCCCCACCACAAAAAGGGCCACACGGGTTTTTTTGGCACAACATATGCAAAACTGAAAGAGATCCAGCAGTGCCATCTTGTGGGAATAGATAACATACAGGCCACAGTAATATTTGCTGCCTTGTTGCCATAAAGTATGAAATAATTTATATTTGTTCAAAATACAAATCCATTCCTCGTAAGCTACCTGAACATACATTTAGTTACTCACAAAGAAGACAATGCTCGTCTGTTTCAGTAGATCTTTCTTCCACTAAACTGTGGTGTGAAGAGCATTCTGTGAAATCCTGCTGCACAAATCTGAGGCTCCATCTACACTGCAGTATTAATACAGTATGACACTGGTTTAACTGCCATGGCTCAATGCTATAGAATCGTGGAATTTGACATTTGCTGAAGCATCAAGACTCTTTAGCAGAGAAGGTAAAAGCCCTTGCTCCCAGGATGCATTAATTCAAACTGCATTGATTCGACCAGGTAGATGCCACCTGGTTTCAAGTTTACAGTGCTGTAGAATGACATGATGCTGTAACGCAATTGTTTATTAATAGATGTAACTTTAATTCACTTATTTTTATTTCTTTCATTCTTTACAGTTATGCAGTCATGGAGTTTCCCTGAATCTTGCAAGCTTCAATGGGCAAGTGGTATCAGCTCTCTCAAGGGGAAAACTATCAGCATTATGAGGAAATTTGTTGTTGTTTCAACTACTACATCAAACTGTGGGGGGTTTTTTTGGGGGGGGGGGTGTTGGCAAAATGTATTACTAGTAGGTTCTAGACACCAGATCAAGTCTGGTTTTGAAAGCTAAGCAGGTGTAGTCCTTGTTACTACTTGAGTGAGAGGAAGCAACCAAATACCTGTCGGCAATATTTCAGAAAGGAACTGGCTAAACCACCTCTACTATTCCTTGCCTAAGAAAACCCTATGAAATTCATGTGGTTGCCATAAATGACCAGGTGATTTGAAGGCATATACACACTGGTCTGAACTTGCCTTCCTCTGAGGCTGAGAAAAAGTGGCTTTGGAGTTCCATGGCTGAACAGGGATTTGAAACCTGATCTCCTTGAGGTTCAATAATCAACCTTCAGTGCACTATGGCAGCGATATAAAATATCTTCTTACAAGCCTTCTTGTGCTGTGGCTGCCTGGTGAGGCCCATAGCAGCTAGTATGAGAACTGGAATAGTAAGTGTCGCTTTAAATAGTCTGCAAAACAGAAAATAAACCCTAAAAGGCTTAATTCTAAATCTGACTAGCTGAATTATATTTTGTTAAATTACACTTTTCTCCCATCAGATGTATTCTTTATTAATTTTTACGGATTTAAACCTATTCCCCCATTACATCAGATTTACAATTTTAATATGTTTCCTCTCCACCAATAAGCATTCCTGACTCTCTTTGGTATAACACAGTATAACATATAACCCAGGGACCATCGATACAGTGAACAACAACTGTGATCACATCGGTTAAAAATAATTCTATGGCAATCATGGGGATTGTTGCTCATTATCAGTTATGCTGTTCATAGAGATGCATATTTGGGAAGTCAGACATATACAGCAAAACATCACATATGAATTTGAATCAGTCCTAAGATTAGTGATAATTAATAGCTGCTAGATCTTCACAGTGTTTAAGGGCTTGTTTTGTCAGTTAATGTTATGGCATATTTTAAATAACTGCATTTCAATATGTATCAATATAACTCATGAATTATATCCATGTCCAAAGTAAATACTGGAGGTTTTTAACATCTAGACATATCTTCCAATAATAACCAATATTTATATATAATATCTGCAATCCGACTAGCATGAATATCAAGTTTTGAGGGTATAGCCATCTTGTCTAATCTAGTTTTCTTATTGTTAAATGATGTATTAAATATATTGTCGAAGGTTTTCATGGCTGGAATCACTGGGTTGTTGTAGGTTTTTTCGGGCTATATGGCCATGTTCTAGAGGCATTCTCTCCTGACGTTTCGCCTGCATCTTTGGCAAGCATCCTCAGAGATAGTGAGGCATTACTCACTACCTCTGAGGATGCTTGCCAAAGATGCAGGCGAAACGTCAGGAGAGAATGCCTCTAGAACATGGCCATATAGCCCGAAAAAACCTACAACAACCCATGTATTAAATAGTCCATGACTCAGGCACATTTGGTTCTCTGGGAATTTTTGGGTTACAATTCATTCTTCCCTTACTATTATCCTTATTCCCTAGGCTTCAAGGAAGTTTTTAAAAGCTAGGAAAGCAAAATGTTGTATACTTTGATTTACCGCATTTTAATACTGTTAATCTTCTAAACATTAATTTGGGTGTCTTAATATTTACTTCCATCATGTCTAAGTATGCCCAGATTGAGGGTTCCTGAGACCATCAATGAAAAGACATTGTGCAGCTATGCTGTGCCCCCCTCCCCTTCTCTTTAACAGATTTCTGTGTGAAGAAAAATGGTGCAGGAAGTGACAGCAAACATGGGAGGCGGAGAAAACAATGACATCTGGACATTCACCCACACACCGTATACAATTTTGTGAATGAGACAGAGCTGTATCAGGAATGACTGCCTACAAAAGCAATTTTCAAAAAGATAGCCATGTTAGTCTGTTTCACATATTAAAAGGAGGGGAAAAACTGGGGAGTCTGTGGATTAGAATCCACTTCGTCCAATGCATTAATGGAGTACAATATTCAAGCCTCAGATATAGATAAGCAGAGTTAAGACTTTTTGCGGAGTGGGATAAAAGTGAAATGAGCAACAGAAAAACATTGTTGTAACAATTGTTGAAGCATGTAAGAAATCAGTGAGCGTTTGTGTGTCAACTGTAAAATAAGATGCATGAAGCTGTTTGGTTGGGCTATGCCCAGGGAGCAGGCTGAGCCCTGGACTTTTGGATGCTGTTACATTTTTCTGGCTCGAGCTATGTAAGTGCTTGAAGAGAAGCAGAGAGAAACAGAGAGAGACAGAATTTGGAGTGTGCTCTCGCTTCATGAGCTGCTGAAGGAGTTTATCCACATTGACAAAAAAAGACTATTTTAAATAAAAGGACATTATGTGGGTTGATGCAACTGATCACATTGTACATATGTTGTTCTGAACTATGAAGAGTAAACTACTTGTTTTTTATTGTTCACCTGTGTGGCATATTTTCTTTCTCTGGCAAGGCAATGTGTGGATTGATCAAACATGAACTACACATGGTTTATTTTTATATTATGCCACAACATTGACCTGGAGCAATTTTATTCAATTCAATTCAATTCAATTAGGCGATCCCTCGTTGGACGAGTAAGATGGTCTTCCATCATGGGTTTCCTTGACAAGCGGAGCAATTTTAACACTGGTCTGGAAGCATGCCTCCTGACAACTTACTTTGAGTAGATGTTGGTTTTGTTGGGTAGGACTTTAACTGTGATGGCTCAATGCTATGCAATCATAGGAATTGTAGTTTAGTGAGGCACCAGGACTCTTGCAGAGAGGGCTAAAGTCCCTGTAGATCTACAGTTCCCATGATTCCATAGGATGGAACTGTGTGAGTTATAGTGATGTGAAATTGACAAGGCCAAGATTCAGTTACCTGCCAAAGGAGCACCCTGCTACCTTGAAGACCAGATTTTCATGCAAACTGGGTTTGAAGGAGACAGCAATGGAGGTTTATTACAGGCTCTGAAAGGATGCCTGATGCAGAGTCTGCACACAAAAGGATTGACCATGAAACATGCAGTGCAGTACAAAACATTTTATTCTCTTTGACAGTAATTCAAAATACCACCACCCCCTCCCCTAATTGATCATAAAGCTGGCCTAGCCAGGATCCAGGTCTTTGTTGGCTGGGGAATCCTCTTGATGTCAGAAGTGATCAGAGTTTCCTCCATGGTGGGAAAAATGAACAGGTTTCATTTGTTTAAAGTCAGAGTTGTTTGGAATGTGTGCCCTGAAAAGTGGGACAGACAGGCAAAATGTGTTGAGGCAATATGATTAAATTATTTACCAAATCCGATTTGAACAAAAGGTGAGCTTCAGAGAACGCAGTGGGATCAGTGCAATCTAAATCATACAGATTTAATCTATATGTTGCTGATGTTTGGCAGTGATTCATCTCTGGATTTCCTCGGGAGAAAATTTACTCGATAGAATTAACTTCTCAGGTTGGCATTGTCTCCTCCTGAATGACCCACCTCAAAGCAGGTGGGGAGCCCGAAAAGCCCCGAAGGGACACACACAAGCATGATATATTATTTGAGTTTTTCACAGAAAGCAAGCACTGGATTGCAAAAGCACCTGTATGATCTCCCACTCCAGTGCATCTTAGTTTTTTTTTACATGCAACTCCTGGAACGATTCCATCAGCGCTGCCTCCGGAAAATCCTGCAAATCTCTTGGGAAGACAAGCGGACAAACGTCAGCGTGCTGGAAGAAGCAAAGACCACCAGCATTGAAGTGATGGTCCTCTGCCATCAACTCCGCTGAGCCGGCCACGTTGTCCGGATGCCTGACCACCGTCTTCCAAAGCAGTTGCTCTACTCTGAACTTAAGAACGGAAAATGGAACGTTGGTGGACAGGAAAAGAGATTTAAAGATGGCCTCAAAGCCAACCTTAAAATCTCTGGCATAGACACTGAGAACTGGGAAGCCCTGGCCCTTGAGCACTCCAGCTGGAGGTCAGCTGTGACCAGCAGTGCTGCAGAATTCGAGGAGGCACGAGTGGAGGGTGAAAGAGAGAAACGTGCCAGGAGGAAGGCGTGTCAAGCTAACCCCGACCGGGACTGCCTTCCACCTGGAAACCAATGCCTTCACTGTGGGAGAAGAAGCGGGTCAAGAATAGGGCTCCACAGCCATTCTTTGAAGAATGGATGACATCTACACCAGAAGGCAAAGGACTCTTTGAAGATTTTGGGAAGTCCACACATCTGGGGGAGGGGGGACGGAGGGACGGGCGGGGCACAGGGTGATCAAATGTATCTGTCCTCTCACTTCTTGTTTCATGCTCTTCATCTCACCCACTCTTCTTCTTCTATCTCCTCCTATCTATACCCTCTTTACTATTTTTTTTCCTTTCTCTCATTTTGTATATTTGTTTTTACTTGTAAATGAAAAATCCGCACAATAAAAACTATCTCAAAAAAAGAAGAAAAAAAAGAATAGGGCTCCACAGCCACCTACGAATCCACAAGGAAACCCATCATGGAAGACCATCTTACTCGTCCAACGAGGGATCGCCTAAGTAAATAAGTTTTCTTTAATATAAAACATTTATTTTTTAAAATTTAAACTAGTTGGGGGTTTTAGATATCATTTTTATGTATATTTGTTTTGTGTTATTGACACTGTTGTTGTTTTATAAATGCCTATGTATATTGTTGTACTTATCTGTTTACAGCACTAATGAGTGCTTTTGTAAGCCGCCCTGTGTCCCTTTTGGGAAATGGTGGTGGGCTATAAATAAAGTTATTATTATTAACATATATTGGAGATCCCAGTGGGTTATAACCATGTACGTTTCATAAGTGATCCTTTTTAAAAGACAGATGGATAGTTAGAAACAATGAGTGAAACTCCTTTTGTTAGGGAATTTGTAGACAGGCATTTTATCTGGGATTAGTGGGCACAAATTTCCTCTTCATGTCCCTTCAGGTTTTGTATCGGTAAAGGTTAGCTCATCCCCTCTGGAATGTGTAGTTCCCTGGCCGGACTATTGGAAATCAACTCCATTTTGGGGAGGGGAAAATGCTATTATTTCAATATTTTGAAACTTCATAAAATGTAAAAAAAATATAATAAAATTCATATGTAATTTCAGAATTCATGTTGAGTCCATCTTTTGGGGAGGGAAGGGTCAATTTTTTGATAACAAAACTGTATCCATTCTTCAATGCAGAAGTACACTCCTAATGATCACAAGTATTTCTATAAAATATATTGCTTGATATACAAGTGATGTCATCTGCTTACAAGAATAAAATTGCAGATAGAAATCAGAGACAAAACACTTACAAAGCAAAGAGGTTTGAGGTGGGAGCAGAACATAAAAATCAATTGGAGAGGACACTGCTGTTTGAAAATGTGAATATTCTTGAAAAGCAAAGGTGTGTGTCTGTGTTGGGATGTAAAGTGGGCATTTATCAAGATCTTTTTGAATTATTTTATATATTTGATCTTGGTGTTTCAACCTGCAAAACACTTCAATTTGTATTTTAGGAAAAAATGCTATTGTTTTGGAATCATTTAAGGATACATTTTGGAAAATGTGGTGTTGGCCAATTGCAATGAAGGAACAATTCTGAAGCCCAATGGATCATGTAGGATTAGACACTTTAATTGTTTTAACAGTGGAAAAGTAAGGTTCACCCAGAGTGGGGAATACACAATCACCAGATGTTGGATTGCAACTGACATTAGTCCTTATTTATTTCTGTTGGAAATAGCAATCTTCTACAAGCCTCCTATACTAGTTGTTATGTACAGTATATAATTCAGATTGCTTGCTGTATTATATATGTATGTTTTGATATGCAGCTTCCTTAACTCTATGTTGTTTGAGGTTGTGAGAGAGACTGCAGACCATGTGATCAGATCTGGGCCTATTCATACTGAGGCTCCATTTTAGAAATCAGTATAGTATTGTGTTGTGTTATATTTTATTGTATAGTCATTTTCATTAGGCATTAGGCATAAGACAGAGAAGAGAATGAAACAGAATGCCTTAGAGAACTTACTGTTTAAACTTTCAACTGATAAACAATGTACCTGTATGCTGAATACATAAAGTTTGTAAGAAAATCAACTATGTTATTTTTTTAAAAGACTGCTTATTTTTTGTCTCATGAGAACATTATTTAAAACCAATGTATTTTATGGGAGAGTAGATTTTGGGGGGGGGGGGGGCAACTGAAGCAAAACACTCCTGAAGATCTTCCATTTATTTTGTGCATTGTCATATCTTTGTTCCTAATAGTTCAGACAGATAACCAGGTATATCAGTCTAACAACTGAGAAACCTAATTGCCTTGAAGCAATACTAGTGGATATATACCGCTAAAGAGAAAATTCACTCAAACGAGTTTTTAGTTTTTCTCAGGAAGATCTTTATTTTACAAAAAGGTTATGATTTTCCAAATGGTAGTGACTGCCAATTAATCTCCAAAAGGTCACGCTTCCAAAAGGCTTTGAAGAGTCTGGTTTTCCAAAAGGTTATGATCTCAATGGTCATCCTTTTCCCAAAAGGTTATGCCTTTCCAAAAATTTCACCCTATGCTGAAGAATTATAGGAGGGGCACATATTCCCTGTGTTTTCTTTAGACCTTGAATACAGTAACTGTTAATTCCCTAAAGGTGTTAAAGATTACTAGAGTGCAAATGTTGTATATTTTCCATCAGATATTTAAAGTTGCTGTGGAAAAGTCTATTTTGCTGTTTTACAAGAGGAACTGGCTTTTCTGGAAGAATGAAAATTCAAATGGAATGTAAATCTTTGGAATTATGGTAATTTGCCATAAATACAGAGGAGTGGCACCAACAGAGGGCAAGGACAACTAGAAGTAACTTCAAAGGCATAATCTGCTTATGCACATTTTTTTCATAATGATGATGACACTTTGGGTTTGAAAGTTTCCAAAATTTCTAAATGAGTGGATCAAAAAAAAATGCATCTATGTAGCCCTTTAACACAAACGAGATCCCAAACTGATGCAACAGACTCTCATTTAAAGGGCACTCAATGAGGACTGATAGATGCTGGATAAGTGTAGTTTCTGACTGCTTGAAAGTTTCTATTAAAACTTGGGCTAAATAATACTATACCTCATACTTTACCACATCATGAACTCTATGTTGCCATGATAGTACTATTGAAAGAAAGACACATCTGACTTAATGTAACACAATTTTATAATATTATAATATTGTATCTTACTGTTCCCTCAGCGACAGCAAGAGCATCCCTCTGGGCAGCTAAACCAGGAAATCCCAATTGGATGGTCCCCCATGAGGGTCTCCCTCCAAGAGCAAACCAAGTATGGGCAACTTGGAAGTCCTTGAACAGACTCAGAAGTGGAGTGGACAGATCAAAAGACAACCTGGCAAAATGGCACTACCTAAAAGAATCCTCCACCTTGTGCGACTGTGGAGCAGAACAAACAATTCTGCACCTGTTTGCTTGTCCACAATGCCCTGCCTTGTGTACAGAGGAGAAGTTGTTTAACGCTACAGACAATGTGGTTGCTGTTGCCCAGTTTTGGTCAAAAATTATTTCGCTGATTGTGCTCCTTCTATTTTTATCAATTTTATATTTATGTATGCAATGCCTTTGAAACGCAATAAATAAAATGGTATTATAAAAACACAGCTTTGTCAATGCAGTATGCAATTTTAGTTAAACAGCAGTCAACAAACCTTTGCCGTTTGCTTGACAACTCCAGTTGCTTGTTTTCTGGTTAACTGAGAGTCTACTGTACAATGATGAGACAGCAAGAAGGAATAGAAGACCCGGAGCTCCAAGGAAGAAAATACAATACCTTCTGCAACTGGACTGTTTCCACAATGGAATTTTTATATTTTATAGAAAATTCAAAACTAATATAAAATGAGGGAATTGTCCAATAACAGCTGAATGACCCTTTTCTTAATGTTTTATTAGAGAACTTTTGAAAACTGGTAGCTTCAGGTCATGACATGGGCTGGTCCATGAGGTCATGAAAAGTCGGAAGCGACTGAACAAATAAACAACAATAACCCACTGTGAAAAGCTTTGGCTTCCCATATCCAGTAAACAGAATATGGGGAAAATGAGATTGCCACAGGTCACTTTGCTAAAATTCATAATCCGTCATTCAGGGAGCATCACCCTTCTTTGTCCATTAATTCTGTATCCACGGATTCAACCTTCCACGTCTTTAAAAGGTTTTAATTCAAAAATCCAGAAAGCAAATGAGTGATCCAATACAACAGCCAGCAGAGTGATCTTGTCTGCTGTGGACTCTGGAATGTGTCCAGAGGAGGGAGACTAAAATGATCAAAGGTCTGAAGAACAAGCCCTATGAGGAGCGGCTTAAAGAGCTGGACATGTTTAGCCTGAAGAAGAGAAGGCTGAGATGAGAAATGATAGCCATGTATAAATATGTGAGAGGAACTCATAGGGAGGGAGCAACCTGGTTAACTCATGAATTTTAACTGGTTAACCAAATCCCCATGCTAAGTCTATGAAATTGCACCTGCAGAAAAACCATCAAATGCACTGGAAGCATATCTTGTCTGTGATTGAGAGTTTTTTTCCGAATGTGAAGAAACTTCTTTAAATGAAACATGCCAGTTACCCTTTGTAGTCTTTTACCTAAGTCATTGCTATCTTAAATGCTGGTTATAAGTTTTAATCCATGTTTAATCAGTTTTATCTGCTGGGTTGTTGTAGGTTTTTTTGGTCTATATGGCCATGGTCTAGAGGCATTCTCTTCTGACGTTTCGCCTGCATCTATGGCAAGCATCCTCATAGGTAGCGAGATCTGTTGGAACTAGGGAAAAGGGTTTATATATCTGTGGAATGACCAGGGTGGGACAAAGGACTCTTGTTTGCTGGGGCTAGTTTTATCTGCTGTTAATTCCACCCACGTCATGTGTTTTAATCCATTTTGGCTATTTTTGGCCTTACTAACTTTGCATACCTTTTACAGAGCAATAAGGGTCTTTGGATTGTATTAAAAATGTTGTTGTTGTGTTATCAAACTACTCTTCATGATTTGCTAAAAAAAAGTTTCAACACCCACCCCCACCCTGTAATGTGGTGTTCAAACTGCATTAGCCAGGGCTTAAAAGCTGGGACACAAACTCTGCCGCGCATGCGCGTCCCACCGGCTCGTCTGTTATGCAGCCCACGCGGAGGGGTGGGGAAGAGGGCTCGGGCCCCGTTGCGTCACCAGCGCCAGCGCGCGAAGCAGGAAGGGCGTGGCTTAAAACTTTCCATCGTCAGACCTGCGATGCCTTCCTCTCGCCTTGGTGCGGCTGTTCCTTTAAGGCAGCAGGGACGGAGCAGCAGCGGCGGCGCCGTGCGCCTGCGCAGCAGAGTCTTGACCTCGCGCTCCGTCCGCTGCGCTGCTCGTGACTACTTCTTCGTGTTGTTGTTGTTTTTTTGAAAAAGAGGGGGAGGGGAGGAAAGAGGGGGGGGAGCTGCCGTTTGGCATTCGGTTCTTATCGCTGAGGCGGCCGTTGCCATAGCGACCCCGCGTCGGACGGGCCCGGCCTAGGAGGCCATGGAGGAAGACCCTGGAGCAGCTGCCGCCGCTTCGGCTTCTGAAGTGACGGAGATCCGGGTCCCCGGCCCGCAGCCTCTGCGGCTCCTCGAGTGGAAAGTCTCAGCCGGGGCGGCGGTGAAAATCGGCTCGGTGCTGGCGGTGTGCGCGCCTATCGCGGCCTCTGAGGCGCGGGGCCCGGAGCGGAAGGTCAAAGCGGAGCGGCCTGGCGTGGTGCGGGAGCTGTGCGCGCGGCCGGGACAAGTCATCCCGCCCGGGTGAGTCCGGAGGAGAGGAGCGGAGGGAGGGAGGGAGGGCAGCCGGGGCGGGACTAGGCCTCGCCGCGCAGCTCATCTGAGCAAGCACCACAGCACTCGCCCCATCCCTGGCGCAGGAAGGAGGAGGAGGAGGAGGGAGGGAGGGCGCCAAGAACGGCATCAGCCCGCCCCTCCTCCCCCGCCCTCTCGCGCTCGCCCTGACTCTGGAGAAGGAAGCCAGCTTCCTTCCCCCTACCTCCGCCTTTCGCAGCCTGGGAGGGATCACGAGGGGGTGTCAGAGGGGGCGCCGAAGACTATCAGAAAACAGTATTTCATGCGGGTTCTGTGGGAGAATTTTGGTCCAATTCTATCCTTGGTGAAGTTCACAATGCTCATTGATTGTAGGTGAACTATAAATCCCAGCAACTACAACTTCCAGTATCCGCTGGGTAATGGAGAAAGGCAGGGAGTTTCAGGAAAAACATCTATTTCTGTTTTATTGACTATTCTAAAGCCTTTGACTGTGTGGATCATAATAAATTGTGGCAAGTTCTTGGTGGTATAGGTATACCAAATCACCTTGTCTTTCTCCTGAGGAATCTGTATAAGGACCAAGTAGCAACAGTAAGAACTGAGCATGGAACAACGGACTGGTTCAAGATTGGGAAAGGCGTATGGCAGGGTTGTATACTCTCACCCAACCTATTTCTGTTTTATTGACTATTCTAAAGCCTTTGACTGTGTGGATCATAATAAATTGTGGCAAGTTCTCCGTAGTATGGGGATCCCAAGCCACCTTGTCTCGCTCCTGAGGAATCTGTACAAGGACCAAGTAGCAACAGACTGGTTCAAGATTGGGAAAGGCGTACGGCAGGGTTGTATACTCTCACCCAACCTATTCAACTTGTATGCAGATCACATCATGCGATGTGCAGGGCTTGAAGCATGCAAGGCTGGGGTGAAAGTTGCTGGAAGAAACATTAACAACCTTAGATATGTAGATGATACCACTTTGATGGCTGGAAGTGAAGAGGAGCTGAGGAGCCTTCTAATCAAGGTGAAAGAAGAAAGTGCAAAAGCTGGGCTGCAGCTAAACATCAATAAAACCAAGATTATGACAACAAGAATGATTCATAACTGGCAAATAGAGGAAGAAAACATGGAAGCAGTGACAGACTTTGTATTTCTAGGTCCAAAGATTATTGCAGGTGCAGACTGCAGCCAGGAAATCAGAAGACGCTTACTTCTTGGGAGGAGAGCAATGACCAATCTCGATAAAATACTGAAGAGTAGAGACATCACATTGGCAATGAAGATCCGCATAGTAAAAGCAATTGTATTCTCCATAGTCACCTACGGATGTGAGAGTTGGACCATAGGGAAGGCTGAGCAAAGGAAGATAGATGCTTTTGAATTGTGGTGTTGGAGGAAAATTCTGAGAGTGCCTTGGACCCCAAGAAGATCCAACAAGTCCATACTTCAGGAAATAAAGCCCAACTGCTCACTGGAGGGAAGGATATTGGAGGCAAAGATGAAGTATTTTGGACAGATAATGAGAACACAGGAAAGCTTAGAGAATACAATTATGCTGGGGGAAATGGAAGGAAAAAGGAAGAGGGGCCAACCAAAGGCAAGATGGATGGATGGCATCCTTGAAGTGACTGGCTTGACCTTGAAGGAGCTGGGGGTGGTGACAGCCGACAGGGAGCTCTGTCGTGGGCTGGTTCGTGAAGTCACAAAGAGTCAGAAGCGACTGAATGAATGAACAGCAACCATGCAACTTCCAAATGACAATATCAGCCCTCCCCCCAATCAAAGAGCATTCTGAACTCCACCAACGATGGAATTGAACCAAATGTGGTACACAGAACTCCCCTGACCAACAGAAAATACTGAAAGACTTTAGTGGCCATTGACATTGAGTTTTGGTTGTAGTTCACCTACATCCAGAGAGCACTGTGCACTCAAACAATGATGGATCGGGACCAAACTTGGCACAAATACTTAATATGCCTAAATGTGAACACTGGTAGAGTTTGAGTGAAATAGATCTTGACATTTGGGAGTTGTAGTTGCTGGGATTTATAGTTCACCTACAATCAAAAAGCATTCTGAACCCAGCCCACAATGGATGTTTACTAAAATTGGCACACTACCTACATGGCCACCATTGAATGTTGGTGGGGTTGGAGGGGGCTGTTTTTGAATACTGGGAATTGTAGTTCCCCAACACCAAAAAAAGAAGAGGACAGGTGGAGATATTTTCAGTCTTTTCTGTCAAAGGGGTTCCTAAGACCATCAGAAATATATGTTTCGGATGGTCTGTGGAGCCCCCTCTGAAACCCCCCTCACAACTCCCCCAGAGGTCCCAACCCCCAGGTTGAGAAACACTGTGTTAGACTCAAAAATAACTCAGGTGGGGTGATTCCACCATAAATACTTTATAGCAGAGTACCAGAATTAAACTCTTTAACCAGCAGAAACTTACATGTAGTCACATGTAAGTTTCTGCTGGTTAAGGAGTTT
The DNA here is from genome assembly GCF_037176765.1 of Anolis sagrei. NCBI lineage: Eukaryota > Metazoa > Chordata > Lepidosauria > Squamata > Anolidae > Anolis > Anolis sagrei. Next base: position 76,178,655 of record NC_090024.1, read on the forward strand.
ACATGCTGGAATAGGCTTCTATTCTTCAGGATGGCTTGGGATTGCAGAGTCAGATCTTAGGTTCAAAAGTATTTTATGAAGTAATGCTAAGTGTCCATTGACCAGAAGCTGGTCACTTGGAGTGCCTGTGGTGTCGCTGTGAGAAGGTCCTCCATTGTGCATATGGCAGGGCTCATGATGCATTGTAGTAGATGCATAGTCTGTGGTTTGCTCTTCTCCACACTCACATGTTGTGGACTCCACTTTGTTGCCCCATTTCTTATGATTAGTTCTGCATCTTGTGATGTCACAGCACAGCCAGCTCAGTGCCTTCCAGATCGTCCACTCTTCTGTGTGCCCAGGAGGGAGTTTCTCATCTGGTCTCAGCAACTGATTGAAGTGCTGGTTTTTAGCCTGCCACTTTTGGACTCTTGCTTGCTTAGGTTTTCCTGCGAGTTTCTCTAGATCCTAGGAAGCATTTTTTTTGGTTTAAGGCATTGGCATGCTGGCTGATATCCAAACAGATGATGGGCCAAAGATGTCAATGCCCTGGTCCTTTCATTGTTGGCTGCTACTTCCTGGCAGATATCAAGTGGTGCGATGCCAGCTAAACAGTGTAAGTTCTCCAGTGGTGTGGGGCGCAGACATCCTATGATAATGTGGCATGTCTAATTAAGGGCCACATCCACTGTTTTAACATGGTGAGATGTTTTCCGCACTGGATATGTATATTCAGCACCAGAGTAGCCAAACACAAGGGCCTTGAAGTGAAAAGAAATACATTCTTGATATAAAAGTTCTTGGAGATAACTAGGTTACTACATCTTCTCTTTTAAAGGAGGTAAAAGGTAAAAAGTCCATACATTTTGCCTAGAGAGAGATAAAAATGTGTCCTTACTGGAGGGAAGAAAAAGGCAGAAGAGACTGAAAAGGGGGGGGGGGACACGCATATTGGAGTATACGCCCCCCCCCTCTTGTGGGAAAGCTTGATTCCACAACCCCTGTTATAATGAGCCCTCCTCTGCAAATAACGTGCTTCTCCTTTATCTCACCCGAGTTTTTAATTAGTGTTTAATCAGTTTTCTTTTAATTATTACATGTAGCCCACCCATTGTCGCTGTGTTTGTGCTTATTGTAATTTTATATTGTTATGTATTCACGTGTTTTATGTAATTTTGATGTTGTTTATTGTTTGTGTTTGCGTTTTACTCTGTTGTAATTTGTTGTTTGGGCTTGGCCTCATGTAAGACACCCCGAGTCCCCAACGGGGAGATGGTAGGGGGTATAAAGTTTATTATTATAAAAATGGTGTAGAGACCACATTGTTAACCCAGTGCAATAACACTTAAAAGAGGAAGTTCCCTCACAGAATTCCATTACTGTATCATCAGAGTGGGAGAAGACAGTAGCTAGCAGGAAGAGTAAAGACAAAGCCCTTTTTGGGAAACTTGCATAGGAATGTGTCGGGAGGAATCCCTCAGCTTAGTCCTGTCTCTAGCCTAGCTACTCATTGACATCTAGAAAGTTGATGACACAACAAACTTGTACAGTCCAGGAATGAAACCCAACACAGAGATATGCTGGACCACTCTAACAACTACCATGTCTGACTACACAGAGAAGCCATGAAATCCACAAGCATGTGGACAGTTTCAATAGAAAGGAGGAAACCATGAAAATGAACACAATCTGGCTACTACTATATATAAAAAGCCCCTCTAAAACCTGGACAGTAAATCAAAAGCAACAGGGGAATTCCAGACAAGAAACAATCAGGGCCAGTTAACACCTCCCAACAAAGAATTTCCCGAGGCAGGAAGCAACCAGGCTTTGAAGCTGCAAGGCTATTCAATGCGAATCAAGCTGGCCAATTGCAACATTCACACTTGCCTCAAGCAGACAAGAGTTCTTTCTCCCTCCCAGGACATTTCACAGATATATAAACCTCACTTGCCTAGTTTCAACAAACCCCTCAACCTCTGAAGATGCCTGCCATAGATTTGGGCAAAATGTCAGGAGATCATGTTTCTGGAACATGACCATACAGCCTGGAAAACTCACAGCAACCCGACCACAGTATTATAGTAATCATAATAATAAGATTTATTTGTATCCCACCCTATCTCCCCATTGGGGACTCAGGGCGGTTAACAATATACAGCCGCAAGTGTTCAGTGCCTTTAGTAAATTAAATAATGACACATTAAACATTGACCTCAGACAATAAAAAAAACATTACAGCAAGTTAGACAGCACATGATGGTAGAGGTTGAGCATCCCTTTCCCTGAAGTTGTTGGGATTGGAAGTGTATTAGGTTTTTTACAAACAAATTACAAACACCAAACTTACAAACGACTCCTAGTTAAGTACAGGGCTGAGACAGCACCAAGTGAGAGAAATCTGCCCCTCGGAAGGGAAATTCATAGCATCGGCCCAGACTGCTTGCTACAGCGGGTCCCACAGTACACTCGAGCGAGAACTCTCAGATCTAGTGGGGAAAGGTTGGTGTTGAGTTAAGGTCCGTGGTTCCCTTAGGTTAAAGATTTCCAGAGAGGCATTTTTTTCAGGAGTAGCACCCCTCCTTGGGAATGCTCTCCCAGAGGAAATTAGAGCAGTGCCCTCTCTGTTGGAGTTTAGGAGGAGCCTTAAAACATATATGTTTAAGGAAGCCTTTGACTGAACTCAGGACTTAGAAAATTGAGAAAGAACCTGATATATTTAGGGTTGGTTTAAAAGTTTTAATGTTTTATTATAGTTTAATGTATGTATTATGACATGTGGCAGAAACTACTATTTGGTTTTAAATGTTTTACCTTTTATTATGCATGATTTTATCTAAATTTCTTAAATTATTATTATTGTTATTATTCACTCCTGAAAGAGTTACCGTGTGTGTGTGTGTGTGTGTGTGTGTGTGTGTGTGTGGAGTTACACCTAAAAAGTGCCTGTTCCGAATTACAAACAAATTCAACTTAAAAACAAACCTACAGAACCTATCTTGTTCATAACTTGTAGCTTGTATTTGCATGTATAGATATAAATTTGGAAATGGAACACAAACCTAAACATGGGCTTCATTTGTGTTACATCTTTCTACACACTATATGCACATAGCCTGAAGATAAATTATATTTGTGTATATGATTATCTTCATGCTATGTGCATACAGTGTGTAGAAAGATTTTTTAAAAAAATCATGTGCATGAAACAGAGTTTGTGAAAAGAGAACCACTGGAAAGCGAAAGGGTCACTATCTCAATCATCCATATGGATAATTTTGGAATATTTCGGAATTGTAGATAAAGCATGCTCAGTTTGCATTATCACTCCACTGTAACTGTATGGTTTTGTCATATGGAATTATGGCAAGTATTGCACTTTGTTGTTGTTTAGTGCCTTCAAGTTGTTTCTGACTTAATGGTGACTCTTAAGAGAACCTGTCACTTGGCAAAATTGGCCCAAGAGGAGTTTGCTGTTCTCTTGGTTTTAGAGAGTGTAGCTTGCCTAAGGCCACCCAGTGGGTTTCCCTAGCCAAGCAGGGATTTGAACTATGGTCTCCAGAGATATAGTTCACTATTCAAACCACAATGCAGTCTATTGTAGTCCAGGGAATGGCATTTCTCAGCCAGAGAATTCTAGTACTTAACCAAACTACAACCTTTGGTATTACATAGGAAGAAGCCAGGGTAATTAAAGTGGAATCATGGTGCTGTGATTGCATTATTTGAATGGGATTCATTTACCTGGAATTTCTTTTGGCTTTGCACAATGCTTATGATATCCTTTTGTCTCCTCTTACATGAATATGCCACAGTGAGAAAAAAGGTTGGGTAGCATGAGAAAAACAAAACTGAAAATGGCAGTCAGCTATCTCCAGAGAGATGACAAAGCAAACCCCTGTCTATCACAGTGGCTGCATTCTGGTAAAAGGGATGGGGTTTGGACTGGGATTCACTGCATAGCACTGTACCTATAGTACTGAAGCATCTAAAATCTGACATAAGAATCCAACCATTATTTATTAATATAACCTAAACATATAAATTGCTCATCTTTTGCATCTTAATCATTTTTCATTTCTGTATTTGTAATGACTTAGTCTCTTTTACATCATGGAAAGCTTCTTGTTAACAGTCAATCCTGTTGCAAGTATTTTCCAATTGTATTTTTCAATCTGTTCTAATTGAATTAAACTGATTGTAGCTCTCACGGTGTTGTCTACACAAAGTTTTTTCTGATTGCAAATTTCTGTAAGGGATGATTAGCTAAGTGTACTTTAACTATTTGGCCAAGCAGGTAAAATACTCTAAAAACATATGTCTATATGTTAACTGGTTCTATATGATAATGTTACTGGTAATGTTACTTTTGTTTTAATAATTCTATGGTCCCTTCTACACATGCCAGAAATCTGAGAGGAATTGGGATTTTAAATCCCACTTCCTCTCAGGATGGAGGCCACATAGCTGCCCCAAACCCTGGGATTTTGCAATGAGGGTGGTGGCTAGATGCTCTTTAGTGCTGATCTGTGATCAGCTCAGGTAGTCAGGGGCACTGCTGGCCTGCCCCTCCCTGGTTACCAGCAGAAGAGTCCAAAAAGACCTGAAGCCTTTCTCTCTCCTTCCCCACTCCTTTGTAAGAGCCAAAATACAACTGGGAGGGGAGGGGGATTCATCCTCCAAGACCCTCTGAGTAAATTTGGTTCATTCCAGTTTGAAGTGGCTTAACCTGAATCTTCATCTGGTTGCCTCAGGCTCATCCAACTTCATTTGGATGCCTCAGGCTCATCATGCCCAAGTTTTAGGGCAGTGTAGAAAGGCTCTATATTTGGGGAAAGGATGATTTGCACCAAGGGAGCAAGGAAACACACACTGAGGCCGAGCTTAACTATCCCACCAATTTGGTTTCCTCACAGCAACTCTGGTGTCCATGAAATCCCTGTTAAAATGGCATAGAGCAGTAGTGGCGGTGGTAGCAAATGTAGTAATCTTTGAATAATAAGCTACAAGAATGCTTTATTCTCAAATATGGAGAGCTGACTGTATCACTATTGTGCTGTGAATGTAATATAACATTTTATGAAACCAGTTTTTATCTAAATCAGATTTCTGCTTTCCCTTCCAGGGGTGTTCTGGTGAGATTGGAAGCATGCAGCCATCCTGTTGTTATGAAAGGCTTATGTGCAGAATGTGGCCAGGATCTGACACAGTGAGTACTGCTTCTTGGCATTGGACATGATTTGATCATATTTTAAAACTGAGGACTGTGACCATTATTCCCTCCTCTAGAATGAAGATGGAGTTAAGCCTATTCAAACTCCATTAGAGCTAGAAATAACTGGTCAAGATAGTGACCTGTATATGTATTAAAAACATTGATTGGTATCTGTTTCAGCAACACAACACTGCAAAATGCAAGAGTTTGAGCATAAGCGGTAGGGAATACATGGACATTAGGAAGTGCTTCCTAATGTTCAGGTGAAATCTCCTTTCCTGTACTTTGAACCCATTGCTCTGAGTGGTAGTTTCCAGGGCAGAAGAAAAGAAGCCTGCTTCCTCTCCCTTATGATAGCCTTTCAGATATTTATACATTGGTTTCATCAAGAGAAGACCAAGAACATGATAAATATTTAAGCATAAGCATATTGCCTTATATTTTCCATGACTTACATGTGAGCGACTCTGGGAACTTTTTAGGTCAAAGAGAATGAAATAAATGTCACAGGACTGACGTAGTATCTAAAATAAATCTTGGGGTACAGATCTTGTGTTATATATTCTAGTACAGAGGTTTCAAAACTGTGTCGCAACACGTAGTGTATCGACTGCAGACTATAGATGTGTCACATGAACATAAAGCTGGACATTCATCAGTTGATAGCAGCACATCATGTTCATCCTTCTTGTTTAGCCTTATTGTAATTAAAGAAAATTGTTCCCAAAAGCCTCTATGTCAGGGGTCCCCAAACTAAGACCGGATCCGGTCCCCCAAGGTCATTTGCCTGCCCCCTCTCTAAACGTTATACTTAGGGTCACCCTAAGTCTGAAACGACTTGAAGACATGCAACAACAACAATCCTAATTCACTTGATTATCTCATCAGCCAAAAGCAGGCCCATACTTCCAATTGAAATACTGGTAATTTTATGTTGGTTAAAATTGTTCTTCATTTAAATATTGTACTTTAAATACTGTAATATGGTTTTGCACTACAAATAAAATATGTACAGTGTGTACAGGAATTCATTCATTTTTTTTAAAAATGTAGTCTGACATCCCCCCCCCCCCCCATTTAAAAGGTTGAGGACCCCTAATCTATGTGAAATAATCAATAAACCATATGTTTTCATGAGATATTTTGTATCCCCATAGATTTCATTATTACAATTCATGTATCTGTCCCTATCTCTGGTTTAACTTTTGGTTTGCTAGTAAAACTAAATTACCATGTTGCAAAATGATGCAACTGTAAAAACATGTCAACAACATAAAAAGTTTAGAAACCCCTGTTTTAATACAATGTTGATTCACTGATCTTCTCTGAACAATCTCAATTTTGCTTACTAAATTTTGTTTTGTGTTTTTTTTTTAATCAAGTTTCTACAGCAAAATACATTTTGCTTGGCTTTACATAATGCTTATTGAACTTTCCCCATAGTGAGCAGAGAAACCGATCCTAACTCTTCCTTCTTTACTGCTTCCCATTTACAGTGTAGCATTCTGGACATTGAAACATTCATATGTAATTCAGAGATCATAGTATAAGTAACATTTAAGCATGAATACTTCTCATTTGCTTTGAAGCATACAAAACCGATGGTATGCTGTTTATCTGGTTCTTCGGTCTTTCAATTAAGTATGATGTGCATTTATGCACTTCAGTTCGCTTGACCTATATGTTAAATAAAGTGGTTATGAAAATTAATACCACAGTAAATCAATTAACCTTCTTAGGTTTTTAGAAATTTTATTATTACATTTGTCTAATATATTTCTTTCCTTCATTGATTTTAGGTTACAAAGCAAGAATGGAAAACAGAATATGCCAGTATCCACAGCAACTGTATCAATGGTTCATAGTGTCCCAGAACTGATGGTTAGCTCTGAGGCAAGTACACTCCCACTGTTTTTCTCTCATTTTCAACAGATGTCCAAAGGTCAGCTGATTTAACTGGAAGAATTTCTTGTGCAGCATGCATGTATATGATGCACCAATTTGTTTAAGCCAGGTTTTAATTAGAAAGCAACTCTAGAATTTCAAAGCATATATATTCTGTTGAGCTACTGACAAGTTTTTTGAAAATACTGTCAGTCTGATGTTTTTAGAAAAGGTACTTAGAAAGCCTTATTAGATATCAGACAACTTAAGCCACTTCCTTCATAGAAAACTGTACTGAACATACTAGTTGAATTTGAGATTAAACTTTTATAGGATTGGTTTGATAGAATTCTATGAATAAACTACAAGACGGTTTACAGGTCAAAATCACTCAAATCCATACTGATTTTGATGCTGTAGTTGCTATACATCCAGCAGATTTATCTTTGTTTCTCCTTATCCTGTATTATTAGATACATTTGTGCAGCCTGAGATTGTGGACAGGATCCTTGAAGAGATGAGAACTACCATGTAAATACTGGACTCATTCCAGAGGAGGGCTGAGTGGGGATTCCTCACTGCAGAAAAGTTTCCTTTGTGCCTGAAATAGGCACAAAGGAAACTTTACTGGGGGGAGGGGGGAATATCAACCATGATATCCTTCTGACCTGCCTTTCTAGGGTGGGACTTGGTTTACAATGGGTTCTGCTCTTCTTTGAGGGATACACTGACATATTGATATCTGATTCCCTAGTTTTTGTGTCTCTTAAAGTTCAGTTTTGACTCCCATGCTGTTTAACATACACTTGAAACTGCTGAGACAGATTATGCGAGAGTTCCTGTGTTTAATAGCATTAGTATGTTGATCATGTTCTAATTTATCTCTACTTTCTGCCAGATTCAAGGGAAACTGTTTCTGTAGATATTAGGGCTATGCAGAAAATGGTTTCTGTTTCAGATGCCAGGTCTATTTTATAAGATTTGTCTATATGAACACAGAGAGAGCACCGCATTCTGGGAAATGTAGTCTGGGAAGGTGAGGACCACTGTGGCAGAGAATTCAAGAGGCTCTGCTCAAAACCACATTTCCCAGAATTCTGTTCAGCATCAGAAAGCCCCAATTAGGATAGGGGAGAGCTATTTTCTCTCCAAAGCATTAGCCACACAGCCAGTCGCACAATTTACAATTCCAATACATTATTAAATCTGGAAAGAGGACTGATAGTAAGCAAATCTGTGCTATTTATTTACTGTGTCAGGAGCAAACCAAGCAGTTGTATTGCATTACAATGAAAAAAACCCCCACAAAATTTGCAAACTTGGCATTCTATTAAATGTCCTTTGACCAGTAGCTGGCTACTTGGAGTGCCTCTGGTGTTGCTATAAGAAGGTCCTCCATTGTGCATGTGGCAGAGTTCAGGTTGCATTGTAGTAGGTGGTCTGTGGTTTGCTCTTCTCCACACTCATGTGTCGTGGACTCCACTTTGTAGCCCTATTTCTTAAGGTTGGCTCTGCATTTCGTGATGCCCCAGAACGCAGTCTGTTCAGTGCATTCCAAGTCTCCCAATATTCTGTGTGCCCAGGAGGGAATCTCTCATTTGGTATAAGCCATTGATTGATGTTCTGGGTTTTAGCCTGCCACTTTTGGACTCTCACTTGCTGAGGTGTTCTGAACTGGAAGGAAATCTCTAAGTTGAAGTTCTTTGGTTATGTTGTGTTATGTGTCATTTGGAGACATTCAAGGGGATTTCTTTTCTGTGTCAGGAGCAACTTGAGAAACTGCAAGTCAGTTCTGGTGTGAGAGAATTGGCCATCTGCAAGGATGTTGCCCAGGAGACACCCGGATGTTTGATGTTTTATCATCCTTGTGGAAGGCTTCTCTCATGTCCCCGCATGGGGAGCTGGAGCTGACAGAAGGAGCTCAACCCGCTCTCCCCAGATTCAAACTGCTGACCTGTTTATCCCATTGTGCCACTGGTGGCTCTAAAGTGGTAGCTGTTGTGGCTTTTAAAAAAAAGGGGGGGAACAGCTGTTGTAGCTTTTTAAAAAAATTATCAAAACTTTTAAAAATTCTCAAAAATCAGTAGATGTACAAATCTTTCTGAAACTTGGGGGGGGGATTATTCCCTGTTATCTTGTGTCATTGTATAGAAAATTCAAGGAGATAGCTCTTGTGGTTTTTTAAAAATGTAGACTACAAAAACTTCAAAAATTTCCCAAAAGTCCGTGGTTGAGTGAAACATTCTGAAACTTGGTGGGCTAACAGTGGTAAATCTTTGCTTCGATTATTGCATGTTTCAACCCGATAATTCTAAAAATGAGGGAGAAAGGAGCCCCAGAAGCTTACCCGTTTATGCAATTACTTAACAAAAAAAGTAACCAAAAAGTAGTTACCTCATTATAGTTCTGACACAAACCCCATCCAATTTTGGAAATATTTTAGAAATGATTCCCCCACCCCCAATTTAGTAATGAATACTGAAACTTTTTTTCATTGATCACACAGTCCTAGTAGGGTCTGTTGTCAATAATGGGCTAGGAGAGAACAAACAAATTTAAATGTAATCCAGAGAAGACAGGTCTTCTCAGTAAGTCAGAAGACAGATCAGAAAATCAAAGTTCAACATGTGGTGAATGAGGTGGCACTTCCCCTAAAATTTCAGTTTCTGAGCTTGGATTTACTCCTGAACTAAGTACACTAAGCCTTGTTTTAGGTGGTTGCCATGATTGCATTTGCACATCTAAAACTCATTCAGTGACTGCATCATTTGGAGGTGTCAGGTTGTGACACATGCCTTGTTTACATTCCATTTGGATTACTGTAATGCATTCCAAATGGGCCTGGATTTGGAAACACTTCGGAAATTTGTATTGTTGTGTTTTTCTTTTCTTTTCTTTTGTATGTTTGGAGATCTCTGCAGCCCTTCCAGGATCTTGTGAGCAGAAAATTTGCCCAAAATCTAATGTAAAGTCACCTACCTAAGAGTACATAGAGAATTACAAAAATAGCTTAGAGCAGAGGTTTTCATACTGAGGGGCTCTGCAGTTCCCTCCTCCCTTCCCCTCCCCCTTTCCAGGCTTCCCCTCTTTTTTCCTGCTCCTCGTCCTCCCTCCTGCCCCAACTTCCTTGTTGCCAAAAGCCTTTTTCCCTCCCACCGCTCTGGAGGTGTTTTAATTGTGCTTTTCCTGCAAGGCAAATGGGAGTTGAACTAGATGGTCCCTGGGATTGCTCCTATTATTATTGACACAAAAGCACAGTACTTCACAGCAAACGAGATCTATATGCTGGATTTCATATTACAAAATCACAAGTCGGACGCTTCCCAAGCGTCTAGGACCGTGTGATGTATTTTCGAATGATGCGCGCAGATCCAAGTAAGGTGGCCTTTTGCAGCTGACAGATTGTGATTTTATCGATGTTTATTGTTTCCAAATGCCGGCTAAGATCTTTTGGCATGACACCCAGTGCGCCAATGACCACTGAGACCACCAGTACAGGTTTATGCCAGAGCCTTTGGAGTTCGATTTTGAGGTATTGATAGGGGCTGAGTTTTTTCTATTGTTTTTCCTCAGTGCAACTGTCACCTGGAATGGCGACATCAGTAATCCAGACTTTTCTTTTCCACAATCGTGATGTCTGGTGTATTGTGTTCGAAAACTTTGTCAGTTTGGATTCGAAAGTCCCACAGTATTTTTGCATGTTCGTTTTCTACAACCTTTGCGGGTTTATGATCCCACCAATTCTTTACTGCTGGCAGGTGGTACTTGTGACATAAGTTCCAGTGAATCATCTGGTCCACAGAGTTGTGCCTCTGTTTGTAATCCATCTCTGTTGTTGTTGTTGTTGTTGTTGTTGTTGTTGTTATTACAAAGGCTGGGTGGCTATCTATTGGGGGTACTTTGATTTTGTTTTTCCTGCATGGCAGACTGAATGAAATACTGTTAAGTTTATGTTGGTTAAAATTGTTCTTAATTTTAAACATCATACTGTTCTTTCTTTCCTTTTTTGCACTACAAACAAGATATGTGCAGTGTGCATAGGAGTTCGTTCATTTTTTTTACTTTTTCAATTAGTTTTGATTAGCTCTTCATCCATTTGCCTCTGGCCCGGCCCATCTATCAAACTTTTAAAAAATGCATCAAAAAGTTTGCCCATGCCTGATACATATATAAAGTTGCCTTTACCTCTGTTTGTGTCTGTCTGTTCTTGTTAATTGTATAATCGACATTGAATGTTTGCCGTATGTGTGTTCTGTACGCTGCTCTGAGTCCCCTTCGAGTTGAAAAGAGCGGGGTATAAAAACTATCTGTATATATATATATACAGACACACACATACACACACTTTATATAATATAATATATAATATAATAGATTAAAATATCTTGGGGTTCCATGAGAAGCTTTTGCTTCAAAAAGGGCTCCGTAGTTAAAAACATTTGCTAACCCCTGGCCTAGAGTATTGTTGCATGGAAAAATAAATAATAAATAAATAAAAATGATCATGTAGAAAAATAATATCTTGCTCTTCTGCATGTCGCATCTACTAGGTGATAGCAGTAAAATACTTGCCAGAAATGCCACAGTTTAGATATGCAAATATAATGAAGTCTTTTTTCATAAATGGCTAGGAGATCCTGATGGCAGCTTTAAGATACCATTCTTTTTTCTCAATCAGTTCCTTGGTTTGACTAGGAGAAGCTACTTTTTCTGTGTCAGCACATTCATTTTGTGATTATTTTTTCTCTTTCAAATTAGTTTCTAGTGAGGAATTTTCATCAATTTTATCAATTTTGTTAATTTTTTTCTTGAATGTACTTAACACACCCTTTTTTTCTTTTTACTGTAGCAAGCTGAACAGTTGGGAAGAGAAGATCAGGAGAGGCTACGTCGAAATCGAAAACTTGTGCTAATGGTAGATTTGGACCAGACATTGATCCATACCACAGAGCAGCATTGCCAACAGATGTCTAACAAAGTAAGGCAATATTATTTTTTATCACTCTTAATGCACTCAGCAGTGTTTTGTATAAATATTTTATGAAAAGTCCTTTTAAGTGCAATTGACATTTGGAAATATGTTTTTAATTTTTTTAAAAAATAAAACACATTGTGTTATGTTCCAAGATATTTTTTTAAAGCCAATACATTGCCTATAGGTTGGCCTTCTTTATGAATTTGTGCATTTTTCCTGGTTCTCTTACAACTTCTCATTCACAAGTGAGAAATTTTTCCAACCATAATTGAGGAGGATAACTTCTAGGACTTCCCTATAGGTCTTCGTCTATTTCCAGTTCACTTCACATTTCAAAACAGCTCCTCCTGGGTTAAAAAAAATGCCAAACAGTCCAAAATTTTTCAAAGAGAGTTGTTATATTTGGAATTCAAAAATGTGAAACATTTTTGAAGGTTCTGTCCCCCTTGTGTTTCACAGAAATGGCCACCTACATAGGACCGTTTGCATCATATAGATTGCACTTTAGAATCACCTAAATAACCCCTTAATAAACATAATAAATAGATCTTTACACTTGCATCATTTTAAAAGAAAGTGGAATCTATCCTACCACAGCCTTTGGAAACTGCTTTTGAGGATACAATGGCTGTGGCCTAAATCCAGTTGCTAATCCCAGTTAAAGTTGATTCATTGAATCAGGTGTTGAATAGGAAGTCAGCAAATACATAAGTCCCATTGATTCAGATGGTTTACTTTAGCAATTGGATTTAAACCATCTGGCTCTGAGCCAGGGTTTTTCCTTCTCTGTGCAGGTCTCTCTTTGTTAGAGATAGTAAGGAAATAGTAGCTAGCCAGATGTCTTCCAAATTGTTTTCATTGTGTTTCTTATTAAAACCCACACAATTCCTTTGTGTGATACATTGTGTATAGAAAAAAACATATTAGTATATAGTGTTCAAAATTTATTGCTATTAAAACTTACTATTGTTTAAGGTTTTCAGGGCTGGAATCACTGGGGTGTTGTGTGGTTCCGGGCTGTATGCCCATGTTCTAGCATCATTTTCTCATGACGTTTCACCTGCATCTGTGGCTGGCATCTTCAGAGGATTCTGTGATGATGCCAGCCACAGATGCAGGGGAAAATGCTGCTAGAACACAGACATACAGCCCGGAAACCACACATCACCCTTATACTATGTCTTGTCGAAGGCTTTCATGGCCAGAATCACTGGGTTGTTGTGGGTTTTCTGGGTAGTATGGCCAAGTTCCAGAAGTATTCTCCCCTGACATTTTGCCTGCTTCTATGGCAGGCATCCTCAGAGGTTGTGAGGCCTGTAAGAAACTAGAAAAATGGGAGGTGATTTCCCCCAACCTCCCAACAAAGGATTCCCCAGGCAGTAAGAAGCCAAACCTTGAAACTGCTCTGCCATTAAATTCTAATCAAGGTGGCCAGTTGGCAACATTCACACCTACCTCAAACAGGCAAGAGTTCTTTCTCCCACCCTGAATATTCCACAGATATATAAACCCCATTTTCCTAGTTTCCAACAGATCTCACAAGCTCTGAGGATGCCTGCCATAGATACAGACGAAACGTCAGGAGAGAATACTTCTGGAATATGGCCATACAGCCCGGAAAATTCACAACAACCTTACTATGTCCGTTTAGAACTTTTTCCAGTGCAGATTTAAAAATTAAATCTGTCATGGTTGATCTCATTCCATGGTTGATCTCATTCCATATAAGCTGAAAAGTGCATTTTACTTACATAACATTAGTAAATCTTACCTGTGTATTCTTTCTCATTTAGGGAATATTTCATTATCAGTTAGGTCGAGGGGAACCTATGCTACATACCCGTTTACGTCCTCATTGCAAGGAGTTCCTAGAAAAAATTGCCAAGCTGTATGAACTACATGTTTTTACCTTTGGGAGCAGACTATATGCACATACTATTGCAGGTAAAGATCATGTTGTGGCATATTTGATGTTAAGGACTTTTCCAAAGTAATTTTCAAATCTACATGTACAAGAACTTTTAAAAGTATTATGATACAGCAGTCTTAAAAATCAGTTTAATGCTAATACCAAACAGCTGTGTTTTGTGATGCATTAGTGTAGAAGTGGTACGATCAGGTAATTTTTATTTCATGAGAAATCTGATGTCAAGATACCAAAGGGCAGTGCAAGTTGAGAATCCCTTATCTAGAATTCCAAAATCCAGAATACTTCAGAATCCAAAATTGTCCACATAGATGATTGAGATGGTGATACCTTTGCTTCCTAATGTGTTAGTGTACACCAGTTCTGTTTCATGCGCCAAAGTATTAAAATATTTTTTAAAATTGACTTCAGGGTATGAAACATAAATGAATTTTGTGTTTAGACCTGAATCCCATCTCCACAATATCTTGTTATGTTTGTATAGGAAAATACAGATATTCAAAAATCTGAAAAAATCCCCAAAACTTGTGGTTCGAAACCATTTAAAATAAGAAATACTCAGCCTGCATCACTAAATTATTTTATATTATATAGAGATATATATTGATAGATATAGTCGCCTAAAGGCTGAGAAGAGCGGTATACAAATAAAGTAAATAGATAGATAGATAGATAGATAGATGGATGGATGGATGGATGGATGGATCTCCTGCCCTATATCATGAGAGCTCAGGGCAGCAAACAATTTAAATAATCTAAAGCATTTCCAGAAATATAAATTTTGTCCCAATTTGGGGAAAAGTTGTATAAATACAGTTAATAACAAGAATAAATGACATGAAATCATATTACACACATTAAGCAAGCAAAACCACATTAAAAGCCCCAACCATTAAAAACCATGTACATGTCCTCTTTGAAGTCAATTAGTTCCTAAAGGCTTCATTTATTTTATTTTTTAAAAAATGTTTTGGCTTGGTGCTGGAAAGAAACCAATGTGGACCCCATTTGGACCAAGGGCAAGGCATTCCACAGTATGGATTCCACAACCAAGAAGGCCTGTAGTAAAGCTTATGTATCATTTATTGTGCCTGTCTTACATGGTTATGATTTGTTGTTGGAAACGTCCTTATATATACCATTGCATTCCTGCATCTTGTTTTTTACTTTGGCTAGACTAAAACACTACTTTTTTTACTAATGATTCTTAACAGAAGACTGGAAAACTATAGCAAATATATGAGCATGTAGAACCTTTATTACTTGAACAATTATTTCTTCTTACTAGCCTCACCTCTAGGTTTACTGTAAATGCAAACTATGCTGACCCTAGCATAAATTATAGCAAAATTAGATCTTATGTGATCCAGTAACACTATAGAACACAATTTTTGTTCCTGGGTTATAAATGTCATTTCCTTATTGGTTCTATCAAACATGGAAGAAGTTTATAAACTTGCAAATACTTTTCACAAAAGGTTAAAATGGTGTATGAAAAGTTAAAAATTGCACATTGAAAGGATGAGAATGGCAGCCACAAAAATGAAATTTCTGGAATATAAAAACTACTTTCAAAGTGAGCACTGCACAGTTTAACAAGAACACTTTCAAACCAGGAACAGAAAACTTCACTTTTTATACCAACAGAGCACAAAACTGCATGTGTCTACTTAACTTCACTAGTTCTTCCTCCTAGTTACAGAGTTGTTTTTGCAGCATGAAATCTGCTATCCATAGTTCTGCTAGTTACTTTGTTAACTTGCCGCTCTTTTCTTAAGTTACTGTTGCATATTTAAATACATGGTGAACTATTTAAATACCCTTAACTCTTGGAGAAAGAATCTTGTTATACTATAACCCATACTATACCATAACATACACTCTGAATTAGCTTGATATTAACACTGAAATATAATAATTAAAATCAAATTAAGATAAATTGATAGCACAATATAACATTTAGACTAAGGAGGTTGTGTTTAGAAAGGGAGCATAGAAATAATAAAAATAAACATAAATCATTCATTATCCCAAGAATACACACATATACACCAGCTTCATAAATGTGTAACCTTTTGACCAACAACGCATAGAGTGAGAAGGCAGGCGTAGCATTTTTTTTTCAAAAACTAAAAGGAAGTCTCTACCCATCAAGTAACTGCTAGTACCTATCACCCAGAAAAGGTATGACTTTGCCTTCCTCTTATGAGAAGTCTAGAATACCAACAGTTGTGATTATCTTGAAAAGTGATGGGAACATGTCATCTGTGAGTAAAGAGTCTCCTGTTTTCTTCTCCCTTCGCTTCAATATTTTGGGAAATGTCGTTATTTATTTTTAATGCTCTAGAGGAGAAAAGTACTTTCCATTGAATATATGGTAGAGAGAGGCTTTTGCTTAAAGCACTGCATGCATACTTGAAACAGTAGATGGCAGTACTTTACAGATAATTGTTTTATTAAAACATTTAAAAACATGCTGCTTTCTTGTAATTTTAGATTCAGCTGCTGGTTGAATCTAAAATTACAAAAGGTTCCCATTTTCTAATAAAACAAAAATTGAGATTTCATAAAGTTCAGCAAAAATTCTTTTAAATTGATTGGAGATGATGACAATGAAAGTTTGAGAAACTGAAATCTTTATTCAATTTGTTGGAAAAGAAATATCTTCCTTGTGGTGAAGTACAGATATATGTATATGTGTTGTGTTACAGTGGTGGGAGGTTACATAAAGTTGTAAAGTGTCCAGGAGCACTTCAAGCAAGTCTTGCTCCTACAAGCATGTCGCCATCTACAACCAGCGTATCTTATGACAGCAGCGAACACTATAGAAGTATTAGTCTTAAAGGGGAAAAAATGTTATGCTTTTATTCAGGTTCAGGTCATGTGGTGTTAGGGTGTCAAGTCTATATATTCAGTTTTCTTTTCTTTCTAAAATTCTTGAACTAAACAAGAAAATAATATATATGTTCCTATTATTTACTCAGGCTTTGTTTATCTGAACTGGAGTGCTTTACAGCTTTTCTTTTCAGTGTCTTCATAAAGATTGCAGATTTATGGTTCCTAAAGCAAATTTGTTTTGCCAACTAAGAGTGCATTAATTCATATGTGCTGACATTTGGTAGTATAAATTACATTGAAGGACCTAGAGGTGACATTTTTGTATTTGATGAAGTAAGATGGAAATCTGAAGTTGAAAACACATGTTATAGGAACATGGGATTTGAGAAGCATAAATATGTGGAAGCTAGATGTATAAAACAAGAAATGGAATGTATAAGCATTGCAGTACTTGGGATGAGCAAGCTAAGGTGGGCAGGAATTGGACATTTTTAGTCAGTTAATTAGAGTGTTTTACTCAAGGAATGAAAATTTTAGAAGAAATTGAATAAGAAAAGATGTAGAAAAAGCAGCCAAATAATATAATGCAAAGTCTTCACCAAATCATATCAATAAGATGTCAGGGAAACCATCAATATAACCATATTCAAGGTTATGCTTCTACTACAGAAGCAAGAAAATGAAAAAATATATGCTGAAGTCCAAAAGTATATTGATCATACACCAAAGCATGACTTCTTGTTAACCATGGGCAATTGGAACACAGAAGTAAGAGACAATAATATCAAAAATTGCAGGAAAATTGGTCTAGGATTACGAAATGAAGCAGGAGACCAAATGACTGAATTTTGGGAAGCAAAGTTTGTTAATCACAAACACGTTCTTGAAACAACAAAATAGGTGACTAATAGCCAATGTAGACATCAAGTAGTAATGATCCAGAGTGGCCCAAACCTGCCAGTTATCCACATTGTGTGACACAAAGTTGGCCTAGTGGCTGACACTAAGTTGGCCCAAATAGGAAGCAGTCCAAATGTTTACACTGACTCAAAACATGAGCAAACTGCAGGCATCCCATTAGTTTCTTGAATGTGGAACAAAGATATGTTAAAGCAAATGGACTCCATGTGTTGTGTGTAGAGTGTGGAGACCATTCACCTCTGAGCCAACTCATGGTCTATGTAAATGTACCCCAAGTAGACATATAAGATGATGGAAACAATACAATGAAAACTCTATAAAAAGATGAAAGGATAATGAGAAGACCATTTAAAGACAAATGTATTTTCGAAGGCTTTCATTTGAAGATGCACTTACAAGTTTAGAAGTTGAAATGGAAGTTGCACTCAACTTTTGGAAGAAATAAATCACCAAGAACAGATGGTATACCAGTCGAGGTGCTTCAACCTACAGAGACAGAATCTACTCCAGATCTAATTGATTTTTATCCAGCTGGTTCCTAACTTACATCAGCAAACATCTTAGCTACTAATGAAAAGGAGATAGAGTTAACCTCAGATATATTGAACAAAAAGTAAAGATTATTATACATAATCTTTACTTGGACGTCCTCGTGTTCTGAAGTCTTTAAAATGACATTTCAGTTTGAGAAGAAAAATGCATATCTTTCATTTTGATTAATTACCCATTAAATAACCAGTACATACTACTGTTACCTGTAGCTGAAAAACCACATGTGATGCATAGAAATGTAAGTTGCCCACATGTGAGGCCCATTCTTAGGGAAATCTCAGTTGCAAATTATTTCAGCAGTACTACACTATTTAATGCCTAGCACCAAAAATAAAATATTTCCATTCCACAAATGTGTTGATTTTTGCATCTAATCTGTTTTTCCTGCAGATTGGTCTTTTAAGTAGAAAGACTTGCAACTGTTAAAATAATAAAAATGTTTAATTATTTTCATTTTCTGTTTATTTCTAATCATAGTAATGTAAGCAAATATGTATTGTTAATACATGCAGAGATATTTCATTGTCAACTCTTAGATTGCTATCAGGTATTCTTAATCGAGACCTCCTGTAGGAAGGAAGTCTAGATTATTGCTTCTTAAACAGTGTGTCCTGGCCTCAAGTGGGGTTCCCTGAACTCAATGTTGGGGTCACGAAAAGGCTTCTGAATGCCACTCATGTCCACAAAATTGTTAACAGCAACTTGCAGTGTTTACAGAAGACTGCAGAAAATGCTTCAGTTATACTTGGTTAAAAGGAAAATTAGCCTGTTTCACAAGCCATTCAAATGCTGAATTATCCTCAGTAAATGTTTGAATTTTTATACCTATTTTATATACCATATATCTGGGATTACACAAAAAATTATTGGCCAGAAGAGGTCACAGGTGGGAAAAGTTTGAGAAGCCCTGGTTTAGATTAACCATGGACCAATGTAGCTGAAAAGCTTATTTGATTAATTACGTTATGGAAGAATAATAGACTGTATTTGGACATATTTTGTTAAAGTAGTTTATTTTTATCCATCTCCCCTCACCCCCAGACTATGTGGGTTGTTTCACTTCAGCAAACTAATGTATCTTTCTACATTTACTTGGTGATGGTTCTCTCTAGCTAATGCTTTCACTTCATTATGCCTAGGTACTGCAAGGGTCTCACAACAGGGATGATTCTACATGAATTTGCTGAAATTCTTAAGCAAAATCGGGTGAGTTAAGGTTGAATTTCTATCCTTAACTCTCAAATTTTCTTGCTGTCATGGGTTTTAAGTTATTCGTGTAAGATAAAATAGTTTGGCTTACTTGCACAAATTTTAGTGAGTGACCAGTGCTATTAGGAGTTTTGTCATTAAAAGTATTTTACCAAGACTTGCAGAATGTACTATGTAGTCACTCCTGTATATAAAGTTCGTTCAAAGTGGGAATAACCCCCTGAATCACCACTAACTATGGAAATGGAATCTGCACATTAGAAGACATGTGACAGTTTTATGTTTCTTAGAAACTTTGACAGCACCTGTTTTTGTACAAGTTTGCAGTGGTCATATTTGGGATACATAATAAAGCATTTTATGACCAACAGAACTGAATTTAGCCTATGACATTAAATCCTAACTTGCCAGCTCTTCAAATTTTGTAATGCTAGCCAGAGAACAAAGTCAGGAATTTTATCAAACTGCCATATATGCTACGCTGGCCATATGTTGTGCAGGCCTTTATTAAAATTAATGATTTCCCTCCAAGCTTGGCTTAAACTGTGATTTCTTTACATAAAGAAATCAGGTGCATAATTTTTGCTGTTTTAACAAATGCCCAGATGCTTTTTGGTGTCAATTGATAATAGCCTATATCAAGGTAGCTTAGAAGTATTTTTTATAAATCTTACAAGTATAACTTAAAACCTGCAAATGCAAGAACTTCTGTTCCAATCTTCCCTTTAACTTGTCCATTTTGCTTAAGCATTATCACACATTTTCCACTGTTTTAATTACCTGCAGTCTCAAGGCATAGGGCTGAACAAATAAGGGACATGGTCCAGTCCTAGCACTTGTTATTAAAGCATTAATATTTACAGCCAAATTTACAAAAGACAAAGAGTTGGATCCACCTTTACATGCATGTAACTGAACTGATAGAAGAATTTCCCATCTTCTTCCCACAGCAATTATAGAACTAGGGAATATCAGCTAAATAGGATGGGCAGAAGTCCCCAAAATTAGAAATAGGAAACTTTGTGATGAGAGTTTTTAAGCTAGCAAAAACCAGGTTTTGGATCCAACACATTATGATGCTTACTAAGCCTATATCATTGTTCAAAAGTTAAGTATCTGAATATTTCCTTATATCATTAATTTTTAAAATATGTTTTTGTTTTCAAAACATTCTGACATTCTATAATGTTGATCAGAATTAAACAACTTTTAGTCTCTTCGAACCAATGTCTTGAAGTTTGTGGTTACTTAATTCACATTATTTAATATTTACCATATATTAGTGAGTTGATATGTTTGAGAGTCTCGGTAATGATTTTTATACATGCAGAATAATTCAGATTAAAATAGTTCAAAGAGAATTGTGTGTTATATTAGGATCATTCTGAGAAATAAAATAAAATACATAACATACTATTGACATTAACTTCAGGTTTTTTTCCCTTGAAAGCATTCTTAGACTCTGAAAAGAAGCTATTTTCTCATCGAATATTATCAAGGGATGAATGTATTGATCCATTTTCTAAAACTGGGAATCTTAGGTATGTATTGGAAGCCTAATGTTTCTTGTGTGATACTTGATGGGATATTACTTGAGGAAAAAAATGAACAATAAAGATAACATAAGAATGTAGTACTTGCTTAACTCTATTCATGCAAAAAAAAAATTATCTCAATACCTTTTTATTCTGAATAAATCCCATATTAGCTAGGTTGCTTACTCAGCATCCTGAAAGTCATTATGCTCTCCCATCTTTAATTTAGTGTTCGTGCATTTTGATTTACCAATGAGTATTTTAGTATTCAAGATTAGTTAACCTTGGTAAACTTGATATGTTATCGGCAATTAAAAATATGGTTATATGTGGAATTCAAACTAAAGGGCTTGGTGTTTCTATTGCTTTTGATATATTACTGTCATTATTATTGCTTATTTTGGCACCTGAAAGGTTTTAAGCAAAGCTAATATTAATAACTGTGAATATATAGATGGCATGGCAGGTGTCTCACAAAAACAAACATCATCTGAAAGCAATGGTAAAAGAGTGAAATTAAAATATATTCCTGTTATTATGTATTTGCCAAATAATATTTCTACATGGTCACCTGCTTTATGGACTTCCTTTTCTTTGTCTAGAAATTTATTTCCTTGTGGAGATTCCATGGTTTGTATTATTGATGACAGAGAGGATGTCTGGAAGTTTGCACCTAATTTGATAACTGTGAAGAAGTATGTATACTTTCAGGGCACAGGAGATATTAATGCACCACCTGGGTCAAAGGAAGCCCAAATAAGAAAGAAAGGTAAGTGTTAATATGAACACAAGTTATTAAATAATAAATAATCCAAAAGCAGTTTTTAAAAATCAATATAATAAGGAAATTATAATTTATCCTGTCATCTATCTAGTAAATATGGGCATTGTTTACTTTTCAGAATATACATGAGAGTGTGCAACTTCCTGGTAGATCTATACTATGCATTTGTATGGTTACATTGCAGATAGGAGGTTCTTCCAGTTATCCTTCAAATTCAGGATAAGCAAATAATTCAAGGGTACATACATCTTGATAATGTTCCAAGAAATGTTGAGTGCAGAATCAAACTAATATTCAATTCATTGAAAAAAATATTATAATTTAAAGTTGACAGTGTCTCTTATTTGCTACATCTGATGGTTAGTCACAACCAAAGTAGACCCACTGAAGCATTGGGAAATCTTTAAGTCAGAATTTCACTGATTTGCGGGGAGGGGGTCTAAAAAGTGAAAAGCAGTCAAATATGCAAGTAAAATCAAAATGGTATTGAGTTTAGAGGTGTCTCATGTTCTCAGCAAGAATGAAGAGTATGTGCTGCAGGTGGCTCATTAGGAATTCTTCCCCCCCCCCCCCCCCCTACTTCTATACCAGGATATAAGTGTGCCTTTGGGCTTTTTTGCTCCTTTATCCAGCCTTTAAGGTTTGTGGAAGATAGTGTATTAAAAAATCATGGAAGTAATAATATCCAGTGAATTACCTGGTGGTCATAATGGATTAGTACTCTCTAGTTAAGGACAATTAAGAACCATTTTTGCTGTTCTTACTTGTTGTGAACCGCTGTGAGTTGCCTTCGGGCTGAGAACAGCGGTATATAAGTAAAGTAAATAAATAAATAAATTATGGTTCTCTTTCCATTAACTATATGGTCCCCGACTCATTATTTATTTGGGGGGCGGGATTCAGTTGATGGCAAAATAATATTTCCATTCAGTATAAATACATACATTACAATCCCAAATCTTCCTTATATGCTCATGTTGACATATTGCAAGGAAGAATAAGTCTAGTAATAACCCTTGCTTCTGGCATAAATTAGAATAAATATTAAGTTGTTTAACTCTAAGGGGATATAATTATACACATTTGCTTGTTTGTTCAAAACACTTTAGCTGACTTTTCAAGATTGGAAAATAACCGTTGTTCATGTATCTGTTTAATACAGCAAATCATTCCTCAAAATTAAATGAGACATCTGATCCGATAACAAAAGACGCAGAAGAAGTAAAGAATGCTGCAAATATAGAAGAACAAAGCAATGGTGTTAGAAAATCTACAAAGGAAATAAATGGCAATAACTCTATCAGTAGTGAAGCCTCGTCGTGGGATTTAAATTCCATTGACAAAGTTAAAGATTGCTTAAGTGATCCTGATCACATAGCAGATGTTAAAAGTGCAAATGATGATCTGATGAATGCCAAGGAATCTCATGTGTCTTCACACCAGGATAAGAGGACAGTTACAGAGAAGCAGCAGGCTGCAAACAAGACAACAAATTATTTGGACTTTGAATTGTCTACTGATAGTGACAGTGACAGTGGATTGGATGCTAGGAAATCATCTTCCTCTTCTGCCTCAGATAGTGAAAATGAAGGGAAAAGAAGCTGGAGAAAATCGAAGCAGTCTCTACAGGAAGAGAGAAAAGTGCCTCTTTTGGAAACAGATACTAATGTAGAAAAAGATGGACAGGAAAACCATTCTGGAGACACTGTATCCTCAACTAGTAACAATCCCCATCCCAAGCCATTTGATTTGGAAGTACATGAAGAGAGTGAACAAGATAGCCTTTGCAGTCTAGGAAATGGATGTGTAGACAAGAAAGAGGCTGAGACAGAATCACAAAATAGTGAGCAATCTGGGATAACTGTGGGAGAATCATTAGATCAAAGCATGGAGGAAGAGGAAGATGATGATACAGATCAGGACGACCATTTAATATACCTGGAAGAGATTCTTGTGCGGGTCCACGCAGATTATTATGCAAAATATGATAAATACGTCAGGAAAGAAACAGATGAAATTCCAGATATAAGAAAAATAGTTCCAGAACTGAAGCGAAAAGTATTGGCAGGGGTTACTATTTTATTTAGTGGACTGTACCCAACAAATTTTGCTATAGAAAGAACCCGGGAAAATTACCATGCTACTGCACTCGGAGCCAAGATTACAAAAAATCTAGTATTGGATGAAAATGACCCCAATAAGACAACCCATCTTATAGCAGCAAGAGCTGGTAAGTACAACGTATCATGGGGCCAAACCAAGGATTTAAATGATGGGTCCATGTGAATAGATTGGGACAATGGCAGTGGAATCAGCCAAAAATTGTAACTGGGAGTAATTTCCAATTACAGTTTCTGGATTTGGCAGAGATTGAAGGGATCCTAGTGTTAACACACCACTCCAGGAGTAACGTGGATGCATTTTGAAGTGGAAAATGTATTTTAAAAAACAGTTTAGTGTATCCAGAGGATTTTAGATGCCTAGGGAGAACCTCAAGTGGAAAAAAAGCTCTCGGAAGGCTTGAGCTCAGCAATTTCAATTTCTGGAGTGAGTGGCCATCTGAGGCTTCCAATATGGAGTAGGTTTTCAGAATTGATGTTCAGATATTTCTGAACACAAATACATTAAGAAATACCTTAAGGAGCTTTATTCTTTTATACTGAGTTGTTGTTCTTGAGTAAGTTTCTGTCTAAAAATAAACAGGCAATTATTTGAACTTTTGTTGAATCTCATGTTACTTTTACAACTGTATTTTGACTTGCAAAACATTTAACACAAGTGAGGCTCCAAATCTTAGTTACTCCCATTATTAAAACTTTCTGAATTAGTTTTAAATGGTTTTGTTACAATTAAGAGTATAGCCCTTGTAAATTTAAAAACATTGTTAATGGATTGAAATGGATGTTGTTTGACTTATCTTCCACATCAATCGAATTTGCTTTCCCTTTAAGAAGTATTCTTAATACATGTGCATCTTGATTTTTTCATATTTTTGTGCTAAAACTAATAATTGTAATGAATTTAATTGACATTGTTACTTTTTATGCACACAAGATATTCAGGACTGTGAAGGTGAAAAATATTTTTTATTGTGGCCTTGTAGGGTAGCACTGCTTCTGACAAATTGCATCCATAAACTGACTTATTACAAAAATGTTTCTTTTACAAACACTTACAGTCAGTTGTTTATATAGGCACTGAAAAAGTCCGGCAAGGTCAGAACTGTAAAAATCTCCATATTGTAAATCCAGACTGGTTGTGGAGCTGCTTAGAGCGTTGGGACAAAGTGGAAGAACAACTGTTTCCTTTGAAGGATGATTACCTTAAAACGCAAAGGTAAAAAAGTAATACCTTAACCCTGACCATGCCAAACTTTACAGAGAGCCAGCTTGTACATTCTTTATCCTGTTTGAATAATCTGACTGTACCTAAAATGTAATCTTTGCCATTCAAAGGGAAAAATAGAGAAATATTTATGAAGCCCAACAAAAACAAACATAAGAATGAATAAAGTGTTTTTCTTCCCATGTGTTTGATTTTTTTAAATTACCGCATAATATGATACAGTAGTTCTTCAAAAGATTTATCAGTAAAAATAATATCATGTGGGCAGTCCCTTTCAAGAGAAACCTGGGATGACCTCACCTTCCAGACCATTCCCGTAGAAGAAGAAAAATGCTTTTGAGGCTAACTTCTTCTCCTGGAAGTTCAGGTCAGACTATAGAAATGTCTGATTCACTGACAGAACTCTTTGTGGGAAAGTTTGACCTTCTTCTACAGCCCCATGCGGCTCCAAAACCTGATCCGGAGGAAACCCATATATATGCTGAAGTGTGTTAACTTACAGATTACCCCTTGATTGAAAAGTGTATGCATTATACAGGGTTAGTCAAAATGAATAGGCCAATAAGAAAATTAATTGTACCCGAATTGGCCTATTCATTTTGACTAACCCTGTATTACATTTCATTTGGACTGCTGATAGAATGATTCTTCAAAGCCCCATGTTTATTTCAGTGCTGGAAGCATATGCCGCTGTAGTTTGAAAAATTGCTCTGGCCTCATTTAATGTAAACAACAGATTTTGTTTGATGCAAAGCAGTGTAAAACCTGATGGACAAAATTGAATTCTTCTAGAAATAAGTGTGATTCCACAACTGAGCATTTGAAAAAAATAAAGATTTATGCATAAGTGGCAAGAGGGAGTGTGCACTTTGGTTTACACATCAGTTAATTGTGTGACAGTTTATATCTTACTGATAAGAATATATAACAATGCTGTATATTGTTAGTAATAGTTCTAGTTAAAATAATACTGTATTTCTTCAGTTCTAAGACACACTTTTTCCCATATAACCATCTCTAAAAATGGAATGCATCTTAAAATTGTATTTTTGTTGATGATGGTGGTCTTACAAACAATGACAGTTTACAACGGAAGAAATGCAGTAATAAAACTTACAGTATAAAACCTTGCTATAAAAGTAATGAAATATTTCTATTGAATTCAATTCAGGGAAAACGTCAGTTTCTATAGGAAGATGATTTTTAAAAATAGAGTGTCACCTTCATTATTTTTACATGTCCAGCCTTCTTTTAAATATTGTGTGGCAGTGAGAGAAAGAGAAATATTTTATGTCTCTTCTGATACCATCCATGAAGTAATTGTGAATTCTGGTTGCAAACTTCTAATGAACAAAATTTAAGAATAAATTCATTATTTCCAAATATAAAATAAACTGTATAGATAGCTATGTTTAGATCACCTTACTTACATAGTCAGTTGCTGACTGACTAGGTATCATTTACAATTTTCTAAAGGCATGTAGAGATGACTGCTAATCTAGTAAATATTTTAAATATTTTAATAGGGAGAACAGTCCTGCCATGTTTCCAGATATACACAGCGCTTTCCAAACTGCGCTTTTTCATCCAACTCCAATTCATCCGAAATGTCAGCCTAGTCCTGAAGTTCGGCTTTATGATCCCAACACGGGAAAATTAATTAGAAAGGGATCTCAGAATTCCAGTCAGTCTATGTATATTCAAGCACCATCTCCTTCCCTCAATCTACCAGTCCACGGAGAGCATTCCTTGTTCAGGTACCTACATAATAATACACATAAGCAATCTGGGAAGTTTGGGTGGTATTATGTCAACAGAGCTGCAAAAAAATAATTCCATGATTTTGCCCCCTTGCCATTGGTACTAGAAAATGTAAATTTGTTATTTTTGAATTTTTGTTTGCTTTAAATTTTCCACAATACCTGATTTACTGAAAACTTGAGAATGTAATTTTCTGCTTTTTATTTCTCTTCCAGTGCAAATAAACTTCATGTAAACACCAGTTTGAAATAAATACAATGCAATTTTTTCGTTTCTGTAAACAATTTAACAATTACAATTTTGTTTATCTGGATAATTATATATAATTTTACATTAAGTCAGGTTTCTCATTTACATTTTTATATGAATCTTAAGTGTTTACTGTAAATTTGGTTTTTATTTTTCCTTAATCAGTGATTTATTAAAGATTTAACAGTATTAGAATTTTGTGCTACCTATTTTTATCTCAAAGGGTGCAAGCACCACCTATTCCACAACAAAGCATGAATTAGGTATAGCTCCAAGGCAGCCTTTGCTGCTCTAGAAGAATACAGTTTGGCACCAGTTTATTTGTCACAACTCAGTGCTATGAAACATGAGATTTGTGATTTGGTGAAGCACCAGCATTCTTTGGCAGTGAAGGTTAAAGATTTTGGTAAAATTACAACTCACATAATTATATAGCATTGAGCCATAGCAGTTAAAGTGGTACCAAACTACACTCATACTACAGTGTGCATGCACCCTAGCTCTTAGTAGCTACCATTAGTCAAGCTGGTGATAGGTGCACAGAAACAGAAAAACCTGGTACCAACAGTTGACAATGACAAACTATGTGCGTTACTATTACTGTGTCTTGTGGCATCATCCATGTTTTGCTTATCACTGGAATATCATATTGATGGCATCCAGTAAACAGCATTCTGAATTCACCAAATCCTCTCAATGCATAGGCACCCTAGATCTGCAGGCCAAGGTGTGTATTGTAAGCCAGGATCAAGATAGAGAAACAGGGATCTTGCCCACTATTTGATATCTTCCAATTTCTATTAAAAATTCTGTGCTTCAAAGGGAACTATCTATCAGTGGGAACTGTCCATCTAGAGGTCTTATTGAAGGGATCAAAATGATAGCTGAAGGAGGAAACTCTAGTTCTTGATGATTTGGGTGTAAATTGAATTAATATAGTGTCTGAACATGAAGAGAGAGACAACGAGAAAGTAAAACCAAGTTGATCACTGGTTTATAGTGAGCAGCTTCTTAGATGGCCATTTATCTTTATAGATTGATGTTTTTGGGACTTAGACTCTGGCTTCCAAATTGTCTACCTAGAGTGAGCAAAGTAAGGGCTGCATAGTTTTTGTTTTGTTTTGTTGTGTCAGGAGTGACTTGAGAAACTGCAAGTCGCATAGTCAAAGCAAAGAATGAACAGAGCTGTCAGACTAGAGGATTCTTTCTAAATTTTTATCCGACATACATAGATGTTTGATGGGATGGAAAGAAGGAGCATAGGATTTATATGAAATCTTCAGTGTTAAGCTAGTATTTTTTCAGTGTACACGGCACTCAGAAAGAAGAATTGTCCAAAGAAGAGTATTTTCAAGAATATTTTGAGAACATATTATATTATTATTCAAAACATAAATATGAGTCTAACATTCTAAACATTTTTTGGATTTTTAAGTGATGCTGTGGGAAAATTGTGTCGATTTTAGTGACAAGAATTTTACTGTAAACTAGATAAGACATGTTGTATCATCTCACTGGATAAGAGTCAGTTATGCCCAGGTGCATTATATAGAAACAAAAAACTTAAACACGCACATATGTCATATTATTCTTCAAGGGACTTTTGTTCTGAGTTGCCTAGATTAATGTGTTCCCCAAATTAGACTGTTCCCAAATTTTGTTTCACTGTGGTTTATGTCCTTGATAAGACAAATAGAAAGGATCAAGGTCATGAGTGAATCTTTTTCTAATTAACAGAGCTCTGGCGTTGTCTATGGAATTCTCTGAAATGGGGGAGAGAGAAATCTAGTAGCAACATAATTAATGAGGCACATATTTCCAACATAACAGTTTTGAAATAGATCTGTGCTAAATCTGACAATCTGACATTCTCCGCAGTTCAAGTCATAACATTTTTATAATATAGAGCTTCTGAAATGTTTCAGAATTGTTCAACCACATCAGCAGCTATTTGACGAAGATGGGATGCCAACAAGTGAGAATGAAGAGCCCGGCCCTTCCAAACGGAAACGCCAGCCAAGTATGTCTGAAACAATGCCACTATACACCATGTGTAAAGAGGATTTAGAAAGTATGGATAAAGAGGTGAGTTAAAGTGACAGTGTATTAGAATCCAGATATTACTGAGTACTATTTTTGGTGCTAGCTTCTTAGTGTAATATTGGTCACAATATAAAGAGGGGGGGGGGGTAAGATCACAGATGAGAAATTTAACTATTAAATGATAAAATTGAGCTTAATCCAGACAAGAAAGAGGTGCGCCTGGCCAGTCATAAGACAGATCTGGGAATAGGGAATCGGCCTGTGTTAGATGGGGTCACACTCACTTTGAAAACGTAGGTTCATAGTTTGGGAGTACTCCTGGATTCAGCTCTGAACCTTGGAGGCCCAAGTATCTGCAGTGACCAGGAGTGCTTTTGCACAGTTAAAGCTAGTGTGCCAATTTCGCCCATTCTGGAGAAGTCAGAACTGGCCACAGTGGTACATGCTTTGGTTACATCCTGGTTGGACTGGGGGTGAAGGGAGAGGGGGATTGTGAATTTTAAGGCTATTTTAAGGGTCTTTATTATATTTTAATCTGTTTAACCACATTGTACTATTTAATTGTTTTTTTTAAAAAACTTCTGTATTGTGCTTTTTAAAACTTTGACTAAAGTGTGGGGTTGTTAGCTGCCTTGAGTCCCCACAGGGAGAAAGGTGGGGTATAAATAAAATTAATAATAATTAGGCTACCACATGTTCCATGACTGCCTAAACATGGATTATTAAAGAATGACGAAAAATTATCCAGAATGGTGGGTTCCAGGAAGGCTTTTTAGAAATGCTTTTATCACAGCCTCCTACAGGCAAGTTGGAATTATATCTTGCTTTGGGGAGGCATTAACGCCTCAGTCCGCCCACTCAGCCAGCCCACCTCTAGGTTTCTTTAATGAGCCAGGAAGGGCAGGAATCTAACATGCCCATGGTGACTTACATCTCTCCAAAAATCCTATCCTCATAAAGTCATCTAGCTGGAGTGCTAATATTCAGCTTTATATTAGGCATTTATAACTTATTTAAGAGTATATAATATAAATTTCTCACACTGTTTTTCCTCAGGAAGGAAAGCCAACAGCAAAACCTCTCTTTCTCTCTCTCCCCCCCCCCCCTCTCTCTCTATATATATATATAATGTGTATGGAGCAATTAATAAAATCTGTAAGACAGAAAAAAAATGTCATAATTCAAACAACAGATTTATCCTTAAAATTCTGTCAGTTTTCTTACTGGGCTTCAGCAAGAAGTCATACTTTACTATAAGTTTCTTCCTTTGTTATTTTAACTAACATTGACTTTGTTGCGTGTACATTACTCAAAACTCCTTGCTTCAAAATTAATACCTTATTATAGTCTCCCTACTCAGCTTTTATTCCTTTTGCTGAATTGCAGAAATGCTAGGCCTTCCATAGGCAATTATGAGGCAATCTGTGTAAGCTTTTTTAATAAATAGGTTGAGGCTCAATTCCTACTGCAATAGTAGAACTGCAAGCAACCTATAATGTGAAGATGGATTGCTCACCAAGTGACCCCATTTAACAGTGGAATTCCCTGCAGATGACCATCTCTGCAAACCTTTGCATACTTTTACAGGAATGCATTCGTTCTAATACCAGTAATCAAGAGCACTTTTCAGTTGTGTTCAGCTGGAAAATGCTGGAAACTTGAATATTTGTTGGTCTCCTCCTGGTCTATCACTTGGCAACAGAATGGCTTAAAAACTGCATTGCTTGTGTTTCAGCATGAGTATAGCAATGTTCCAGTGAAAGAGTATCTGCCCTTTCTTAGAACATCTCTCATTCGTGTAGCGCTCTTATGGTTAGCATTAGGAGTGAAAGGAGGGAAGGATTTTGAAATGGAAGGAAAAAGATTGTTTTATAACTGGATCCCACAAAGATAGGAATTATTAGTGTGCTCTTATTCCTTTTAACCCTTTCCCCTATAATTAAAAATAATATATTCTGATTGTTAACTATACACACATTTTACTGGGAATAAATGTTCCTAACTTAACTTAAAACTTCCCCAGCAACTTCATGTTGTAAATTTTTCCTTTGATTTGGCTTTTTAATGATTTTGCCGTATTATCACATTATGATGCTCAGAATTGTTTCAGAAAAAAATGCATCAAAGGTTCCATTTTCTGAAAAACTGCCCTTTCTGTCATGGGAGGTGATTTCCAGAATGTGTGTGAGGATATACTTTTACTGGATTTGCATTTCATTCTTTATCTTAATGTTTGGATGGTTTTCATTCAGTTTTATGCTTATCTTTATAGAAAGAGCAATAAAATTTTCTCTAGAAATACTATCTGTTGATTGATCTGTCATCTCTGGGCTAAGCCATTATTCTGATAATGGCATGAGAGACAATAAAGTGGAGCAACTGCCTTATTTAAAGCCCTGCTGGGCACACTTGGACAGGGACTGATATATTAAAGTGACACAAGATACCATAAAGCCCAAGGGTTCTACAAATCTGAAAGCAAAGCAAGGATGATCTATGACGTGTTAGAAATGTTTAAAGTTGCTATAATTCAAAAGCTTTTGACTGAGGAGATGTTGTCTTTACTTATGCTTCATAGATATCTGTATCTATTTATTGCTTAATCCGTTCCCCACCTTGATCTAGAGTGAGAGCCAGGCAATAAGTGGTGTTGTTGTTGTAGACATAAGTTTGATGATTTTTTTATTCTCATAATTCATAATTTTGAAAACATACAAAGAGAACACACCCTAATTTATAGCACCATGTTATTTATCCTCAGGAGCTTTTAGTGGCGCAGTGGGTTAAACCCTTGTGCCAGCAGGACTGCTGACCCAAAGGTTGGTGGTTCAAATCCAGGGAGCATGGTGAGCTCCCATCTGTCAGCTCCAGCTTCTCATGCAGGGACACGAGAGAAGCCTCCCACAGGATGAGAAAACATCCAGGTGTCCCCTGGGCAACATCCTTGTAGACAGCCAATTCTCTCACACCAGAAGCGACTTGTAATTTCTCAAGTCGCTCTTGACAGAAAAAAAAATATCCTCAGATATATAGAACTGTAGCATTTCTTCATATAGTGAGAGTTTATGCAGATATATTGTATGAAGCGATACAGAACACACAAAAGGGCACATATTTTATTTATAAATAGATATACTTCAGGGAAGTTAATAGTTGTGTTCAGTTATTTTTGTACTTGCATTTCAAGTGGTTCAAGTATTAGAGGGACACATTGGGCGCCAGCTTGTCTTGCTGCTAGTTTGTAAAGCCATGACTCAGTTATGTACCCCCATTATTATTACATTTGTCTCTCTTGGTAGCAAATACTTTTGCAATATTGTTTATTCAATGAAAGGCATAAGATATAGAACTTTATACAGTTGTTTAGCTTGTATTTTTCCACTGCATCCTGTCTTTTTGGTACACTGCTGAGATAATTTTGTCTGTTAATAGTGTTAAAAAGAAAATAATAAAGAAAATAATTATTTTACGTAATTATTAATGACCACAATAATTTGGATTCAGTTACAGCAAAAATTATTACGATGTGGCTTTCTGTTCTACAGTATGAGAAGATTATTAGCCATTCTCTCTAAAGAACACATTATTTCAGGTGCTCAGCAGATATATATCCACCATAGCTAAACTGGCTAAATTGAAACTTTGTACTGTGGTCACATCGTAAGATGACATGACTCATTAGAAAAGATGGCAATGCTGACAAAATTGAGGGCAATGAGGAAAAAAGGAGGAATAGGTAGACAAACTTGATTAAGTAAACCAAGCAATGAATTTGCAAGACCTAAGCAGGACTGTTAAGAACATGGTCTCATAAACTGAAGCACACAATAACAAACATAACCCGCCTTTCAGGATCACATCCTCCCAGAGCACTAAATATAATAGAGGTAGTACCTAGGTAAGTAAAGTAAAGGGTAAAGGTTTGCCCTGACCTTAAGTCTAGTCATTTCCAACTCGGGGGGAGGGGGTGCTCATCTCCATTTCTAAGCCGAAGAGCCGGTGTTGTTTGTAGACACCTCCAAGGTCATGTGGCCAGCAATACTGCATGGAACGCCATTACCTTCCTGCAGAAGTGGTACCTATTGATCTACTCACAATTGCATGTTTTCGAACTTCTAGGTTGGCAGAAGCTGGGGCTAACCATAGGACCTCACCCCGCTCCCCAGATTCAAACCGCCAGTCTTTCGGTCAGCAAGTTCAACAGCTCAGTAGTTTAACACACTTCACCACCAGGGGCACTCATAAGGGGTACATGGATAAGATGTACATAGATAAGATGCCAAATTATCATGCAATAATACCTAGGGTCTTTACCGGCCTAAAAAACAAGCATGCCACCCTTCAATCTTCTCTCCATCAAGTAGTACATTCCCAGTTTCTTCAACCTTATATGTTTTGTTCTCCATAACTCATCATCCTTGTCACCCTTCTCATAACCTGCTCCTTATTAAAATGAAATGGTCAAAACTAAACACAGTACATCACAGGCCTAACCAATGCAGAATATAGTGGGACTGTTTCTTCCTTTGATTTAGAAAGTGGGCAGTAAATCTCAACAGCTGGGGCCTCAGAGGGATATTAATGTGGACAAATGTCCATTATTTATCGCTTTGTTAGTTTGCCTTATTTGTCCAAAAAGGCGGTACTTTGAAGATCCCGTGGCTATCTGATTTCAAGCATTTCTAAAACATGAAAGAAGTGCATGCTTTAGAAGTAGTGAAAGATCAACTTTTTCAGCACCTTGACAGCCTTATTTCTGCTTTCACTGAAGAGATGAAAGAGGCTGCATATGTTTGCCTCTATTTTGTACCAAATGTATTTCTCCTTCTCTGTGTATGCACTTTGCCCTTTGAAGTTTGTTTTACATGACTTTTTATGATTTGAGACTATTGGGGGGGGGGGCAACAAATTAACATAAATATGGGCAGGGTTCTTCTATAGTTTACCCATTTTGTTCAATTTATGAGATGAACAAAACTTGATTTGATATGAATTTAATTTAACGTAATGCACAAATGGAAATACAGTTATTCTTTAAGCACAGAAATGTGACATTTGAATCATACAGATGTTTTTGAACAGCCAAATATTTTCATTTGCACTTTGCATTAATGTATCTTCTTCAGTAAATAGCAGTAATTATATGCTTCAGATCAAGTCGGTAAATACTAAATACTGAACAATTAATTTGAAATGCTCATGGGACTTGTTTTCTGCAGGTGGCTTTGGTTTCTTGTTTCGCTGATTTCATTTAGAAAACCACGTTACTTGCAGAGTGAATTAGATAATGACATCAAAAAGCCAGAGTGATCTCTGTTACTGTTTTTTTTTCCTGGATTATTATGTCATTATGTCACTCATGCTCACTTGGCAGGTTGATGACATATTAGGAGAAGGCAGTGACGACAGTGATAGTGAAAAAAAGAAGGGAAGAGGAAGAAAGGAAAAGGCACCACAGAATAATAAAAAAGATGCTATAAGTATAAAAACAGAAGAGAGGCCTGTATCAACATCATCCAGTGAAAGAAGTTTTACCGGCAGCTTACCCAGGTAAGCACTTCAACTTTTAAAAATACATAGTGCCCATGTTCATTTGTTTTATTAAATTTACCAGCCAAAACTTTTAAATGGTCAAAGGTTTGTCAGTAATATTAATGTGTGAGAGCGACAGGAGCATTTGTGTAGACAGATACAGTACCTTACAGAAATAGCCCCTTTTGACCTTTCTGTATTTTGTTGTGTTACATTCTAGATGTATTACCCCTTGATGCACACAAGATTCACAATACTATAAAGGTGGAAAATAGTTTTATTCAGTCAAAGAAAGTAAACAAAAACAAAGTGATAACCATACGTCTCCATCCTGTTAGTCAGTTCTTGGTAAAATCACCTTTGGCTACAGTTACAGCTGCCAGTCATCTTGAATAAATTATTAGGATAAAGTATTAGGACACCTTAGAAAATAAAAAATATTCTTTAAATCAATTTTGAAATGGTTGGTGGTACCCTAATATTGGGGAAAAATAGCATGTGACTGCCAGCATGAGTGAGACTAACAATTGTTGTGCAACCTCAAAGATGGCACTTGATACTGAGAACTCACCAATAGAAATCTCATAAATCTATAAGTAAAGGTAGCACCTCCTAAACCATCTAGCGACTTTATACTAATGTTACTGTGGACTTCACAAGTAGGACCTATATCTATATCTGAATATAAAACAAAAATATTTAAAACAGCAGTTTGACTTACAGACAAATCCAGTTGCAAACAACTAGTAGCTTTTGGCAAATGACTGAATAGTCATTTGAAAGAGTAGTATGGAGATGTGTAGCTACTGTTGGTCCAGTGAGCAACCCTCCCACACATATACACAAGATAACAGAGACCCATGCTACTCTAAAACAATGCTAAACAAAATACTTCTAATTATTAATTTAAAAATGCTCGAAAATCCTTTTTCTTTTTATGGTCAAATATTTTTATTTCTCTCTTTCACATTCTTTCTAATTCTAGCTTCTTTGATTTAATTGTATTTAGAGTGGACTAATTTATTTACTAGTTAAACCATGGCTTTGGTATTGACTAACAAAATAAGAAAAGAATAACTTCCAATAGATTCCCCTCATGGAATTTAAGTCTAGTATTAGCCCCAATGAGATTGGTTTTATATTTTTATTTTTAGCATGTTTTATCAGGTTTTTATATTTTATGATGGGTTTTTTTGCTATTTTGTTTATTAAGTTATAGTTGGTTGTTCTATTGTCACTCCCTTCAGGGGTGAGAAGGGTGAGGTATAAGTACAGTAAATAAATGTGTCATGTCTTGTTGTAAGTTGTTTGTATGGTTTTCCTTTTGGCATTGAATATTTGGCATATTTGTTGAAAACTGCCCTGAGTCCCTTTGGGGAGATAGGACAGTCTATAAATAAAGTTTTATTATTTTATTATTATTATGTTAATCAAGTTTACTCAAACCACTGAAACTATGTTTTCTGTGATTAACAGTAGTGTTAAAAAAGTCTCTGAGTTGGTGCCATTGTCCATTAATTTGAATTTCTGAAAGTTCAAAAGTGAAGGTTATCTTTGTCTGAGCTAGAACAATAGGGTTCCTTTGTGGAATCCAAAACTACATTCTCTTCCCTGAACAATATCATAGAAATACATCATTTCAGTTGTTCTCCCAGGATAAAGAGAACATGTTTTAAAATTACAATAAATAACAACTCCTTAGTCACACATTAAAACAAACATTTTTGTTCCAGAAAGATCAGTGAATGTTTTTTAAAAAGAAAACATAAGCATAGTACAAATAGGATTCTTCTACACATTACTTTGCCAATGTTCTTCTCCAAAGGGAATACTTATCCTCTGAAGGACACTGCTAAGAAGATAGATGCCTTCTGTCAGAACAATTTATTAACTTCACCATATTTGTTATCTGTCTGTTTTTCTTTCTACTGCTTGACAGTTTTCACAGTTATATGAGAACCTGATGGGAAAAAAGCTCATGATTTTTTTGATTTACTAAGCATCACACTACAATAACTCAATTTGACAAAATGTTTTATAGCACCACCCTCAGAATGAAAAATTATATCAAGTTATTGTTCTACATACAGTACTGCACCAGATTTCTTTTGATTTCATATACATCCACAGGATAGCCTGAAGGCAATTTGATATCTAACATTTCTTTAAAAATGTGCATGAAACAAAGTTTGTGCATATTGAACTGTCAGAAAGCCAAAGTTTTACTATCTCAGTCAGTTATATGTATAGTTTCAAATTTTAGATTTGGAAATTCTCGTCATCTGATACTTAACCTGTACTATGCACTTTTTACACTTATACCACATAATATTTATATATTAATTACATTTATACCCTTTTCTTCCATAAAACCTTTTATTTTTTTCAAGTCCCATTTAAGAGCAACATTGTGATCACTATATCATACACATTAAAATATCTGAACCAGTTGACTCTGTCCTTCATTCTCTGCAGAGACAGAACCATACTTTCAATTCCTGAACAAAGCTTCATTTAATTAGTTACTTTTTGTAGCTGGTAGCTTCATACATTGGGCCATTCATATCCACTAGGGTTTGGTTCCAGGAACTTTCCACCACCCCTCCTGACACAAAATCCATCACTGCTTAAGTCCCATTATATACAATGGCATAGTAAAATGGAATCCCATATATAAAATGTCAAAGTCAGGATTAGTTTTTAGGATTTTTGAAAATCTTTTCGTGCTGTGGATAGTTGAATCTGAGGATACAGATTCCTTGGACAACTATGTGTTAGTATAGCACACATCAGTGTAATACCAGTTAAAACCTGACTCATATGATGGAATTACCGGTATGTATTTTCTATTCTCTCTTTGAAATTATGTTGGATTTTAAGATGATTTCTATTGACCTATATTTAAACAATGATTTACATTTAGTAGTATTGTAGATTGTATAAAATTAAAATAATTTATTTCATCTTACTTTTTGGAAAATATGCTTTTTTTCTTATATCATTGGGATTTATCATGTCTATTTTGCTTGAGAATTTGATACAACTAGATAAGAATCTGATCATGGCCAGTTTACTTGCTTTTGAAAAGAAAAATTAGGCTTCAGGCTCTGCTGGTAGAAATGTTGCACCAGGAAATTAAAGATACTGTATATACAAGTCCATACAAGAAAGGCAATAGACATATTATAGAAACTCTCACTATGATTTGGACTCTCTATGAAATTTTAATAGGTTCAGATAGTTCATTTGGTAATGGAAAAGATGCTTCCAAACTTTCCAATTTGATTCAGTTGTGGTCACTGTATTTACTGGCCTCATTCACTCATTCATTTCTCTGTGTTGTTTGAATATTTAAAGGATTTATATTCACACAAAATGTATTTCATCTAATTTTTTGAAATATATGTGTTGGTTCTTCTACTCTATCATTGGGATTCAATTATGTCTATTTTGCTTGAGAGTTGGATACAGTTAGATAAGAATCTAAAAGGTATCATATCCTGGATGATCTTGGAAGTTAAATAGGGTCAGCTATGGTTAGAATATGGAAAGGAAGCTTCCAAGAAATACCAGGTACAGTATGCTGTATTTCTCAAGAGGGAACTGGTGAGACCACAACCATTCCTTGCTCCAGAAAACTCTCTTAAATTCAAGATGACAGGTCACTTGAAGGCCCATACATGCACACATGCAATTAGCCTATACATTTACAGGTTTAACTTTGCAAATATGAATTTGTGAATTTGATTAATATGTTCTCTCTCCAGCAATCTGTAGGCCTTCCAGTATGACTCTGTGTTCACTCTCCAGAATATAGAGATTTCTAGAGATGAGTAATTTCAGGTTTTTTAAAAAGTATGGGTGGGTTTTTTAATTTGTGGGTATCCTCTACCTCTAACCGCCATAAAAGTGTATTTACTGTATAAATAACTTTCTTGTATATATAAAGATAGCTAGGATAATGAAAAATATCCTGGCAGTTTAATTCTTCATTAAATTGTTTACAATCTTTAAAAAAATATTGCATTGGTTTATTCTTTTAAACCTATGTGGGTTTGGCAATTTGGGCTAACTTACCCACCTTTTGATAGTTTTATTTTTAGATTAACTCTCAATTTAGGTGCTATCACAATTTCCTGTGCAAGCTTGTTGTTTCCAGTTACAGTTGTTCTTGACGATGCTCTAGCTTGCCTCCCTGAGGTTCATTAAAATAGTTTTCTGGCTGATGGAGGCAGATATGTGTATAAAATTCCTGTATATATTTTAAGTCTCCAACCAGTTGAACTCTGGGGATTATGTAGCAATTGTAGGAAGAACAAGTAGCTGAAATCTTTACAATAGCATAGCTATTTTCCCCATTCTATAGAATTAAATTAGATATAATTATTGCTACTTGAATGCTGAGTAGGATTGAGTGGGTTCGTCAGACTTTCATATGCTGATTCCCACCAGAACCTTGATTTTAAAATTGTTAGAATTATCCCAGGCGTAACAACAAGCTGTTTGGTTGTGACTGTTGACTGAAGTATTATCAAAGCACATTGTAGCATTGACAATCAAATGTCAGAGGTATTTTACATGATGTATTCACAATAAAAATATAACAGACTCTGTCTTGACTTCTTTCAAATCAAGCTATTATACACTGTTTAGAAGTATTGATACACTATATAGAAAATCCAGCTGAGATAGTCGCATAGTCTCCTTGAATGTAGAGCTAATCCATAATGCCTGTTTCTTTAACCATGATCCTAATGAATAATTCATTATCAACCTCCTTTTAACAAGTTCAAACTAATAGTAGTTTGTTCAAGGCTACCTAAACAATTCAAGGCAAGCTGGAGTGCAGTTCTAGTCACTTTCTTTCTAGGAACACTTCAGTAAAGAATACAAACGCTTGGAGTTACAGTCACAAAAATGTATATAGGGATGTTTATTACATTTATTGCAGTTATATGAAAGCATAGTTAAGACTTACAGAAGTGTATGCCAGGAAGATTTTTCCTTCTTGTTAGCAGCTTGCACTTTCCATTCTAATGCACTGTCTAATCGGCACAGTGGCTCTTCGGATTAATTATATTTCAGGAAACCTCAGAAAGATATATTGTAGCAGTAGACATCCATTAAACACATCCTGGGCTTCTGATAAAAGTATGTCATTTGGGGGCAATAACACAAAAACTAAAAACTAAAAAAGTTCTTTTTTGCTGTTTGGAATAGTAATCCAAATATAATTCTATTAAATGTGTTAAGATTGTTTTGCATACAATCCATGGCAACTTAAATGTAATTATCATACAGTGTTCCCTTGGTCCTTCACTTACCATGGACTCACTGTTTCGCAGTTTTCCCTGCATGGCCCTCCTCACCTTCCCTCCCTCCCTCTCACACACCTTGCCTTCTCTTATCTTTCCCCTCTCTTTCTCCCTCCCTTGGGTGCTCATGCCACCCTCCCCTGGCAAGAGGGACACTTTCACCTGCACAGCCCTCCTCCTCCGCGCCTTCCCTCCCTCCTTCACTTTCCTTCCTCCTCTGCTTTCCCTCCTGAGGCTGTGGGAGAAAGAAGAGGAGGAAGAAGAAGATGCTGGGGAGGAAACAGAGGGAGCTGCTGGAGCCTCTGCCCCTTCAGCCAAGTCTACTCTGGTGGCAGCTCCTGCAGAAGCAATATGAGCCGAGTGAAAGGGAGAAGCGGCAGGAAAGCAGAGGAGCAAATTTCTTTCTCCTCGGCTTTCCCTCCTCTTCTCCCTCTCACTCGGCTCATACTGCTTCTGCAGGAACTGCTGCCCCTTCAGCAAAGTTTCCAGCGGCAGCTCCTGCAGAAGCAGTACGAGCCAAGTGAGAGGGAACAAAGTTTGCCCATATCGGCCCTAAAAGAAGCACTGACCCCTTCTGCTCTCTCCAGCATCATGCCAGTTCTGGCCTTTTTGAATACCTGGGCAGGGAAATGGTGGCTGGCCTCCTGAGTCAATATTGATGCTTTCCCCTCTGCAAAATGTCTCTCAACTTGTCCACATGTCATATCAAAATCCATAATTTTGCCCTTGACTTACACATTACATGAATATATATGGTAATATTAAAAGATTGCTGTTCCGGCATTAATTGCACTTCTCACAGCAATGTTTGAGATGTGTGATAGCATTAATTCCTTCATAGTGTTAAAGGAACAGATTTAAAAGCATACACGCCACAGGTATGTATACATGTTGGGTTTCTTTTTAAAAGCATCTAGCTAATTTCCTGACATTGTTATAAGTACAGCAATTTTCAGAACACATCAGGAGATACTGTTTTCTCCTTGGCTTTTAAAAAAAGGTTTAACTGAAACCATATTAAACCTCCCCTAATTAATTAGTGTCACCAGTTTTAATATTCATAGCATAAAGAGAATATATATAGAAAAAGAGGGCAAGCTTTCTATTCTCACTTTCCCATTTATTTTCTGTAATTGCATAGATCTTAGTGCTTACATAGAAATTATATACAGCTTAGTATAGATAGAACTCTGAAAAGCAAATACAGTACATTGCCTTTGCTGCCATTGATTGGAAAAGCAAGCACCATGGAGAGAGGGAGTTACATTAATTCAGGATGCCATATAGTAAAGGAACTTTTAAAGACAGCTTTCAGCATATCCTGCCTTCAAGCTATTTTGAAGCTTTCAGATTTAATCAAATATTACTCCATATTCAAGATTAAATGGATTCCCCATGGACGCAAATAGAATAAGCCATTTTGCTATATGGTTTTGTGGTGTTCCGTTTTTATCTTAGGTACTGTGTAATGTGTGCAACACAAATTGTGATCCTTTAGAACAAATGCCAGAAAATATTTTGCCCTCTATTTGCCACCAGTTTTGACTATTGTTATATAATTCCACTTTTTTAGTCATAGTAACCACATGCAATTTTAAAATTGGGAATGTAATTTTTAAAATTCATTTTTATTAATAAAGAATTGACTTTACACTAGCTATATCTATGGAATGGTAACATGTGCATCAAATTTATTTCATTTCTAATAGTTCCATGAAATGAAAATCCATCACAGAGCTTATATTCTTTGAAAATTAATTTCACATGCTGTATCAAAAACTAAGAAACTATTTCCAGTACCTCTCAAATTGTATCTGAAATATCTGTGAGTTCTCAGGAGGGCTTAAAAATAAAGAAGGGGAGAGGAAATAATAATGGAGAAAGAAAAGTTTACCTGTCTGAACCTATCTCCCCCTATGAACCTCAGGAGATTTAAATCTTCTGAGGAGGCCCTGCTCTTAATCCCACCTTCTTCACAAACGTGACTGGTGGGGACGGGAGACAGGGCTTTCTCAGTGGTGGCCCTTCAGCTGTGGAACTCCCTCCCTAGTGACATTAAATCAGCCCCCTCGCTCCTAGCTTTCAGAAGGAGAGAAAGTAAAAACTTGGCTCTAGAACCAGGTTTAGAACCCTTAGGAGCAGCAGTGCAATAATATAATATAATGGAATATGTGCAATTACTATGGAATGGCCTCAGACTACAATTTTTGGATGGTGTGATTTTAATATTGAATGTAATTTTAAATTTTTTAATGTAATAATTTTAATTCAATGGATTTTAAACTTAATGTTGTATGTGCTTAAGACATTGAATAATTGCCATATGTAAGCCGTCTTGAGTCCCCCTTGGGGTATAAATAGGATAAATAAATAAATAAATAAATAAATAAAAATGTGGCCAGTGATACAGCACTGGTGACCAGTATAACTTGTCTAGATGCACATAACACAACTTTTGTGCAACTTTTCTTTGAAGTTTAGCAGTTTAAAGCCTTTCAGGGAAATCAGATAGGTAATACTGTTAGCAAAGGACCCTCATCTTGAAAGGAGACACTGTGGGAAGTCAACATAGGAGGGTAGAGCTGAGATGCGAGGCAGAGGAAATGAAGAAGAAACTATATGAGTGAGAAAGGTAGAAGTGGGGCTCTGCAACTCTTAATGATGAAAATTAGCTTTACATGCAAGTAATTGTAAGGCACTATAAATTAAACATCTGATGAGAAATTCTGGAGTAATTTTGAAACAGAATAACACAGTAGCTATCTCAAATTGAAATAATGAAGTCCCCTCAGAAAGCATTTGGATTTAAGCATTTGATTTTTCCAGAGACTCATGACCTAAAGGAATTAAATTATGCTGTAGGAATAGTGGCATGTACTGCTGGCTGTTTAGACATTGACCATTTTTATAAGATTCTATGGCCACAAAAATGAAAAGGCATGGGTACTATGCCTTCAAACCAGTGGGGAAGGTCCCTAGAGTCCATGATGGATATCTACTGGTTGAGTTTCTTTCATCAGCAGAATTGAGAGCAGGGTTCTGTCCCCAAAAACATATCTCAGCATCTAAAATACCTGTTCCAAAAGACAGGGATGACTTTCAGAACTGAGGCTTGCAAGAATCATCCTGGCACTATAATGCAAGACTGGCTATAGGTGTATTACAGTGTGTGTGTTTAGTGATAACTGTTCTGTGCTTGGCAGTACTTTGACCTAACTTTTGTTGGACATTATTAAGACATAAATCCTGTTGTTATTTCTGGCTAGATTTTTAGTCCAACTAGAGTGGAGCATCTGAATCTGTTGGATTTTCCTACTCGTTGACTCACAATTCAACAATTGACAGAATTAATCAGCATTATTTGGTACTAAACTGTAGAATTTCAGACTACATTTCTAGATCTCCTAGTGTCTATGAATAGTTGAATCATGAGCAGAAGTACTAATCTGTATAAATAAAAATGTAATGTTCGTGTGTGGGATTAACAGAACTTAAAAACCACTGGACGAATTGACACCAAATTTGGACGCAAGACACCTAAGAACCCAATGAATGTCCTTCACTCAAAAAATTGATTTTG
Source organism: Anolis sagrei (assembly GCF_037176765.1). Taxonomy (NCBI): domain Eukaryota; kingdom Metazoa; phylum Chordata; class Lepidosauria; order Squamata; family Anolidae; genus Anolis; species Anolis sagrei. The sequence continues at coordinate 76,222,299 of NC_090024.1, forward strand.
TCATTTGGGAGTTGTAGTTGCTGGGATTTTTAGTTCACCTACAATCAAAAAGCATTCTGAACCCCACCGACAATAGAATTGGACCAAACTTGGCACACAGTTCTCCCATGACCAACAGAAAATACTGGAAGGGTTTGGTGGGCAGTGTCCTTTCGTTTTGGAGTTGTAGTTCACCTACATCCAGAGATCACTGTGGACTCAAACAATGATGGATATGGACCAAATTCTACACGAATACTCAATATGTCCAAATGTGAACACTGGTGGAGTTTGGGGAAAATAGAATCTTGACATTTGGGAGTTGTAGTTTCTGGGATTTATAGTTCACCCACAATCACAGAGCATTCAGAATCCCATAAACGATAGAATTGGGCCAAACCTCCCCCACACAACCCCCATGTAGTCCACAGCAACGCATGGCAGCGGATGGCTAGTTCAAATGTATAAAAGGAACAGTCCAGGGTCACAGCTTTCTGTAGTGGAGCATACTGATTATCCAATATAGGGCAAGATCTGACAATAAAATGCCTTACTTTGAAATTTTTAGGAAAGTCTGCCTAAAGGTAGAATTAATCACACTGTGTAAAAAAAAAATCCTTTTGGAATTTGATTCCAAGCACATCACTTGCCAATCTTGAATGCACTATTGTCTTTCAATCTGTTACATCGAAAACTAGGAATGTATGCAGATGACTTACACAAAGTAATGGGACTAGAGTAAAACATTCCTGTAAATCCCACCTTTTTTCACATATCCATCTGTGGGTCATCCCAAAGGCTGCAGACTCCATAGAAGAAGGGCTGCAGGTGAATTACATCTGCCAACAGTAGTAGAAATCTGTACTGCATCAGGCCATTATTGTTGATGCTTTAGCATGGCAGGAAGAAGTGAGAACTTGCAAGAAACAGGTCAAGAGAAGTTGTGGATTCCCTCTACCTTCCCCCCAAGTGAACTAGAAACCACAACGCCTGTGGGACTTGCATAGTTGTCTCCCCACATTGTTATCAATGGGAGAGAACAACCTTTTCTGGGAAGAACTCCCTTCCTCAAAATCTATTCTTGTTTCTAGTTTTTCTTTCTTTTTGAATGATGATACTGAGAGGTGGTAAGAACAATGTTTTAATCACTATCATTGTCTTTATTTGCAGGGGCCACAAGCGGAAACTGGTTGAAGATGATATTGCCAGTGAATCCAGTAAAGGATCCAGCAATGAAGATGAGGAGGGCAGCAGTTCAGAAGCAGATGAAATGGCCGCAGCATTGGAAGCTGAACTGAATGATTTCATGTAGCCTGCATATGGGAGGGAATTTGTATTTATCTGATTTCGTTTCTTCAACCACTCTAAGTTCCAGTGGGGGAACTTCCAGTCTCCTTCGAAATGTTATGTATATTTTGCAAAGTGGCATAGGAGGTGATAACACATTATTTTACAAAACCTGAAATAGAAGTTTTTAAGGTGTTTTACTAAAGGAATATATTCTTTTTTAAAAAAGGAAAAGTATTAAAGAGGGACTTGGTGTGATATGCCAAAGACATGTTATGAGCTCTGCCGAACCTTCTTATGCAAGAGAATATTGCAAAGATTTGCAGCTAAACATTTTAAAACTTTTGCCACGAAGGCTTTGTGTACCAGGCCTCATAAAGAAAGAAGATGTAAGGAATATATTGCATGGATAAAATACTGACTGGGATATGTTTTCTTCTAAAATACAAAGTTTTTTTTAAGGAAAGAACAATTTATATTTGTATAGGAAATGAGAATGCTATATGCAAGCTTTCAAACTCTGCATTTGATCTACCTGCCACTTGCATCTAAGAAAATATATGATGATTGGCTTCCATGTGTTCAAGTTACTTTGTGGATTAGTTGTATCCTTTAGGAAATTTTAGATTTTTTCTGATTTATTTTTCTGTAACTGCAGTTCTTTCACAGGCTTCCCTGTGGATTGTTGTACTGCCCACAAAAATTCATTTTCTGTTGTGTTTTGAAGGAATGGCTGTAAGCTAATTCTAGGTAGAATTTTATTTCTTGGAAAGAACAGATGTAAAGTTTTTGTACATTCTATTTCATATTTGATCTACAAGAAATTCTTTTCGTTTAATAAAATACATTTTGTAAGCTCTGTTCTCAGTTCATGAGTTGCAGTGCTAATCATTCTATTTTGGTTGTTTCCATAAGATGTACCTTTTTAAAGATTGTAGCTATTATGAAATTAGAAACATACTTTGCAATGGGACCAAAGTGTTTTTGATGGAAATTCTCTTCAGGGCTTATAAAACTATCCCTTCTTATGGGTTTATTAATTGAATTGTCAAGCAGTTTGATCACAGGATTCTTATTTAATGTGCTTCATCAAGTTACATTTTAATGTTTTCACTCCTGTGATTCAAATTGAATTTTGGTGGTGAAATGACTTGGTGTTATTATCATTTTAGTTCAGCGAATGGATTAATTATAAACTTTGTCTTTGAAACCTATGGTTAGGGGCCAAATTATATTTTGCCTTTGCACACTGGATCTATGTTAGTCCAGCGGCATGTAAACTTTGACCTTTGAACTATAGCTTCCATAAACTCTCCATCGGTCAGCTGTCTAGGCTGATGGGGTGGAGACATAGGTTGTCCGGACTGGGTTTAGCCCTTGAACCTTGAACTTCTGCAGCAATAATCCATCAAAAGTTGTATTTGCATCTGCTTGCCTTCATTCCTTGTGACCCTTTTGCCTTCCATACCTCTGTCTAAACTTAGATTGTAAGCACTTCAGGGCAGGGATCAATATGCTGCTTATGTTATCTTGTAAAACACTGTGTATGTTAATGATACTATTTAAATAATTACAATGTTGCTTTATCAGCATGTATAGAAATAATAGTTCTCCTTTGTATTTTTAAACACAGGCATGGGGTTCGGTGCACATATAGTTCATCTGTGCAGACAAGAAACACTTGTAAAACAAGCATAGTCTCTGTAGGAGAAGTACTTGACATATTTTGATTTTAGGTATGTTCCACAACAGACATGGTATTTACTTCATTACTCCTGAGTACTTCACAGAGGTTACAGAAGATTCAAGTACACACTAGTAAATGCACCAATGACTTACAGTTAAATAAACTGTAAGGGAAAAGGCAAGGTAAATATAGACTGTTCAGAAGTTCAAAGATTTTTTTAAAATATGGTATCACTTAGCATAGAAATGTTTCCCCTGCTCCTGTCATATGTATTTGCTCTTTGTTTTATTTAAATCCTGACAGAAAGAGATAAAGTATGTGGGCCGATTATTCCCGTTCGATTATAGATTGCCATTTATTTGTTTTTTAAAATACTTATGTGTCTATAAATTTGATCCAACAATTGACTCGCTGTCTCCCTTTATAAAGAGACATTATGCTTCTGCTTCAATACCAAGGTCATGGAAATCAACCTAGATCAGGAACCAGGCCAACCTATTAACTGAAAAGGAATTTTAAGTAGATTTGGAAAAGTTATGAAGAATTGTATTTACAGATAAGTAACCAGTCAGTCCCTTGCCCCTGCAAGTTGGTTACATGTTGCAAGTCACTTCTGATGTGAAAAAAATCAGAAGTCTACAAAGACGTTGCCCAGGGGCCGCCCAGATTTGTTCCAATCCTGCAAGGAGGCTTCTCTTGTGTCCCCTTGTGTTTTTAAATGCATGATAACTTACCCTCAATTCACCTCTGACACGATAAAGTCCCTTGCCCACCAACACCCCATATTTTGCTGGGAAAGCTCAACCCCTTAGAAAATCTTTCTGTACCATTGGTTATATAGCGTAAGAAACTTGCATCACACTGTATATTCTATGGATCCTAAAGATACCAATTCTCATCTGACCTTGAAAGATAAGCAAAGCCAGACTAGGTTAATACTTGGATGGGAGACTGCCAAAGAATACTAAGTGATGTAGGATATTTTTTCAGAGGAAGAAACTGACAAAATCACCTCTGATCATTTCTTACCTTCAAAAAAACTGAAATTCATGGGATTGCTATAAATCAACAAATGATTTGAAGGCACATACATAAAGTCTATAATAATACTAAAAGGGATATTTTGTGCAATCACTGTTAGATGAGTAACCATGTCTTAGAGTGAAAACATACCCTTGGGTTGCCTAATAATATTGCCATGATGTAATAATTTTCCAATCTGTAGCAATGGTGACTCAACATATACACAGAGGAGAAGCTAAGTTTACACTGGTGGGGTGTGGCAGGAGTTTTCTGTATCTTCCAGCCCAGATCAGTCACCAGATGTCATGGTAATGGTAATATGTAAAATCTTCCCTTCTTGCCCACAGTTGCTCAATAAAATATGTGTAGTTAAAAGGTAAACAATTAGCAAAAGCTGCAGTTGAATTAACAAGATTACTGAACAAAGGTAAAAGAAACTGTAAAATAATGATGAAAATACAATTCAAGGGAAGAAGTAATTAAGACAAGGAAAAATGTGAAGTTTCAAGACACTTTATCTTCAGTTTACTTGGTTGTTGTATTAGCACTTCACTGATTGATTTTTTTAAATTACATATCTTGGTGTGACCTACATTAAACTATGTGCTGCCAAACTTAGTTATTCCACTGAATTCTGTGCGTTGCAGACCTGTGATGTAGTCTGAACTGTTGTGTAGAACAGGAATTTGATTTAGAAATCAAATAAGTCAGTTATCAAAATAATGCTTCCTCTTAGATCATTTGTGTAGGGTAGGTAGGTAGGCATTCAAATATTTTGTTTTATTCAGTAAGAGACATTTAAAATTGATTTAAGGAATATCCATCCAGAGCATTCTTGTCCCTGGGAAAGTTTAAATCTTTTGCTATGTTTCTCAGGAAAAGGTGAATTATTTGGTCAAAGTAGTAAAATTATGCCCTGATTTTTTTTAAAAAAAAACAAGCATGTACGCATCAAGGCTCTCTGGTGATGGAGCTTGTCTTTCACAATATTGGAGGTATTGTCATAATTCAGTCACAAAATGGCACTGAACTTAGGATGCAGCTGGAAGTTTCTCCAGCTGTTCTTTTCTTGGAGAGAAATAAAATACTTGTCTTAAGTTATTAACTGCATCCTCCAGGTTTTCCATGACAATAAGAGAAAGAAATTCTACCATGACTAGCCAAAGTAGACCATTTTATTTATTTATTTATTTGACTTGTATACCGCTACTCCCAATTTGGCTCGGAGCGGTTTACAGCAGTAGATTAAAACAATACAACCAACTTTAAAATACAATAAAAACAAGAACAGACATAGTCCCGAGTTATTCACCCATCGAAAGCTTGTCGGAAAATAATTATTATATATAAAACTATTTATCAACTATATTGGTAAGGAAATGAAGAGAGTGAGGTAGGTAGATGGAAAGATATGCAACCTAGCTAGAAAAACAGTGTAAGAGGAGATGCTGAGCCATATCCATATATGAGGATAGCAGTCAGGCCCTATTAGCCTGGCTCCTCTTAGGGTGGTCATTCTCCTTGACTTTTCTTCAGTAAGCTTCTTGCTAAATCTATACTTCACTCATCCAATGCAAATGAAGTTACAGTTGTCTTACTTTTGGGTGTTCCTCAAAATCCTTTTTGATCTTCCGCTTACAGAAAATGTGCAACAGCTAAAAAAAATATGCTTTGGCATTTTTTTGTTGTTTGTCTATATCTAATGCAGCACTTCTCAACCTGGAGGTCAGGACACCGGGGGAGGGGGAGTTGCTAGGGGTTTCGTAAGGGTTGCCAAAGACCATAAGAAAACATAAATTTCTGATGGTCTTCAGACCCCTTTGACAGAGAAGGCGGAAGATTTCCCCGCCTGTCCTCTTCCTTTTGGGAAACAGACAGCGAATCCTCCCACCAACATCCCTCCCCCTGCAGTGATTGGCCAGCCTCAGCTGGCCTCTCAGCCAAGGATGGTTGTTTTTGAGACTCCCAACGAGGAGGGGAGGTGTGCATGTGAGAGCAAGAGAGAGCGTGCGAGGCTGGGGATTCTGTGTGGGATTTTTGGCCCAATACTATTGTTGATAGGGTTCAGAATGCTCTTTGATTGTAGGTGAACTATAAATCCCAGCAACTACAACTCCCAAATGTCAAGGTCTATTTTCCTCTAAACTCCACTAGTGTTCATATTTGGGCATATTGAGTATTTGTGCCAAGTTTGGTCCAGATCTATCATTGTTTGAATCCACAGTGCTCTTTGGGTGTAGGTGAACTACAACTCCAATACTCAAAGCCAATGCCCACCAAACCCTGCCAGTATATTCTATTGGTCATGGAAGTACTGTGAGACAAGTTTGGTTCCATTCCATTGTTGGTGGAGTTCAGAATGCCCTCCAGTCCCACCAGTATTCAAATTTGGGTGTTTTGGGTATTTGTGCCAAATTTGGTCCAGTGAATGAAAATACATCCTATATATCAGATACTTTCATGACGATTCATAATAGTAGCAAAATTACATTTATGAAGTAACAACGAAAATAACGTTATGGTTGGGGGTCACCACAATATGAGGAACTGTATTAAGTGGTTATGGCCTTAGGAAGGTTGAGAAACACTGATCTAATGGAAACTCTTTTGTTACATCTAATATTTGTATCCACACACTTGTTTCTGGGTTTAATTTAGTATCTGAAACCATCTTTGACTCTGTTGGGTCAACATACTTTAAAGTGATCCATATCTGGTAAGATACTTTAGGTGGTGTCAAAAGGAAGACCCGAATAGGACCTGCATTTGGTACTGTTCCTTTGCTGGGGAGCAGGGCAATTATTCCCAGCATGGTCCCTGGCTGATAGAGTTTGGAAGATAGTTGAAAAGTAACATGTTCAAGATTTGAATGCAACTATGTTCACATACAAAGTGGAGATAATATTTTTAACAGTGCTTATTATGTATTTAATGCTAATGAGGCTAAAATAATGGTGTATTTCAGAAGAGCATTAGAACAAATATAAACATCTGCAAATGAATTTACTTTGGGAGACTATTCAACAGTTTGGTGTGCATTTGAATAGGGATGGGAGTCTGAAACTGCTTCAGGTCTTCACTTCCTCCTCGGAATCAGCCTGCCTCCTGGTCTTCCTTGGCAAGACCTTCTTCTGCATTCTCAACCTGCTGGCTTCCAGACGTATTGAACTGAAACTGATGGAAAACATTGTGCCATTCCCTTTTCATAGTCTCTTTTTGGTCAGGGTGCAGGGAGCTATTCTTAAGCCCTTTGTGATTTGTGCAAACATCCCTCCAAGGCAGCTATCAAACCCCAGGAGGGGCCACGGCTACAGCTCCTTACTGTAGGAAGCAATTCAGCTCCTTATTAAAAGAAGCAACTCAGAAATGAAGGCGAGACAACTCTGAGCTCCCATGGGAAGGATGAACTTCTTGTGATGACATTCTTGCTTCTTTCCCCTCTGAGTTGAGTCCAGTTGCTTCATCACCTCCACTTTTTCATCCTATCTCCTCTACCTGTCTGAAGGGAGCAGCAGGGCATGGAAGTGCACAAGCAGGCCATTTCAATCCTCAGTTCAGTGTAGGATCTTAGTCTGATATATCTGAAGGACGTCTAGTTGGGCCAGGCTGCATTATCTCACTTATCTACCAGAGTGCAGATGGTTAATGCTCAATATGCAATTAATGTTTTTCAAACCATCTCTGCGCTTAATTTTGCAAAGACTTTATGGTATCAACTGTTGTCCCACTGTGGTCTGTATGTGTGATGGTTTCCTCAATATATCTACAGTGGTGGATTAGAGATGTTTGGGACACTTGTGATGGTTTTCTCTGTATTTTTGGACTCATGGGTGTCCTTTGAAACCTTCAGGACCTTATTTTTTCCCCACTCGATCAAACTCAGCATATAATCCCTGTTCCCGTGAGATAATCTCTATAGTACCTCCTTTGAACATGTTCCATAGTTTGCAGTCCTAGATTTTATATGGACCTGGATAAAATGGGATATTATTTATTTTATTCTTCTGTCACCAGTGTGTTTCTAAGTCATGCTTAGCATCATAGCAGCTTTTTTGAGTCAGCTGTTTATAGAAAAATGGTGACTTGCTCAGGGCCACCTAGTGAGCTAGCTTCCAAGTTTGTCCTCATTCTGAAATACCATATATAGGGCACTTGCTCATTCAGAGGACGCTTACTCTTTATAATACAAAACATTTTCTATCTTCCGCTAAAATGTGTCACTGGCTTTTAAAAAATAGCTACTTTCTTTTCCCCTTTTACATAACATTTGCAATCCCTACCTGGCAGACTGTTGGAATTCAGCTTCTGAGTTTTCTTAAAAGACAGATGTTCAGCATGTTCTTCCATCCATTAGTAATAGCTCAAGCAAATTTACCAGTCTTTTGAGCACACTCACAGGGGACAATGTAGCAGTGATGGATCTGTTTCCTTGTAATTATACAGAACTCTCAACATACTCAGATATTACTGGCTTAGCTCTGAACAAAAAATATATATATAAGTGCATCACAGAAGATAAGACAAATAAGACCAACTGTGTGATTCCGAACAATCATGAGCAGGAGCAAGACTACTTCTCAAAGTCTACAAAGGCTGAAATCAAAGGTAATGTGAAATGTAACAGTTGCACTGAGCTTCAGTTTTCTGTGAGGAAAGCACTGTTATCTCTTTGGCACTTTGCTGCTTCCCACTGAATCTTGCCAGCTCAAAATTCAATTGATAGACAAGAAATCTACAGTTCCCTCAGTTCCCATCATCCCAGGCCATTACCAAACTTGAGACAAACAGATGAGTGTTATTTATTTATTTATTTATTTATTTATTTATTTTCTTATCAAAAGCGTTGCATAATGTTTAAAATGTTTAAAAGCAATGCTTTTGTGTTTGGAAAGATTAGCTGTTTACAAAAAACGTTGCCCAGAGGACTCCCAACTGTATTTACTCAGTCTTCGAGGAGGCTCTTTCCATGTCCCCCAGATGAGTGTTGAAATTCAATAACAACTGGGATGCCATGTATTATTTATTTATTGCACTTTTAAACTGCAGACAGAATTTTCCAGATAATGTACACTCTATCAAAAATATAATCTATATAAATAAAAATGTAATGTTTGTTTGTGGGATTAACATAACTCAAAAACCACTGGACAAATTGACACCAAATTTGGACACAAGACACCTATCAGGCCAATGAGCGAACATCATTCATAAAACACTGAAAAACACAGCAGAAGAGAAAAAACAAAAAATTACATTACAATGCATGTGCAAAACCACATATATACACATACACAAATATATACACACACGTATACACACAGAAAACACACTCCTTTCCACCTGCTACTAAGGAGGCTGTCGAGGTCCTGAACCGGTGCTTGGCCGCTGTGACGGTCTGGATGAGGGCGAACAAATTGAAATTGAATCCAGACAAGACAGAGGTACTCCTGGTCAGTCGTAAGGCCGAACAGGGTATAGGGTTACAGCCTGTGTTGGATGGGGTCGCACTCCCCCTGAAGACGCAGGTTCGCAGTTTGGGTGTGATCCTGGACTCATCGCTGAGCCTGGAACCCCAGGTTTCGGCGGTGACCAGGGGAGCATTCGCACAGTTAAAACTCGTGCGCCAACTGCGCCCGTACCTTGGGAAGTCTGACTTGGCCACGGTAGTCCACGCTCTGGTTACATCCCGTTTAGACTACTGCAACGCTCTCTACGTGGGGTTGCCTTTGAAGACGGCCCGGAAGCTCCAATTAGTCCAACGTTCGGCGGCCATGATACTAACAGGAGCGGAGCGCAGGGAGCATACAACTCCTCTGCTGCACCAGCTCCACTGGCTGCCGATTTGCTACCGGGCTCAATTCAAAGTGCTGGCGTTGGCCTTTAAAGCCCTAAACGGTTCTGGCCCAACCTACCTATCCGAACGTATCTCGGCCTACCAGCCCACCAGGACCCTAAGATCTTCTGGGGAGGCCCTGCTCTCTATCCCACCTGCTTCACAGGTGCGGCTGGCGGGGACGAGAGACAGGGCCTTTTCTGTGGTGGCCCCTCGGCTATGGAACGCCCTTCCCATGGAGGTAAGATCAGCCCCCTCGCTGATGGTGTTCCGTAGAAGATTAAAAACCTGGATGTTCGAACAGGCATTTGGTTAATTCGGTGCAATGAATGTAATGATTAAAGGATTGGTAATATGGACGACGAAACTGGATCACGATTTTAGTCAGGAGATGCATTGGATTGTTATTGATGTGCGAATATTGTGTACCATGCTTTTATGGTTTTAAATTGTATACTGTTGATTGTCGTATTTTGTTGTAAACCGCGTTGAGTCGCCGGCTAGGCTGAGAAACAGCGGTATACAAGTATAGCAAAAAAATAAATAAATAAATATACACAGACTGGGCCACAGCAACACATGGCAGGGGACAGCAAGTATATAATAATAATAACAATAATAATAATAATAATAATAATAATAATAATAATAATAATAAAGTTTCACAGAGTTTTGGAGCACAATACTCCTGACCTCATGATTGTGGGGGGGGGGGGGAAACAAAGTATGGACCATCAATGTTGCAATCTCAGGTGACAGCAGAATTGATGAGAAGCAACTGGAAAAGCCTACCCAATATGAGGTTTTAAATATAGAACTGCAAAGACTCTGGCACAAGCCAGTAAAGATGGTCCCAGTGGTGATCGGACACTGGGTGCAGTACCTAAAAACCTTGGCCTGTACTTAAAAACAATTGGTGCTGACAAAATTACCATCTGTCAGCTGCGAAAAGATCACCCTACTTGGATTTGCACACATTATTCACCAATACATCACATAGTTTTAGACACTTGGGAAGGGTCTGACGTGTGATTGAATACAAAAACTAACATAGTGATCTTGTTTGCTCTGTACTAAATTTGTTGTGTATTTAATAATAATAATAATAATAATAATAATAATAATAATAAGCATTGATTACTTCAAAAGGGAGGAAAAGAGCAATAGAGAATTTGGAGGGGAGAGAAAACAAAAGCAACAGGAAAAATGGAAAGAATATAGCGATGGAGCCTTTCTTTCAATGCCTGGGAAAAGACAAATGTCTGTGCTTGGCATAACAAAGATCAGCATTTTTAGGGAGGCTATTCCACAGTGGGGTGCTAACCACAAAAAATCTCCCTCTTCCTCACAACCACTTGCCTTGCCTATTTGGTAGCAGCTCGTAAAGTGTTTCCATAAACACTGTTATTAGCATTATGTTTTGTTCCAGTACTTTTGAGTGCCATATAGTGGTTAATTCAACCCTTTCTACAATAATAGTATGGGCTTAGATTGACCACAGACTTGTTCCTTCCGGAAGACAAGTAATAAATGTGTCATTCAGGCATCTTTATCAATGTTGAACCAACAACTTAATTAAGAGACTGCAATTTGGAAGTCATCTGCTTGAGTGAATCAATGTTCAATAATTTATAGGCTGCCCTCTCCTCATTTCATGATTGCCAGGCACTGCAATATATGTTTTATGCCTGACTGCAAGTAGCAGCAATAGTAGAAAATGCTTCAGATTCTCTGGGTAATCTCCCCTTGCCTGTCCTTGCGCCTGGATGCACACTGCGCCTGATCACAAGGGATCCCTACTGTGTCCTCCCTTTATGCAGAAACTTTCTGCCAACTCAACAATATAAGGTCATTCAGATAACATCCTCTTGGCTGCAACTTGAGGTACTGTCCTAGAAAACAGTGGTGGGTTTGACTTTTCTATGTCGACAGGCGCCAGAGCTGTCGCCGCCAAATTAAAAAAAGGATTGTGCCTATTACTCAACCACCTTGCTCAGCAAAAAAACAAAAAAAAAACATGTTTTTTGTGGCTGAAGTACTATTTCAGGCTGAAAATGGTTCTGGCCAAAGTTCTTTACCTTTCCTTGGAGATTTAACACTTACATTTAAAAGGGGAGACTTCAAATATTTTGTCCATGGATGTAAGATAAAAGTTAGTGAACCAAATACCAGCATGTTAGATATTTCCTTCTATGTATGCAAAGGGAACTTGCAGTACTTTTGAGACTAACTGAGTCAGTCTAACTTTTCTCTCTCAGTCTAGAAGAGAATTCTTTTGTCTCAGTTAGTCTCAAAGGTGCTGCCAGATCCCTTTACATGCTAACCCAGACTAACGCAGCGTATCATTGAATTCTTTCTAAGTAGTTCATGTCATTTATATTCACATTTATACAAGACTGTGCCTTATGAATACTAAAATTCTGGTTACTTTCCTCTTAACTTGGCACCTTTGAGGATATCTCTGTTTTGCATGAAGAATGTTTGTGGGCTTTCTCCATGATGATTCTCCTATAGATTGAAAGGAGAGAGATTCTGATTTATTATTATTATAAGTAGTAGTAGTAGTAGTAGTAATAGTAGTAGTAGTTACATTGTTATTTGTAATGTAAGTTGCAAATATCACTTTTTTCTAGCAATAGTAGAGATAGAATTAATAAATTTTGTTCATTCAGACTAGACACAAATAATTTTACCATTGGGTTGCTGTGAGTTTTCCAAGCTGTATGACCACCTTTCAAAAGCATTCTTTTCTGACGTCAGAAAATAACGCTTCTGTAACATGGCCATACGGCCTGGAATACTCACAGCAACCCAGTGATTCCAGCCATGAAAGCCTTAGACAACACAATTTTACATGTTTCTACATTGCTTCAAAAAGTTATGGAAAACTGTACAATAATTGAAGACAATTGTTACATCTTGAATAGACTATTGTAATGCGCTCTACATGGGGTTGCCTTTGAAGACTGTTCACAAGCTCCAAGTAGTCCAATGGGCAGCAGCCATATTGCTCATTGGAGCGACGTACAGGGAGCATACTACCCCCATTACATCAGCTCCACCGTCTGTCAGTCTGCTACCGAGCACAAGTCAAAGTACTGGCTTTAGCCTATAAAGCCCTACATGACTCCAGTCCAACTTACCTGTCTGAACTTATCTCTCCCTATGAACTGGTTAGAGCATAAAGATCTGCCAGGGAGGCCCTGCTTTCCGTCCCACCCCTCTCACAAGTGCGATTGGTGGAGACGAAAGACAGGGCCTTCTCAGTGGTAGACCCTCAGCTGTGGAACTCCATCCCCAGTGATATTAAATTGGCCCCCTCCCTCCTGGTTCTCAGGAAAAAAGTAAAGACATGGCTTTAGAACAAGGCATTTAGGGAATAGTGCAATATGAAATCGGCATTATGTAGTAGCACAAATGACAGGTTCAGGACTAAGTCTCATGTTTTAACAGTTTTTATTGTGTTTATTGTATTTATACATTTCATCTGTTTATGTGTTGTATTGTATTGTATATTTTCTTGGTTTATGCGGCATTGAGTATTGCCATACTGTAAGCCGCTCTGAGTCCCCTTTGGGGTGAGATAGAATGGGACAGAAATATAGTAAATAAATAATATCCAATATTTAGTTTGTGTAAAATGGAATTTATATGCTCAAATATTCTTTATAGAAAATAATGTTTCAGCTTAGAAAGCCACATTGCTAAAATTTCATTATAAATGGCAATTTCTAATTGGTTCTGTCATAAAAATAGCCAATAACGAAATAATAATGGAATTTTGAAGGTTTTGTTAGAGTTCTGAAATTTTCACCATCAGAACTTTCGCAACACTTGAGAAGTAAAGCACCAGCTTTAGCAACACTTTAGGAACAAAGCACCAGTGCCCTCTAGTTTTGTAAGTACTTTAGAACCATTTAGAACCATGGAGTACCCATGCGTACTGAATAAAATGTTTGTCACCATCAGTGTCTTACTGAGGATGTACGCCCATTGGCTTTCCCCCATAAACAATTACTATGCCACCATGTTCTCTCCTTTCCCACGTTCTTCCTCATGTTATTTGTATGAAGTATGGAGTGATATGGAGGCAAGGGGGAATGGGAGGGAGGGAGATGGCAAAAACCACATACAGGACTTAACTGAAATAGGCAACCATTTTGTTGGCTATGGCTTCCATAGACATGGCATTTAACAGCCTCATCAGATGGGGTGAATTTGGTGGCATGCTCCACTTCACCTTCCCTTTAAGCACAGAGCCCACCGGCTCCTATTCCACAGTGTACAGCTACATGCTTAAAAGGGAAAGCAAAGTGGAGCATGCTGCCACAGCAGCAACATGGGAAGCTTCCTGTGTTGAGCCAGGAACAATAGGGGGAAGCTGGGAGGTCAACGCTTCCCTCCATGGGATGGGCAATGTGGGGCAATGCCATCCCACACTCCCTGATGGGCACCGCTGGAATTGACATGATGCATGACTATTCCAGCAGCCTTTGTGATGAGGTTGAGAGAGAAAGGGGCACACCAGTGTTCCTGGCAGCCTTCTAATGTCGCTAGTACAACTTGTCACAATGATCTCACAGCCACCCAGGAGAAAGAGTAGCCCAGTAGCAGATGGGGTGCAGATGTCAGTTCATTACTCTGTTGGGCTGTCCTGGTAGTGCCACTGTCACACGGCCCTTAAGTGGACCTCTCATAGAGCATTTTTAAATCCTTCCAAATACCCAAACAGCTGTATTTGGAGAAAATGTGAAAAACTGCACATCACTATGACAACAGCCGTGTAAGCAAAAGATGTGTCCTTTGCTAGGAGGAAGACTTTGTGTGATAGGTGCAACTACCAGCTACCAATCAGAGGGCTCTTTGAAAAATTATAAGGCATCACATTCTCTGCCCATTAGATAACAATCTATCAAAGTTCACACCAAAGGGACAAAATGTACCTGCAAGTTAAATTTATATTGGAAAATAGAAAGGAAAGTTTGGAAAAAACTTCTGATGCTTTCAATCTATAATCCTTTGGGTGCTGCTGAAAGGAAGCCATTCTCTCTGGTCCTGGTTTGTTGCGTGCCTTGGTCATTTCAGACCTATGGAGAGCATACGACAACCCTGTCACATGGTTTTCTTGGTAAGATTCTTTCAGAAAAGGTTTGTCCTTGCCTTCTGAGGAGTGAGCATGCTTTGCCCAAGGTCACTCAGTGAAGTTCGTGGCCAAGAGAGGATGTGAGCCCTCATTGTCAGAGTCAAAGTCCAATGTCCAAACCACTGTACTACACTAACTCTTAGTCCTGGTATCTCACCCTTAATCCTACTAAGCTAGTCAGCAGCAGGCACTAAGCTATTTGGGTCTTTTGTCAACAAATAGTGCATCCAGCCTACAGATTCCCAATAAGGCAGCCACCTCCTCTCCTTAGCCTGACACACATACCAGTGCCAGGCACAAATGGCTGGCAGCAGAAGTCTTTCTGAATATTTTCTGGTTCATCTCAGAAAAGCATCTTTCCATTGTAAATACTGATCTCATACTATGCATTTTTGTTTGGCAATTCATATGTACTTGTTCTCTCTCACTTTTTCTACACACACAAATTATGCTGTTATCCTTCACTGCAGTTCCTAAAGGACATTTGGAAAGCAGGAAACACAGAGTTACTTATAATTCTCATAAGCAACCTTCCCTCATGTCTACTTTCTCGGGCTTTAATGTTTTTAGTATCTTGGCAGACCTTTTCTTAGAAGAAAAAGAAAACTGGTCTCCACATGCTTATTGATGGACTAAATTTATTCTTTAAAAAAAATCTAATGCATTTCAGCCTGTACATAAACTGATTGGCCTTCTTCTGGGGCTACACTAAATATTAGCACAAACATAAATATTAGCTTAAATTTTTAAAGGGGACACTTATATATTGTACTTCTAAAATACCATAATAAAATAGTTTAGTTTAGACTGTATGCATGCAATCTTTTACATACATGCAGTCTATTAGCTGAAGTGATAAGCAATTGTGGCCAGAGACTTAGCAAAAGCCTCTGGCCATAAGAAAAAGAAGGAAAAGATGGAGGAAGAGACACCTCCAAAGCAGGGAAATGGAACCGTTCTGGAGACGGGTTCTATCAAGAACAAGCCTGCAATTGGTTCTGCAAGCAAGGAGCCATCAGAACCAAACATTCCCACCCACAGGAAGAAGAAAAAAAAAAGAAGATGAAGGAGGAGGAGGAGGATGAAGGGATAAAACAGATTGAAGGAACTGTGTTGATGGAAAACAGCTCCTTAAAGGAAGAGATGCAGGATTTGGAAGAGCCATTGAAACATTGAGCCAAAAACAGGAGGAGGAGGAGGAGGAGGAGGAGGAGGAGGAGGAGGAGCGGTGCAAGAAAGAAGAGTCCTAAAAGGACCATGTTTTCCAGAAATGTTGGTTTTCCAGAAATTATCTGGAGCGTGATACTTTGCATGAGAGACACTCTACAAAGCAGGCTGCCTTTGCTTCTGTTTGCAGTGCTTTTGAACCCTCATTTTATTGATATTGTTTTTACTTGTTATTATTACTTTCTCATATGATTTGTATGATTGTTGAATTGTTGATTGTTGAACAATTTGAATTTGTTTAATTTATTGTTTTATTTTTTATGGCACTGAATGTTTGCCTTTTATGTTGTGAGCTGCCCTGAGTCCCCTTGGGGAGATAGGGAGGGATAGAAATAAAGTCTTTCTTACTTACTTATGCTAATCTCAAAAATGTTGTATTATTTATACATGTTGTCAAATGGTCAGCAATAGGGAAGGCCTAAAGAATGTGATGTTATCAGTTTTAAGGACATCTGCTGCAATCCAACTGAAACATTTAATGTCTGCCGTTTGAATGGCCTTACCATAATGAAAAGAGATACAGCTCTTCATTGAAACCTACTGGTATCAAAGATGTCAACGTCAAAATCCGTTCCTTTCCCATCAGAACATTTCCATCCTTGTTAACTATCTTTTCTAGCACCCAACTATCAGATCTCCTGCTTCTCCCTACTTCTCAGGTTTTGGGTATTGGAAAAGATTGCTAACAATGAAAAAGTCCAGCTGTGTTGATTGCTTATTAATATTTGTATTTATTTATTTTCATGATAGCCCCTAAAGAAGATCAGTCAATTTACGAACAGGCTGAAATGTGTTCAGTCTTAAAGTAATAAATTTAGACCATAAATATGCACAGGGAGACTCTTTTTCTACAGACTTTTTCCTTTGCCTTAAAACTAGGTTTCTGTAAGTACAAGATGAGGTCGTATAAGAAATCCAGCTTCTCCCTACTTCAAAGCTAATGGTCCAGCTTCAAAAGTAACAGTGGCAGAAAATGAAACATTAACACTACATAATTCCCTTCATCTTGATTTGTTATACCATCCAGGCAGATAAAAATGTACAGTGAGTGATTTCTGGAGTTTGCATTCATAATTCAGGTTCAGAAAAGCCATGGAGTATGATATCTGGGTTATTGCCTCTCCCTGTGGGAATTCCAATGCATTGCAAGGATGTAAAATCTTCTCTGTCCATGAAGTTTATGGGTTCACAATGAAGGGCATTCCACAAAATCCAAAGACGTGGAACCAGAAAATACATCTTTCCGTGAAGTAGAACATTTAATCTGAGTAGCTGTCAGCCATAATCGACGTAATGCTGCTAATATCATTTCTAAACTGAAATAACATTTTTTCATGTTCCTCTAAAATAAAGATGGAAAAGCAGTGAAAGAAAACGTATCATGATATTTATTGTTAACAGCATAATAGGACAATCTTCTATCTAAATAGAAAATAATTTAGGTGGAGGTTTCTTCTTTGGAAGCTTTTAAACAGAGGCTGGATGGCCATCTGTCAGGGGTGCTTTGAATGCAGAAGTTTGGACTGGATGGCCCATGGCCTATGAGGTCTCTTCCAACTCTATGATTCTAATTTCTACTGGAAGAAATATCTTCCAATGAAGCACTGCTATTTGTATTAGCCATTCAACAGAACACCAGTTGGATTCCAGGGCTACAATTATTTATTTATTTATTTATTTATTATTTACTTTACTTATATACCGCTGTTCTCAGCCCGAAGGCGACTCAAGCAAATTTCCCACATATTGTACATTACTGATTTTTCTTCTCACTGTCCCATTGTAGTAACAGTGATGACAAGGTCAAATAATGCCAATAAATGCTAAGATTTTGGTTGGAAAGTTTTCCTCCAATTGAAAAAAATTGTCTCCCACCACATTCTGTCCAGGGCGGAAATATGAATGAATCTATGTTCTCACCATACTGTAACCAATCTGGGCTTCCTGTGGTGATTCAGGCTGACTGTCTAGTTAAATTTCTCTTTTCAGAGGATATGATGCCTTAATATTGCACCATCGCCACATAATGGCCTACAAGGCTTATGCTACTGCCATGGGCATTACTTCTGGACTCAACCAACTATCCATCACTTGTTATATCCAATCCTGGTCTATATAATATCAAAAGCTGCTCAACAAATATTCTTGTGTCCTAAAAGGCTGGCAGTTTCAAGATTACTCTACATGTTGCTTTCCTTGTTGTAGAACTTCAAGTACGTTGTGAGCTCACCAAATCTCCTTAAACACGTCCGTTTATATTTCAGCTTCCCCCAAAATACAACATTGTCTGATGTGGCAACGTGAGATTGGATGCCACAGTTCTTCCAAAATATCTGTGCATGAAGCATGAAGCATTTTGTTTCTGTTGTGCCTTCAGCTCAACAGAAACAAAAGACTATGATTTGTGTAGGGCTTCTCTTGTTCTTTTTCCTCAATGGTGTTTCTGCTGAATTCAATTTGTTAATCCCAACTAAAATAGAGCCATCAAATCAATTCCTAGTTGGGCTAGTTGGGACTAACAATGGGGTTGAAACTGCCTTCAAGCTCTGAGCATCTTTAAGCAAGTAGCACAGCATCTTCGTTGAAGGATTCTAGGAGATTAAAATTCTTCATCTTTCTAGATGTATGTTGACCATGACTCGTTACTAAACATCTTTAAACAGGCATGGAAGTGTTACTCTCCCTGAGAATTGTTACATTTTAACTATAAGCATGTGGTTATAGCAGGCACTCATTATACTCATATTTGAACATATACTGACTTCTGCATAGTATAGAAGTTGCTCCTCCAATTAAGAAGTAACTTAGGGTGGAGGACACTGCAAGATGAAGGGCTAACTTTATCAACAGATTTAGGGTGTCAAGAATGGCATAAATTTTGCTATCTCTTTTACTGTCAGGAAGAGGTGCTCCTAGGATTTTCCAATTCTTGCGCCAAATTAAAATGGATCATTTTGAGAACTATGCTACTTGTCTTGGGTGGGACTTGATGCTCTGTTTCAGACTTGAACTCACTCTGACAAGATGCAACCCTAATCCTAACCTTAACAGATGTGAGGGATTTTTCCCTGACTATTACAGCACCAGGTTCTACATTTCAAACTGATCTATGAAGATATAGAACACTAATAGAACAGCATACATCATAGGATTAAAATTGCATAAGGTATTCATGTGTAAATCAGTAAAAAAAAAAGTAGCATGTATAAGTACAGTTCTCAAGAAATATAATGTATTTTTGCTTTTCTTGTTGCCGCTCGGGGTTGGGCAGAAATCAGAGTTCCTCTTCTAAACCTGGCTATATGTCTGATGCACTGAAGTCAATTAAACCAAGCAGATTGGAACCTACATTCTGAAATGTAAAAATAGAATTTTTCAGCAGCCGATGTGACAGAGAAGGAAATCATGTGGGCAGACTGTTCTTGAAAATTATTGTGGAATGATTTATTTAAGTGCTACACACTTACTGAGGAGATGTCATTTTAAAGACTTTCAAGCAGCATTCATTTCTTACCTTATTGGGGTTTTATTGTGAGTAACAACTTAATCACATGTAACAGTTGCTCTTCAGTTAAGGACCATTATTCTTTCCAAATTTTGTAGACCCCTACTTTCTTGTGTGAAGAGAAAAAAGTGACATAGAAATATTTATGAAAAAAAAAAGATCAACTGTGAAATTTGTACTTTGTTGTTTGTCTTTCTTTGTTTCTTTCTATAGGGGCTGGAGGTGGTGCAATGGGTTAAATCTGTGGGATGGGGTAAGCTTATGCCTTTAGCTCTAGCTCCTGCCAACCTAGCTGCTTGAAAACATGCAAAAGTGAGTAGATCAATAGGTACCGCTTTGGCGGGAAAAGGCAAAAAGATGCTCTATGCAGTCATGCCAGCCACATGACCAGGAGGTGTCTCTCAGCTTGGAAATGGAGACGAAACACCTCATCCAGAGCCAGAGATGAGCACAACCTCCAGAGCCGGAAATGAAAGCCTTTGCCTTTGTCTGTGTATTTGTGTCTCATGTTATTTCATTGTAAGAAGGCACTGAATAAACACCTGTGTGTTTATATGCTGTAATCTATTCTGAGACCCCTTGGGAAGGAGGAAGGAATATAAATAAATTATTATTATTATTATTATTATTATTATTATCCCAATTTTCTAACTCAAAGTGACTTACTGTATAAATTAAAACAGTGCTGTTTTTTTCAAAAAGTGTAAACTACAAAAGTTAAAAGAGAATTAAATAGATACAAATAAATGAAAACACCATTTAAACATATTACAATTGAAAACAATTAGATTCAGTCAATGCATATTAAAACAGCCAAAGTTGAAGCTCTGTTCAAGCAAAAAGGTTCACCATGTCAAGTGTAGTTATTCTACTTCTAATACTATTGTTGTGCATGGGTTTTTTTCCACAATACATCAACTGCAGCCTGCTAGAAGCTTATTTTTCTCTGTTTGAATTTCTTATAAGTCTTAAAGGGGCATGAGAAAAAAGCTGTGCAAAACAAAGACAGGATGCATGCATATGTGCCTTCAAGATATCTGTCAACTTGTGTCGGAGACAATGAATTTCATTGGATTTTCTAAGGCGAGGAATACTCAGAAGTGGTTTAGGCAGTTCCTTCCTTGGAAATATAGCCTACAATACCCAGAATACATCAGTAGTTTCCCATTCAAGTACTAACTCAAGCTGACTCAGTGTAGCTTTCACGATCAGGTAGAATAGGGTATCTTTAGGGCAGTGGTTCTCAACCTGTGGGCCCCTAGATGTTTTGGCCTTCAAATCCCAGAAATCTTAACAGCTGGTAAACTGGCCGGGATTTCTGGGAGTTGTAGGCCAAAACACCTGGGGACCCACAGGTTGAGAACCACTGCTTTAGGGTATTTTAGGCCAAGAAGAAAGATGGAATAAACCAAATACCTGGGCAACTAGAGCTAGTCTAATCTAGCCTCTTTACCAATAAGTCTGCTTCTTCCTATGTGTGTACTTGTATGACGGAGGATGTACTGGATGGCTCTTGTGGTCTCGTCCAACTTTATGATTCTGTGATTCTATGATTCCTGAAACCAGTGATGTCTTCCTTTTCTCTGCTCCCCAACCTATAAGCATCACCATACCTTCTAAAAAGCCAATCCTGTTGGAGTATAAAATCTTCACTTAGGGTATGTTGTGATGTGGATACAAGAAAGAGGAATGCTGTGTCCCTATCTAGAAGATATAGCTGACTACACAGGACTTCCTAGAGAGAGAAATAACTAAATCAAATCTGCAATAATCATAGAATTGTAGCATTGACCACAAGGGCCATCCAGTCCAAGCCCCTGTCATGCAGAAACCTCCAATCAAAGCCCTTTTGTCAGATAGTCATCTAGCTGATGCTTAAAATCCTCCAGAGAAAAAGACAGAAATCCGACTACTAATGTGGGGGATGGCTCTACTTTTATTTTTATTGCATCTTTTCCCCATGCATTTGCAATTAATAAAGCAATAGCTTGATAAGACCTGAGTGGATCAGTGCCTCCAGAATCTTACAAGGGAGGCTGCCTCTTGCACGTGAAGTGGACAAGTGAAACATATCTTTGCATATTCAACATTTCACTCCTATTGTTACGGTAACCTTGAAAGCTACCTGAAGGAGAAATTATATGGCAATTTAGGAATGACTGATGAACTGAATTCCAAGAGTGGTTTGTAATGGATTTTTCCTTGTATATTGTTATAACAGTATCTTCTTCCAGAAGTAATTAATTATACTTTAATCTATTAGGAGTCATTCAACAAACTACTGCTTTGCAATAATGTTTCACCCTCTGGGTCTTGCGCAAAAGATAGTTGCATCATAATCAGATTAGACTGAACAGCCCTTGACTTTGAACTACATAATTAATTTCAATTTCTTTTAAGTAGCCATTCTATTTTACTTAAAAGTCAAGACTCAGCAAAGAAATTGAGCATACGTTCAGAAGACTGACTTTCCCCAAAGTAACTCTGTTGCAAACTCACATTTTCTTTTTTAATTCCTCTTCACTCTCCCACAGATTAGCACTAGCTATATGATTAAGATCCAGCTACTTCCCAAAAAAACTGCATTCATTTGCTTGGAGGCGCATCATTTAACAAAAACATTAAATGTGTGGAGGCTGCTAGTACAGAACATCTCATAATGCCATAGAATGACAATCCAGTTCATTTCAAGCATCCATGCGTGCTACAGTTAGCCACCAATGGCATCTGGAGATTGAAAATAACTCCAGTACTAATAGCAAACAATGCAGGAGAGAAATTGTGGCATCTGCACTTTCAAATGAGTACAGTTTGATCCCATTTTAACTGCCATGGCTCAATGCTATGGGAAGCCTGGGAGTTCTAATTTGGTGAAGCACTATCCCACTTAGTAGTGAAGCTAAAGTATTTGTGAAGCTTCAACTCCTAGGATTCCATGGCATGGAGCTACGGCAGTCAAAGTGGTGTTGAGCTGCATTAATTCTGCAGTGCAGATTCACCTTGTCCATAGTGTAATCAAATGCTTTTGGACATTAACAAACTGTTACGAGGATGATATTCCAGTTACAAAACTCATAATTCATCAGCTCTAAGTGCTACTACCAGATTCATATTCACCAGGACAGAGGTGGCAGGAATGGGCTTCTTAAAGTTCTCCTCTCATTCCTTCCAGTGAGAGGGAAAATGGACTGGCAAAATATCATCCCCACAATAACCTTGTTGGTTTAATTTATTTTTTGCAGTTTTGAGGAAAAACAGCATACTTTGTTTTAGATATGTCAAATCTATTGTAGCAAGAAATGAAAGGCATCAAAAGAAATGTGTCTCTCTTACAAAATCGAAAAAGGAAAGTACTTCTGCTTTTAAGGTACAGAAAAAAAACTTAATTGTTTTAGATACGATGATCAATTATGCAGAGAGTGATGTTTAACTGCGCAATGGGATCTTAATTGCTTGATGCCCATTCTAATTCATTAGTCATCTTTTGCTTCCTCACACTTGCATATTAATATGTTTTATTTGAGTATGTACACTAAATTACATGTTGGGAAAGTGCCATTATCCAACATGTTTCTTCAGAATGGCATCCATTGAAACATTTCCAAAAATTTTCCTAAATTTTTTCTAATCAATGCACATAGTCAATGTTTCAAATCCCATTTTCTATTGGGAAGATAGAAATAAGAAATTGGTGCTCAAATGTATGCATCTACACACAAGGAGACACATACTTTTCAGGAGTTTTGTGGTCTAATAAAAATTATTTTGTTAGACTACAAATTCCACAAACAGCCCGGTGCACATATTTCAGAATACAAAGAAAACCTGATCATCATCATCCTGCTTTATATGTCTAGAACAGTGGTTCTTAACCTGTGGACCACGGGCCACCAGTGGGCCAAGAGGACAAAAATCTGGTCTGCGAGTCTCCTTCCTATTTATTTATTTTATTTTACTTTTTAATTTATTTCCACTCCTTCCATGCCGCCTGCCACTCCTTCCCTGTCACTGACCATAGCATATGTTCTATATCATAAACTAGAGCTGATGTGGTCTACCCAATGCAATTTTCTGAATCAAGACCCAAAACTGAATCTAAAAACTGATTTGTTACCCTTTTGGTACTAATGTTGGAAAGTGGCCCCTGGTTAAAAAGTCCTCGGTGAAATGGTTCCTGGTCAAGTGGTCCCTAATCATAAAAAGTTTGGAAACCACTGATGTAGAAAGATAACCAAAGTGGCTAACAATAAAAACAATACAATATATAAATTAAAATCTAGAAAACATTATAATAGCATTAAATATTGAAAGAGTCCCACTGTAGCTTCAAACTAGTACTATTCCTTTCAACTAACCTACTTATGGGGAGCCCCCGGTGGTGCAGTGGGTTAAACCACTGAGCTGCAAACTTGTTGACTGAAAGGTCACAGGTTTGAATCCAGGGAGCGGCGTGAGCTTCCACTGTCAGCCCCAGCTTCTGCCAAACTATCAGTTCGAAAACATGCAAATGTGAGTAAATCAGTAGGAACCACTCTGACGTGAAGGCAAAAGGGCTCTATGCAGTCATGCTGGCCACATGACCTTGGAGGTGTCTACAGGCAGTGCTGGCTCTTCCACTTAGAAATGAAGATGAGCACCAACCCCCAGAATCGGACACGACTGGACTTTATGTCAGGGGAAAACCTTTACCTTTAACCTACGTATGAGGGGTATTTTTCAGGGTCTCATATCTGCCTCCCCCCCCCCCTCTAAACATTATCATTGGTCTCTTATGATACGGTGACTGGTGGGATCAGCTTTGTTTACTGCAAATTTGCCTTCATTTCCTTGTTGAAGATTTACCATTTTAGACGGTTGCGGCAAAAATCTAAAGTGCTAGATATCTCACTGACATTTTTATAGAATATTTAACAACCTGACTCACCATATTGCAGATAGCTGTGTCCTTTGACTTGCATTCAGAGAGCTTAATACAAAGATAGACTGTCTAAGCAATTCATCATTTCTAGCATTTCTAAAAATGTAAAAGAACTGGCAGGCTAAAAAAGAGACAGACAAGGAAGACAGCAGTTCAAACCATGGAGGATACCAGAGGATGATGGCCAGGAAGTTAAAATAATAGAGTAATTATTTTTATTGCCCTCTGTGAGAGCACAGAAATGAGTTTAGGAGAGCCACAAAACTTATTGGGCACCCAGGACACGTTTTTTTCTTTGAATAAACCTCTAACAAAAGGCCTGCTTTGTTTTCTGATGCAGCTCAATTCCAAGAGACAGAGAATGAAGCTCTTTGCCATTGCAAGAACCAAGGCCGCCTGACATTTGCTTTGGCAAATTCTTTTCACTTCAGAAATTGCTCTGCTGCAGATACTTCTTAATAAAAAGCTTCAACATGCATTTGGGTGTTCAGCTCTTTGTTTAAACAAACTTACAAAGGAACTGTAAATACTGCTAATTTACAACATCAAATATTTTAGGAGTTAATTGGGAGCCATTATAGTCAACCCTAAGTCGTATGAATCATTTATAGAATGTAATCAAGCAAAAGGTTCTTCTTGAGTGTGTTTCTCCCTCTTTCTCCCTGCAGCTTGCAACCTCTGCAAGGCCCTGTAATTAAATTGCACCCCTGTTTTGGATGTTAGGATCTGGAGACCCCTGCATGCTTATTTAGGAAATCTGTATCTGAACTGGGAAAGATGGAGAGTCCCGTCACTAAACCACACCATGGATCAATTCACAAATCAAGCTGTCAAACCAAAGATCAATTCATCAAGGGTTGAGAAAAGTGTGTGCAGTCAATCAGGGAAAGATTTGACACACGGTGAAAGGGTGTTTAGAGGAGCCAGAAAAGTGGCCAGAGTGTGTGTGGCTACTAGCTGTAGAAAATGTAGTTTCAGATTTCCATTTCTGCTGTGCTGCGCAGTGTCTGGCTTTGCTTACATTCCTGTTGCTCTGCTTATTATTGTGAAGCCAAAATGCTGCATTTGGCTTCCTGGAAGAAATAAAAATTATCTAGATTTACCATGGCATTCATTAACTCCTTTCAGTTCTCAAATGGGCTATTTGAAGACATTTTGTTCAATACTTTTTCAAGAAGTTATTTTGATTTTTTTTTAAAATTGGGACATAATCCCCATGTGGTGTCTGTTTCCAAAAAGTACCAAATCGAATTAAATTGGGAAAAATTACTTATAGGTGGCAGTACATTACTGGCCTTGGAATTGAATATCAAGTACAGATCAAAACTATCAAGATGTATCAAAGCACTTCAGTACAGGGCTTGGAAAACTGCATTTTAAAGCAAAAGGATGTATTTCATCAGCATTCTTTTTCAATTCCTGCAAAAATTGTTCAGATGGATTTAATACCTTTTGGAAACAAGCTCCACATATATGCACATCATAAAATACCTTGGAGATGGGACCCAAAGCTAAAGATAAAACATAAACATAATCCACGGTGGCACAGCAGGTTAAATCACTAGCTGCAGGAAAAGCTGCTGACCGGAGGGTTAGCAGTTCGAAGTCACGAGTCGGGGTGAGCTCCCGACTGTGAGCCCTAGCTACTGCCAACCTAGCAGTTTGAAAGCATGCAATGTGAGTAGGGCAGTAGGTACCGCCTTAGTGAGAAGGTAAAAGGGACCCCAATGCATACATGCCGGCAACACAATTGGAGATGCCTATGGTCAACAGGCTCTTTAGCATGGAAAAATGGAACAAGGGCACCTCCCCATGGCCAGAGTTGAGCATTGCCTCCAGTTGCCGGAGCTGGAAAAGGGGGTAGTTACCTTGTCTGTGTATTGTATTGAATGTCATTGTTTTAAAAGGCCTTATATGTACTGTAATCCACTCTGAAGATGAACACCACCACCCCAGAGTCAAACACGACTAGACCTAATGTCAAAGGAAACCTTTACCTTTTTTAAAAAGCATGGGATTTGGAGCACGCCAGCAAGAAACGATTTATTGCAACATGGAGTTCATTAACTCACCCTTTTGATTCTGCAATCCCCAGAATCAAATTAAAAAGTATCGGAGAGGTCTAAATTAGGAGATCATGATGTAGGGCAATTCATTTTTAGAGATGAGAACCCACACCTCTTTTGGCATCACTAGGTTTTCCAACAAAACTCTATGCTCAACTTACACCAGAAGATTGTCATACTATTGCAATGTAGAACCTACAAATGCATAGAAAAATATTTTCTCTAGGAATCTCTAGGTCTTCCAGTGCAATTGTATGATCAGCTTATTCCAGAGCTAGACAGTCCATGAGAAAAACATATTAATAAAATCCTCAAGCAACCAAATTCACAAAAGTTAAATCCACCAATGTGGATGGACAACTGTACAACTGGGGTCCTCTCCTACAGGAAAGAGGCACCCACTATGAGGAACAGTTCCCCCATCTAAGATGCAGTCTACACTAGTTGATCCACTTCTGCTATTCTTGCATTGTTATCTCTTCCTGTCTTCTGAATTTTCTAAATTCCAGGAGGGGCTGGCGGCAGACTAGAAAGAATAGAGTTTCACACTGAGACCTTCAATTATCCACCAGTCTTCATAGGTTTCCAATATTGCTGGGGCTAATGTCAGCCTTGAGTTACAATTTCACTCCTGACAAAAAAGTCAAAATGTCATGAAATAGTAGATTTCTCTGTTATTATTGATCATGCAAATCTTACCTGGCATATACCTTAATGAACACAGGCTCTTAGTCAAAATATAGAAACTGCCAGGATCAATCCAATTAAAGACAAGCTTTAGCTCACAAATTATCTGGAAACTCTGCCTAAGACCCTGGAGAGTTGCTGCCAGTCAAGAGGAGACAGTATTGCTTCAGATAATAGGAACTGATATAAGACAACTTCCTTACGGCCTTGATATTCAAAGTTTTCCTGGCAGCTTGCTGCTGCTTCCTTTCATTATCTGCAACTCCAGTTCCAGGTTGTCTAACAGTTGTCATAAATAGAAGAAAGAGTATTGGTTCAAGTGTATAAAAGGCTGACCAAAGCTAGGCTAAGCTACAATATGTACATCTGAAGGGAAATGTCACTTACCTGAACATGTAATGGTGCACCATCTCAGCGAAAAGAGTAAAAACAAAGAGCAGATACATTGTGCCATATTTGAAAAGCCCAACAAAACAATATTAGCATCTTTAATTTCTATAAGAAATAAGCTTTTATAAAGTTAACAGCTCAAAATTGCCAATTTGAGACCAACACCTGACATTCTCAAGCTGCATTGGGGGAAAAAAAGAATTTCTCAGGTGCAATTATTGTGAGGCTTGTAACTAAATTCAGAGGATCTGAATGGTATGGGGCCAGGCTTTAACACAGCAGGTTGACCACCAGCTGATTGGCAGTAAATCTTACCAATCAAAAGGTTGACAGTTTGAAGCCTGGGTCAGAGTGAGCTCCTGGCCTTTATCCAGGCTTCTGTCTACCTAGCAGTTCAAAGACAAATGTGAGTAGATAAATAGGTTCCGCTTTAAAGCAGGGATATATTTAAGGCAGTCATAAGGAAATGCCAGAAAAATGTCAGCGATTTGATCAAGGAGTTTATAAACAAAGCTCTTCAGCAGAAAAGATTGAGCGACAGGAGCCCCCCCCCCCCCCCCAACATGGCCAGAACAGAACACAAGCCTCCAAGATGCCGAAGATGGGAAAGCCTATATATACCTCTATCTATGTACAGCTGTCTGTCTTGTCAGTGTATAACAGCATTGAATTTTAGCCGTATATGTGTGAGTCGCCTTTGGGGTGAGAAGAGTGGAATATAAATACTGTAAACAAACAAACAAACAAATAAATATGGTAGATGAAATAATTATCCCTGTTATTTTTTTAAAGGACCAAGCTCTGCAAACCCTGGCAGACCAATATCGCTGTGTATACATTCTAAGCAGAATACCATCTTACTTTACCACTTTCTTTCCCTCAAAAATGCTGCACAACTATAAATTAATCAAGACACCTTTTCTGTAAACTGTAAAGAAATAACAGAATTGCTGTTGCTGTGTCTAGTCAGAGTGGAATAATCCTGACTGCTGCAAACCATACAAGCACTTCTGTGGTTTGCATTCTTATACCTCTTTCTCTTTTGTTGGAGTAACATTACCAGGAAAAAAAACTCTGAAGCTTTTAAAACCTGCCTTCAAACAATAGCTATGCTCACTAACAGCTTGAAAGTTTTATATTAATTCAGTTATTTTCCTTCTTCAGCAAAAACTCTGCAGAGTCGTAGGTTTATATATGTCTGCATGTGTTACCTCAGTGATGGTCTGGTTCCAGTATTGGAGATCTCTCCGGTATTTTATGTAGAGAGAGGAACACTAGCTCAACAGGCATCTTATCTATTCATGTTCACTTTATACAGAACCGCAGAGCATCCCTATCCTAAAATGGAGCATTGCTTATCTCCGAGAAGCTCTCAAAAATATGTTTTGAAACAGTGCATCCCTGTCACCAAGATAATGTCCACCACTTCTCAGGCCCTCTCAAACAGCTGGTGTGATATACAGTATGTGATTGGAGTTGGAAGGCTTAGGGTTTTATTTCATGAACCTATGATTCCACTACATTCATGTATCCTTCATAGAGGATACATACTGGGTTGAGTATCTTTGATATTGCACTTCTCTTCATTAATACAATTGTGCCAATTCACCAGTTCCTGGTCCCACATATCTTTGTATCCCATATTACCAGACTGCCAGTTTCTTATTTTTTTTAATCATTATTTAGCCTAGGTATCTTAATTTAAAATATATCTGTACTGATGGCTGTTCAATCGAAAACAGATATAACAGGCCTCATGCCTTGCCCCATTTGCATCACTGAGAAAATTGCCCAGTGAGTTGGAGATGAGAAGTTGGATCTCCTAAACCCATTCCAACTCTTGAACCTCTATCGCACCCACTCTTTGGGGTTGGTATCCCATACGGAAAGACCTCCAAGGGCAGTGACTCTATGTTAGACATTTAAATGCTGATATATTTTGAGTGGCAATAGAGAGTTACTTTGCTTGTTCCTTTGACTGACGTCTTCACCTGCAATTTAGTTATTATTGTTATTATTATTATGATTATTTATTTATTTATTTTTATCCCGCTTTTCTCCCATGGGTGGGATTCAAAACAGCGTACAATGGTTAAAAACCACTGTAATTACATGACAAAAAAAGCACAGCATCATAAACCAAATAAAATGGATAAACAAATTGCACATAACATAAAACATATACATCAATCTTAATAAATGCAACACATACCATTGAAAATTCCCTGGGCCTCAGGCCACTGAGGTTATCCATAAAAACATTATTCTAAGATCCCAAAAGCTCTGCTTGGTTGTGAGCCAGCTAGGTTTTATCTGCCAACCTTAAATTAAGTTTGTCAGTTCTGCACCATTTTGGGTCAAGTGGCATATCTTGGAATCTAGTCTTATGCCAATTTCCTTTTTCTAATTATCTTACTTACTGTTCTTTACTGTGGTTGTTGTTTTCTTTTTCTTACTTTAAATATGAAATCTTTTTCCCACTCTTAGTCATTATCACAGCTTATTAAATATCCTGGTTTATCTGGCATATATAACTTTTATGCACTATGCCTTGGAACAGCAAGGATTTCCTCCTCCTCAAATATCTCATGTTGTTATTATCTGAATAGTGAAGTTATCAACAATAACTGATCTATGCCTTCTGCACAGGTTAATTTGACTATTATATGGATTCATATAAGTTCTTGATGTGTCTGGAAAGTAACACTGAACTAAATCAAGTCAGACACTGCTGCATTAGATGGATCCATCTTTTGTTCCTTGTACTGCCCCTGCAATATTAGGTTATGTTTTAGTGATTGTAGCCCAATCTACATCTGTCCTAAGAGAACATTATCTTCCTTTAATAATCTGAAAAATAGAGTGTCACAGCCAGAGAACAACCATGAACAAAATGTGCTCAAGCAATCCATTGGACTTCTTAGGTAAGATGCCATTGCCTGACTAACAAAAGCAAAAGGAACTGTCCATCGCTCCCCTACTCCCCACTAAAAAAAGACTCAATGTATCAGGAGAAATTTCTCCCTGCCCTTCCATTAGACATTGACTAAAAAGCAGCAAGTCTTTTTAAGAGAATAATTCCTGATCCAGAAAGATCAAAGACATTGCCAACAGCTTTCCAGACCCCGAACTTCCACTCTCAGAAGTTAATTGTTTAGAAAAGGAGTGGTAATTTTTGTGGCTTCATTGTCAGTGGAGTATTGAGTCCAATCTAGGTTTTGGTTTAAAGGAGCTATTCAGATTGTTATCAGACCACAGCCATGATATCTACCCCCCTCCCTCCCAGAAAAAAGATTTATAGTTTATTAAGAGATTACACGAAAATATTTGATTTTTTTTTCTTTTTATTAAAAACCATTTCCAGAGGTCTGGAATTGCAAATTTCTGAAGCTTTAGAGTAGGGGTCCTCAAACGATGGTCCGAGGGCCGAATACCACCCTCCAAGGTCATTTACCCGGCCCTCGCTCAGGGTCAACTTAAGTCAGAAATGACTTGAAAGCACATAACAACAACAACAATCCTATCTCATCAGCCAAAAGCAGGCCCACACTTCCCTTTAAAATACTAATAAGTTTATATTTGTTAAAATTGTTCTTCAATTATTGTATTGTTTTTAAGTGTCTTTTGCATTACAATTAAGATGTGTGCAGTGTGCATAGGAATTCATTCTTTTTTTTTTTCAAATTATAATCCGGTTTGAGGGACTGTGACCAGGCCCTCTGTTTAAAAAGTTTAAGGACCCCTGGTTTAGAGGTTTGGGAGCAGATCTAGCAGCAGCTGTACCCTGCAAACTATCAATTCTAAACTCTTTAATAAATTGTATCAATTTGGTGAGTTTGTGTAACTTGTATCTTTTATATACTGTGTATTGTATCAGTACACTGCCCAGTTCTCAGTGGAAGTGACAAATCAACGCTGGGATGGAAACTAATTCAAAGCTGGAATGAAAACTAATTTAATCATTATACAATGAAAAAGCATATATATGTTGCAACTGGTTCCCTTTTGTTTGGAAAATTATATACCCAGTGGCATGTGTCATTTTTCATGATCATTTCCATATTGATTTTACTTTAAAATCTCACTGAAAACTGACTTTTGGTAGAAGTGCATCTGATTACTCTGTGGCAAAGGCTTTCTAAAGAGTTCAAGAGCATATAGCTAATCATTTAAAGTGTCCAGCTGCTTGCCCTCCTGCTCTGATCCCACATACAATCTCTCTAACTGCCATTATGTAGAATAAGGCTAACGTTATTAACTCGGTAGCAGTAGTTAAGCAGAGTTGGCCAGCAGCGTGTTAATAACAGGCCTATGAAGTACAAAATTCTTTTTTGAATAGACCTATAAAAAAGAAAGAAGGGGAACGCAGGAGGGAAAATTAAAGCATGATTCCACTTTTATTTCATATTTTTTGTCAGCAGTCCAATCTCCCGCAATGCTCTTAGTCCTGCAACAGTAGTGAATAGAAATCTTAATATAATAAAAGCTCAGGAAAGGGCAAGTTGCACCAGGAGAGTCTGAACATTATAGCTAACAGCCAATGACTCCTTTGTGGTTTTAAATGCTATTTGGCTCACTAATGGCAGGGTTTAAATGAGCAATGTCAGACTTCAGCAGTACTAACCACTCAGCTATGTCACAACTTTTACTACCTTAATTTTGTTCTTCATCCCCCATTTGGAGTAGCAATCTTATGTTCAGGGCAGTTACCGCATAGCAGTGCCCATTCAGAATTAAATCAAAGCTCCCCCATGCCTTGACGAATTTTGTTATGTCTCTGGTCAGTTGGATTTCTAGAATATTCTGCTCCTAAAAACACTATACATAATTAAACATGTGCAAATAAAAACTCATAGCAGAAGAAACAGGTCCTTTTTGGTGCCCAACAGGCATTGGTATAAAGACACCATTCTCAGTGCTAACTTTAATTTATTTGTATAGCCAACCCACAGCAATTAAAGCAGGGAACGATGGCTTAGGGAAGCATTCTTAATGTTTCTATGAATATAAAAGATGGGTGCTTATGTTTCTAGGAAAATAATAGATGGCTGCTTAGTGAACCAAGGGATTGTGTTCAGATTTTGTTTATGTTTGGAAAATGATCTTGTTCAACTCATAAAGATATTTGCACTGCAACGACTTGTAGAGCTGATTGTCAGCCAAGGACACACTGGTTTATTTTAGCAGTAGACAGAGACCTAAATCCACTTTTCCTTGCCACTTCCAACATCAGATCAGGTTGTTGTGACAGAACTCCAAGTGCTACGCAGTAGAAGAGGCAGGAAGCCTCCCACTGGAAGGAAAGCTTACTCATCAATTTTGAAGTGCCACAAGCCTTTAGTATCTGCTGGGATTGGGTTCCAAGAGCCTCCATGGATGCCAAAATCCATAGATGCTCAATGGTGCAGCAACATTGCCAACTACAGCAGTAAATAAGAGAAGAGATACATACAATGGTGCAGTAAAATGGCATCCTTTATATAAAATGGTGAACGTCTCAAATCAGGGCCGGAGAGAGGATGAGGATCTGTGAAATGGTGAGAGGCTTGAGCAGAGTATACCTGCACGTCAGTAGTGGGTTAAACCCTTGTGCCGGCAGGACTGAAAACCGACAGGTCACATGTTCGAATCCAGGGAGAGCGTGGATAAGCTCCCTCTCTCAGCTCCAGCTCCCCTAGTGGGGACATGAGAGAAGCCTCCCACAATGATGGTAACACATCAAAAAAACATCCTGGCGTCCCCTGGACAACATCCTTGCAGATGGCCAATTCTCTCACACCAGAAGCGATTTGCATTTTCTCAAGTCACTACTGACACAAAAATAGTATAATGCTTGGTGCATAAAAAAAAAATCAAAGCTTACTTTTTAAAAAATTATGAATATTTCCAAACTATAGTTAGTGGAATCCATGGATGCCAAACCAACAGATACCGAAGGCTGATAGAAGCTTAAATAATATATGTTGCATTCTCAACTGGGTGGTGCAACGGCTAGGTCTAAAACCATTTGGTAGGGTGTCTAAAATTATCTACTGTCTCTTGCCTTTCCTTCCATGTGCATCCTTCATCATCTTCAAAAGTGCACTGATATCTTGAAATATTGCTGCAATGGCACAAAAGCAAGTGCACTTCTCTCTGTAGCAGCGTTCTAGGAAGGCTGCAGTGGCAGCATCAATATGAGGAATGGGACAAAACACTAACCTTCAGAAATGCCAACCACTGCCATCATCCTCATGTATGAAAGTTGTGCTGGCATTCAAGAATCCTCTGACAGTCCAAGTTAATAGAAGAGATCCTCTCCGACTTTCACAATCTCATCAATCAAAACCTTCAAAATGCTGGTGCAGCAACATTGCCAACTACAGCAGTAAATAAGAGAAGAGGTAGGAAATGGCCAGATTGCCGCACTAGAAAAAGGAACCAAGACTTAGCTTTATGCCAATCTGAGAGTACAAAATCTGTTGTACCAGCGTGTCCATTTCATTTGGGGTGAAAGTCAGGCTCATTTTACTAGGCTTAGCTGTTTGTTTGTTTGTTATACAAGGCGGAAATCCATCTTTATTTCTGCTCTTGCCTTGCATACTTTTTGAGTTATAGGTTTTAAAAGACAGATTTACCACATCATCCATCCTTGCTCCAATGCAGTGTTTTAAAACATATATTCTTTGAAATAATTACTTTACTCCATTTTTTCTCATTCATACTAAAGTTCTGCTTTTTTTCCTTTTTTTTTTTTTTTTTTTGTCGTGTCAGGAGCGACTTGAGAAACTGCAGTTCACTTCTGATGTGAGAGAATTGGCCATCTGCAAACATGTTGCCCAGGGGATGCCTGGATGAATTGATGTTTTTATCATCCTTGTGGGAGGCTTCTCTCATGTCCCCGCATGAGGAGCTGTAGCTGATAGAGGGAGCTCATCCACGCTCTCCCCGGATTCAAACCTGAGATCTGTCGGTCTTTTTTACTATGAGTACTCTGTATTACTGCTACTATGTTGTAGTGTAAAATGGAAATAGATTGATTTGGAGAGGAGGGCATAAACAATAATTTGTCAGGCAGAGGACACCTTCAATGTGTATCTCATTGACTTCATGCAGCCTTTGAAAAGGGTTTAGCTGAAGCCTTGGGCTTCTTTATAACTCTCCAAGTCTCTAGTACACCCCACTTTTTTGCTCAGTCCCCTCAACAAACATTGAAGATACTTTAAAATGAAGGTGTGGACTGTTTGAGTCGATTTCCCTATCTCAAAGTACCCAAATGCCCACCCTAAAATAGGCAAAATATAAGTGGCAATATTAAAATATTTATTACTGTTTCCAAAATGATGTAGCTAGCTGCACTCTCCAGAGCAAAGAATGAGCCCAAATAAACTGATATAATCTCACAGTCCCTGGAATAGATCTATACCTCTTTTACCAATGCATAACATGATAAACATCTGTGGATTCCTCCCAGTTCTTTCAAGTGCAGCAAAGAATGAAAATTAGATATCTTCACAATAAGAGGATGGAATTGGTAATTAATAGCAAGCATGTACTGTCATAAGCCATCACAGTCTGTAGCAAGTTTAATCTTGAATCAGCAATTAAGAGCCATTAGCTTTACAAAAGACATTCTCCTAAAGGAATAGAAAGATGCTATGACTTTCCCCCCCTGATCTTTTTAATTTTGATGAAAGCAAGAGACTGCATTTTTTAAAATTCTAAATGAAGACATGCCACAATCCCTTAATTTGCCTTTAAGTGAATCTAGAAGTGGAATCTCCATTCCTATCAATAAAAGTCCTAGCTATTTTATATCATAGCTATTTTGCAAGATATTTCATCTCTGCCTTTAAAAGTGGATCCATCCCTTCTATTGATAAGACCACCAAACTTTCTGTCTTTGACAAACTTTTATCAGCAAGGGCAAGATCAAGAATGATTGACTGACATTTTTTATAGAATAGAACAACACCTACTTTAAAAGCTCTGTATGCACAGAATAAGCCAAGGAGGATCCAATGTCTAAATCACATTATGTAAGGGCTGATAATTTCATAAAGCATAATTTATTGTACATGTCAGTTTGATTCAATAATGAGAGAATCAAGAAGTTTACTTTTTGCACATTGCAAATTGGCCAAGGAAAGAAGTTTCCCATTACTGAAGTATGTTCAACTTAAACAAAGTGGTGCGGTGGCGCAGTGGAGGAGTCAAGGTGGTGCTGCCCCTCCATTGTGTTGCTTAACTGCTGACCTGAAGATTAGCAGTTCAAATCCATGGGATGGGATGAGCTCCCATTGTTAGCCCTAGCTCCTGCCAACTTAGCAGTTCGAAAACATGCAAATGTGAGTAGATCAATAGGTACCACTTTGGCAGGAAAAGGCAAAAGACGCTCCAAGCAGTCATGCCAGCCACACAACCATGAGGTGTCTATGGAAGCAGGCTCTTTGGCTTGAAATTGAGAAAGAGCATCTCTCCCAGAACTGGAGATGAGCACTGCCTTCAGAGCCGGAAATGAAAGGAGAAGCCTTTGCCTTTGTCCGTGTATTTGTGTCTCATTGTATGTCTTTGTAATCAAGGCATTGAATATTTATTCTGTTTCTATACTGTAGTCCACTCTGAGTCTCCTCAGGGAGAAGAGTGGAATATAAAGTGTTGTTGTAGTCGTATTATTATTATTATTATTATTATTATTATTAAAACAATTTCTCATCTTTTAGTTTATTGCTTTTCTCTTTCAGTTTCTTGTATTAAAAAGGAAACTAATTCAGATTTCTTAACATCAATTTTTCTTTTAAATTCTACTGAGCTAGATTATTCTTAAGTTTCTATTTAAAATGTAGCCGAAGAGTTCAAGTTGCTAAAATTTCCTGAAGAATCATTAATTGTAGCTGACACTGAGCACAATTATCTTAGTATTTCTTTAGCCTTTGAAGACTGGTGAATTGATGTTGTTAACTTGTGTCATCTGTTGAAATCGTACACTTGAACTTGAACCTGAATATTGAGATGTACTACTTTCTATGGATTTCTTGTTCAGTTCCACCATGAAACTGTAAAGCTCTGGCAGACCAAAATGTACTATGCAGTTTGAAAGTTTGGAAACCATATATGCTTTTGAGGCTGCTGTCTTGAAGCTGGAATTATTCTTGCAGCACATGGATTCCTTTATACTTTCCCCCTCAAAGACACACACACCTCTGGGGACATACTTCTCATGGCTTAATTTCTAGCTCCATTTGTGAACTTATCTGGTTTTCAAATCTTTTTTCATATACTTGTGCAACATATTTCATTAATTACACAATCCTACTTTCACAATTTTATCTCTTTTTTGGTGAGGCAGGGTCCATTG
The DNA here is from genome assembly GCF_037176765.1 of Anolis sagrei. Classification (NCBI taxonomy): domain Eukaryota; kingdom Metazoa; phylum Chordata; class Lepidosauria; order Squamata; family Anolidae; genus Anolis; species Anolis sagrei. The sequence goes on from NC_090024.1 coordinate 76,259,381, forward strand.
CTGCCCCTCGTGTTGAGAGGAGGCAGATAGTTCAGGCTGCTTCTACATAGCCACATAATCCGGATCAGAATGTGGATTAAAGGAATTCAGTTGCACTCCAGAGAGTCTCCACACTCACCATGAAAAGCCTCATGTGGTCTCCTCATGCCGAATCAATCCAACAGAATGACTTTTTTTCTTATTCCATTGGGAGAAATGGGCTGAACTGTAGCAGATCATCAGATGAGAATCAGCAATGGAGTTTACCTTCCAACACAAAAACAAAAAGGGGAAAGCGATTTATTCTGGGGAGGAAAAGAAAAAGTGTTTGTTTACCTTACTGAGAGTGCCACATCTGGTTTCTTTACCTAAATTTTTCAGAGATTGCACTGTTTACACAAGTACTGGACAAGTTCCTCGCAAATTTCTGCTCTGCAGCATCCATACACTGATAAGCTGCAGCACATTATCTTACAGATTTCAGATTTTCTCAACACGTTTTCCATATGGATGTGCATTGCAGAACGCATTGGGGGAGTATGCACTCTAGCCACATCCCCATATTCCCCTTATAATCCACATTATTCTAGATTCTACAGCTAGAGTAGATGGGGCTTCACTCAGCACTGGGTTGCCTCACATTTCTGCCATGGTATCCTTTTTTGAGTTTCTTGTATTTTCTTACCATTAAGACCACAACTATATTGTAGAATTAATGCAGTTTAGGACATTAAACCTTCAAAACCTACAATCATTTTCTTTTTAAAAAACATAACATTTAAAAACAATTCCCAGTCCTTCACAACCCCCTCCGGGGACTTCTCTGTAATCATTATGGACAACTGAATCCATTCCAGCTATTCTGAACATTTTCAATATCTACACTTCCATCAAAGGAAACTTTGCCTTTTTCCAATTTTGTACTTCACTGTGACAAGAAGAACAGGAACCAATAAATCACTGCTGTGACTTACACTGACTGCTCCCATTTTGCACCGACTGCTAAAACAATCCCTTCTACTTCCATTATCATGGTAGGCATGGCTTGTCTTCAGCTGGCAAAAAGATGAGCCCAAGAGGAAATTGTAGTTCTTCAATTTTAAGATGCACTTTCCCCTTATTTTTTATTGTATCAGAAGTGACTTGAGAAACTGCAAGTTGCTTTTGGTGTGAGAGAATTGGCCATCTGCAGAAATGTTGCCCAGGGGACATCCGGATGTTTTACCATCCTGAGGGAGGCTTCTTTCATGCCCCCACATGGGAAGCTGGAACTGACAGACAGGAGATCACCCTGTTTTGCGGATTTGCCGACCTTCAGGTCAGCAGTTCAGCTGGAACAAGGGTTTAACCCATAGCGCCACTGCGACTGCTTACTTTTTTCCTCAACAAAAATATCTTTAAAATGAGATACTTCTTATGTATTTGTAATTATGTATTATGTAATTGTGGTGGTGGTGGTACTGAAATTAGGGTGCATCTCACAATCGATGGCATCTTACATTGGAAGAAATATGGTAGTACTTTGTTCATTTCTAAATCAAGTTCTTCCAAACAAAGAAGATAAAACATCATTTTTACTTCTTCCACAAGAAACAGGGCTTTCAGCTTCAAAGTGCCAGAACACTGAAAGAATCTTTGTCAAAAGTTTCATGAGGTTCTGGTTTTCTTATCCTTTCAAAGACAGGTTCAAATATTATATTTCCCATTCTACTTTCATACTGAAATTATTTGTAATCGTTTATATCTGTTATGTGTTGCTTTTTCAGTTGGTTCATAATTTGTAAAGGCTTTAGAATTATTACAAAACGATTTTGATTAAATAACAATAACTAAATCAATGGTGGGTCGGTGAAATGGCAATAAATACGATTTTATTCAGCACAAACTTTTTGCCACATTTTTTCATACAAAAGATATTAAACCAACATATTCATTTGGTTTACAAACCGCAACACACTCTACATGAGGTTGCCTTTGAAGACTGTTTGGAAGCTTCAAGTGGTCCAACCGGGCAGCAGCCAGATTGCTCACCAGAGAGGCATACAGGGAGCATACAACCCTCTGGCACCACTGGCTGCCAATCTGCTACCGAGCACAATTCAAAGTGCTAGCTTTAGCCTATAAAGCCCTAAATGATTCCGGCCCTGCTTACCTGTCCGAACACAACTCCCTCTATGAACTATCTCAGAGGTTAAGATCTTCTGGGGAGGCCCTGCTCTTGGTCCCGCTTCGCAGATGTGGTTGGTGGGGATGAGAGACAGGCCTTCTCAGTGTGACCCCTCTGCTCTGGAACTTCCACCCCAGTGAAATCAGGTCAGCACCCTCCCTCTTGGCCTTCAGAAAGAAAGTGAAGGCATGGCTATGGGACCAAGCCTTTGGTCAGTAAAGTAATGCAGTATTAGAAATGGATATGGAATACATGCACTTGACAATTGGAATGGCTCCAGAATATGATTTTGGATTGCATTTTAATTCTAAGACATTTTAATTCTATGCTTTGAATGTAATTTTTAATTTTAATTGGTTGTTTGTTTTATATAGCACTGAATTGTTGCCTATCTGTAAGGCCGCCCTGAGTCCTCTTCGGAGTGAGAAGGACGGGGTATAAATATGGTAAATAAATAATGGATACAAACCTAAGCCCAAAAATATTTCCACAATGACAGCCAATCAGTCCTTAGCTGTAAGCACAAAACTACATGTTCATGTACCACATTAAGGAATGCTTTCAGTGGCACACAAAACTACTTCACCATGCTTAGTGGAATATTTGTGTAAAACTTACACCATCAGCGAAAGCAATCAAAGTAACATACATTGCTGATAAAACCTGCTGTTTCTAATTGCATTACTCTTCACCCTTACATCCTTGAGCATGCCTGTTGCTTTGAAACATTAATGAGGTTGCCATGTAGCACAACTTAGATCTGCTCTCGCTCCCCTTCCTCTCCCTTCTATTGTAGGGTTTCTCAAAGTTTGCTCTGACAATTCCACTTTAGCCTGAAGGCACACTCTGTGCGCATCAACAGGCACTCCAATTAGCAGTCACAATCTCCATCCTCCCCCCTCCCCACCTTATGTGTGCACGCATATTGCATGCACATCCATGCAGACCTCTTTTCTGAGTTTGCAAGGCAAACGCTTTTCCTTAATTCATGGGCACCATATTCCAAACTGATTTCTTATTTTTGTGACTTGATCAGACAGCATCACCTTTTCACCTAGTTCTCCTTCACCAATATACATGAGAAGGACGATTGTATAGGAGCTGCTACATAAATCACACAAACACACACACACACACACACACACAGGTTTTCATGAGATATCTTGTGTCCTCATACGTTTTGTTATTACAATTTATGTATATGTCCATATTCATAATTATCTTCCAAGGGGTTGGGTTAATCTTCCTGTTTGCTCGTGAAACTGAATGACTGTGTCATAAAATGATGCATGTATAAAAATGGGGTGTCACCAACATGAAATGTGGAATGAGGATGGTATTCTGATTCCCAATGCATAGCGGTTTTGTTGGAAACAATAATGAATAATAATACACTTTATTTATATTTCTCTTTATCTCCCCGTAGGGACTCAGAGCACATTACAGTATATATAAGGCAAACATTCAATGCCTTTTTACACAAACGACATACAATATACAGATAAGGTAAAGATCTTCCCCTTTTCCCATTTTTGGCATCTGGTGGCAATGCTCAACTTCCAGCCATGGGAAGGTGCTATTGTTCTATTTTCCATTCCGAAGGAGCCTGCTGTCCGTAGACATCTTCAATCTTTATGCCGGCATGTCTGCATAGGGCCCATTTTACCTTCCTGCCAAGGCAGTACCATTTGATCCACTCATGTTGCATGCTTTCAAACTGCTAGGTTGGCAGGAGCTAGGGCTGACAGTCAAGAGGTCACCCCGACTTGTGGCTTTGAACTGTTAACCCTCCAGTCTGCAACCTTTCCTGCAGCTAGTGGCTTTAACTGCTGTGCTACTGTAAGAAATGTGATGAGGTATAAAGTATCCTGTAATTATGGAACAGTGCTTAGAGGGAAATTTCTCTCCTCGAAGCCCAGGTTATGGCTCTAGCCATTTTTTAAAGATATAAATCTGATGCCAAGCATGTCCCACAACTAGTAGATGCATCGATATTCTGGCAATGGGGTGTGAATAGTTGTGGGGATGTAGGCACTGGGGCAGAGCAAAATGAGGGCCTTGCTCCCTGTAAGGAATTTTTCCTTATCAAATTTCACTTCAATTCCCAAACGCCAGCACTTCAGTAACTCAACGCATCAGTTCAATATTTGAAAGTGCAATGTTGACATCCAAAGAAAAGGGTAAGATAAAGTTACCAAGGAAATGAGAATACAAGGTGAATCTATACTGTAGAAGTAATGAAATTTGACACAACTTTTAACTGCAATGGCTCAATGCCATGGAATCAGTTTGGGCAGAGCATTGAGCCATGTCCGTTAAAGTAGTGTCAAACTGCATTAGATTCATAGAGTTGGAAGAGACCTCGTGGGCCATCCAGTCCAACCTCCTGCCAAGAAGCAGGAACATAGCATTCAAAGAACTCCAGATAGATGGCCATCCAGACTCTGTCTGAAAGCCTCCAAAGAAGGAACCTCCACCACATTCTGAGGCAGAGAGTTAACATCTCTCACCATCAGGAAGTTCTTCCTAATGTTCAGGTGGAATCTCCTTTCCTGTAGTTTGAAGCCATTGTTCCGTGTCCTAGTCTCCAGGGCAGCAAAAATCAAGCTTGCTCCCTCCTCCCTATGACTTTCCATCAGATATTTATATATGGCCATCATGTCTCCTCTTCTGCAGGATAAACATGCTCAGTGCTTTAAGTTGCTCCACATAATACTAGAGTGTAGCTATACCCACAGCAAATGTCAGCTCTCTTTTTCCATGTCTCATTCTGCTATGCTAGAAATGTGGGAACTGATGGAAATATAATATGGAAATAAAATTCTTATGAAGGGTGATGTCTCTATTTTTCTTCATGTCTGCAGCCACATTCCTGTTTGGTTTTAAGATCTTTCCATTTACCAATGAAGCTGTAGGATTCAAAACACTACCTATTCCAACTTAAAAATGGGTTATATATATTTCCTTTGACTTATATGAAATAGGAAGTCTAGGAGAGAGAGAGAAAAGAAAGGAAAAAGGAAAATAGCCCTACCCCACTTCCCAGCAGGGTTCTGAATTAACTATAACATGCTGGTATGAAGTATCTCATTTTTAAAATATTAAACATTAGCATACTTTTAGAGATAGAACATAAGCAGAAACACCGGCTTTCGTAGCAGTGGGAATATGAAGATCAGAGAAAGGAGGGAAAAGCCTCCTCTCTTGCATTTTCAAATATAAGGAATTGGTAAATGTAATGAGGTAAAACGAAAATAAGTGTTCCTTGCAACACAGCAAAGCTTCACATGGTAATACATTCTACCGATTTAAAATTCTCTGTGATTTGCTACCATAACTATTGATGGTGTGAAAATCAAAATATTAGGGAATAACCTTGAAATCAGAGCTTAGGAACATTACTGAAAAAGCTAACAGGTTCACAGATTATTGTTTGTAAAACTATAACTCATTATTGATTTCTTGAAATAATACTAGCATCATTCACATTGATCTCTCTATCAAGTTCTTCTCTTAAATTTTATAAATAAAAATAACAAAAAACCGAGAATGAGCAACTTAGAAGTCCCTGAACAGACTCAGAATTGGAGTGGGCAGATCAAAAGACAACCTGACAAAATGGCACTACCTAGAAGAATCCTCCACCTTGTGTGACTGTGGAGCAGAACAAAAAAGTCAGTACCTGTATGCTTGCCCACAATGCCCTGCCTCATGTACAGAGGAAGAATTGTTTAAAGTTACAGACTATGCGGTTCCAGTTGCCCGCTTTTCATCTAAAATTATTTAGTTGCTTGTGCTTTCTCTATTTTATCAGTTTTATATTTATTTATGCAATGCTTTTGAATGAAATAAAGTCTAACGCCCTAATGGTTTTGTTCCATTTGCATAGAAGGGGAGGGCTTCTGGTGTTCCAGATCGAGATGGGCTGCAGCTCCCATGATTCCTCACTATTAGTTAGGTTGCTGAGGGTTGATAGAAGTTGCACTCCACAAACATCTGGACAAGAACTGGTTGCCTTCCCTTTCACTAGCACAATTTTTTACCAATTGCAGAAGCTGTGTTTTCATTCATGCACACATGTCAGCTGCAATACTTTGGCTTGTTATGCACAAACCATCTGACAAGTTGTGTCCAAACCCCATTGTACGATACACTATAATTTTGTTGGCTCAATATTATTTAAGCTACTTGCACTGTCTGTGCTACTGAGATTAGCAGAAGATCACCATTTATTGTTCTTTATCCTCTGTCAAGGCAGTGACAACCAAGCAGGCCATTTGATGTTGCTACCAGCATTCCTCTCCACTGACTATATTTATGGCTGCTGAGAACTGCAGTTCAACAGCATCTGCCAGGCCATATAATTTTCACCGGGGCTCTGTCATAATGCTGGATATACAATGCTGCATTCAGTTTGAATCTATAACTAGTAAAAACACGGGAAGTGAGAATTAATGGACATTTTTTGATTAGGCCAAGATGCAGGCATTTGGTTGCCAGGGCATAATTCCATCTGGAGTGCATGCCCTCTGATAAATGCTGCGGAATAAAGTCAATTGCCTCCATAGAAAAATTTGACCATAAAAGTATTCTTGCTGACCTTTCTACTTCATGGGATCACTTTTCCAGAACATTTACCTTGGCATCTTGATGCTTAACAAGCAAGGAAGGGGGAATTGTACTTTTGGTGCTCACAGCTGCAAAGAGATGCCTTTTGGGATTATGGACATATTGTGGCTGAGCTCTAGTGAACTCTCTGTCTTCGATTAAGTCCTGTGAACACTTGACTTCAATGATCCAGGAGATCAAATCAGGAGATGACTACATCCATATTTTTTAAAAGTTCTGCAAAGTACTTCTCACAAACATCACATGATTTTATTTATTTATTTATTTATTTCCTGCATTTATTAACCGCCGCTCTCAGCCCTAGGGCGACTCGTGGCGGTGTACAGCACATAAAAGACAATTTACAATAAGCCAAGACAACAAAACTAACATATTACTAATACACAACATCTAATTATACTAAAATAATCCGCTCCGTCTTATCATGGAATCATAATCAAACTCGTAGTCGTAATCCATTCCGGTTGTCATTTCCAGTAACATAGCACTCAGTTGAATGCCATCTCGAAAAGCCATGTCTTCAGGCCCTTACGAAAGGCCATAAGGGAGGGCGCCTGTCTGATGTCAGCAGGGAGGGAGTTCCACAGCCGGGGGGCCACCACCGAGAAGGCCCTCTCTCTCGTCCCCGCCAAACGTGCCTGTGAGATCGAGAGAAGGGCCTCCCCAGATGATCTCAAGGTCCTCGTGGGCTCATAGGCCGAGATGCGGTCCGCAAGGTACTTTGGGCCGGAACCGTTTAGGGCTTTGTAGGATAGCACCAGCACCTTAAATTGGGCCCGGTAGCAAATCGGCAGCCAGTGGAGCTGGAACAACAAGGGTGTTGTATGCTCCCTGCGTCCTGCTCCTGTTAACAACATGGCTGCCGCGCGCTGGACTAGCTGAAGCTTCCGGGCCGTCTTCAAGGGCAGCCCCACGTAGAGAGCGTTGCAGTAGTCAAGGCGGGATGTGACCAGAGCGTGTACCACCGTGGCCAAGTCAGACTTCCCAAGGTACGGGCGCAGCTGGCGCACGAGCCTAAGCTGTGCAAATGCTCCCCTGGTCACCGCTGAAACCTAGGGATCCAGGCTCAATGATGAATCCAGGATCACACCCAAGCTGCGAACCTGCGCCTTCAAGGGGAGTGCGACCCTATCCAGCACAGGCTGTAACCCTATACCCTGCTCGGCCTTGCGACTGACCAGGAGTACCTCTGTCTTGTCTGGATTTAATTTCAGTTTGTTCGCCCTCATCCAGACCATTACAGCGGCCAGGCACCGGTTCAGGACTTCGACAGCCTCCTTAGTAGCAGGTGGAAAGGAGTGACAGAGTTGGACATCATCTGTGTACAGATGACACCGCACCCCGAAACTCCGGATGATCTCACCCAGCGGCTTCATGTAGATATTGAACAGCATGGGGGACAATATAGAGCCCTGTGGAACCCCACAGGTCAAAGGCTGTGGTGTTGAACAGGAGTCCCCCAATAACACCTTCTGGGTACGGCCCTCCAGAAATGACTGGAGCCACTGCAAAGCAGTGCCCCCAAGACCCATTTCCGCAAGACGCCCCAGAAGGATACCGTGGTCGACAGTATCGAAGGCCGCTGAGAGGTCCAGGAGCACCAACAGGGACGCACTCCCCCTGTCTAGCTCCCGGCGCAGATCATCCACTAAGGCGACCAAGACCATCTCGGTACCATGTCCCGGTCTGAAACCAGACTGTGCCGAATCCAGATAATCCGTGTCTCTCAAGAATACCTGGAGTTGTGAGGCCACCACGCTTTCCATGACTTTGCCCAAGAAGGGAAGATTGGAAACAGGCCGAAAGTTGTCAAATTTAGTGGGGTCCAATGATGGTTTCTTCAACAGCGGTTTTATAATAGCCTGTTTTAGGCTCGCTGGAATCTTGCCTTCCCGAAGGGAGGCATTAACCACCACCGTTACCCACTCAGCCAATCCCCCTCTGGCCTCCTTCAGAAGCCAGGATGGACAGGGGTCTAGGATGGACGTGGTGGGCCTCATTCCTCCAAGTATCTTGTCCACATCCTCGGGTTTCACAAACTGAAAAGAATCCATCAAAATAGGACAAGCAGGTGCTCGTGTCACATCCACAGAGACTGCATTTAATATGGTGTCCAGCCCAGAACGGATCAAAGCGACTTTGTCTGCAAAGAACCAAGCAAATGCTTCACAGCGCGTGGCCGAATTGTCAGGGCTCCCGCCTGAAGTGGAGGGAGTTAAAAGACCTCTGACAATCCGAAACAACTCCGCCGGACGGTTTTTTGCAGACGCAATAGTGGCCGCAAAGAAAGTTTTCTTTGCGGCTTTTATTGCCGCGGCATATGCCCTTAGAAAGGACACAAACCGTGCTCGATTTGGCTCGCTTGGGTCCGAGCGCCACACGCTCTCTAGTTCCCTCTTCCTTCGCTTCATCGCTGCCAGCTCCTCAGTAAACCAAGGAGCTGGTTTAGCTCGGTTACTTGAGAGGGGATGTTCCGGAGCGATCATGTCAATTGCCCTGGTCATCTCCCCATTCCAGAGAGCGACCAAGGCCTCGACATGGTCACCTACCGAGGTGGCGGGGAAATCCCCAAGAGCCGTCAGGAATCCATTCGGATCCATAAGCCTCCTGGGGCGGACTATCTTAATGGGTCCTCCACCCTTGCGGAGGTTAGGGGGCACAGTGAGCCTAAATCTGATCAGGAAGTGGTCGGTCCATGGCAACGGAGAGATGGACAACTCCTCCACACCGCCACCCTGCTCCCATCCCTGGCAGAAAACCAAGTCCAATGTATGTCCAGCACAGTGGGTGGGGCCAGTTATTCGTTGGGACAGCCCCATGGTTGCCATGGCGGACATGAAGTCCTGAGCCGCTCCTGTGAGGGTCGCCTCGGCATGGATGTTGAAGTCCCCCAGCACAAGAAGCCGTTGAGACTCCAATGCCAGGCTCGAGACCACCCCCGCTAGCTCAGGTAGGGAGACTGTAGTGCAGCGAGGTGGACGGTACACTAGCAGAATCCCTATTCTGTCCCGGTCACCCACCCTCAGGTGGACGCATTCAAAATTTGTGGTCTGCGGGATGGGACTCCTGGTCAGATGGATGGAATCTCTATAGACCACTGCAACCCCGCCTCCCCGTCCTCCGGATCTCGGTTGGTGCTGTACGGAGAAGCCTGGAGGACAAAGCTGGGTAAGATTTACACCTCCAGCTTCATCCAACCAGGTCTCCGTAATGCACGCCAGATCTGCCCGCTCATCCAGGATTAGGTCCTGGATCCAGGTCGTTTTTCCGTTGACAGATCTGGCGTTCAACAGCACCACCTTCAATCCAGAGGGCCCGCTCACCTGGTTACACCAATTTACCTTAGGAGACCGATTGGGGATTGTTAATGTAGATAAGCGGTCCGAATTAGGCCAAATTTGAGGTCTCCTTTTTCCGCATCTCCCCCTCCCCACCACGACCTCTATGGGGGCCCCTCGGCTAGTGGAACACCTCCCCCCCTCCATGCCGCAATCCAATGTCAAGGTCTTAATTTCTGCTTCCCTAGTTGTTTGGTTTGTTGGCCCTTGCCAACACCCTTGCTCCCCTTCCTCCCCCCTCCCCGCCTCATCTTTGTTCACAGGCTCCAGCCCACCTCCTCCCTTGCCCCTTCCACTAGTCAGTAGTAACAGGGACAGTACAAATAGGGGGATGGGGAACCACATGGATAACAATAGATTCAGATGGTGATAGGCGTTCCAGCCACACCAGTTGGATAGTTCGTAAGTGCAAGAGTCTTAAGTGCAACACAGTCAATAATACCACTCAGTCAACAACACACTGCGTGCCGTTGGGGCACATACATAAAGTGCAAGATCTAAAGTGCAATAGGTACCCGAAATTGGTTCTCAATGCTAACTAAAGTGCGGCATAGAGGGATAAGGAAGGGGGCGTAAGTGCTAGTATAAATTAGCAGCAAGTGGCAGGCGCCTTAAAGTGCTATATTGCGTTCTTATATCGAATTAGCAGCAAAAGACAACCAAGGAATGTACTATGTTAGTGACATGTATCACACTCTTACGAGGATGATGGTAATAGCAATTAGATAAGGTTGTTATGATTCAGGTGTAATCTCTAGACGGTTGGTCTAAAAGTGGATGGGACTTCCGGAGATGGTCAACACAGCGGCGGTCAGCACAGTTGGTCTATCATAATATCTATCAACACAAAGAAGGCCAGCACAAGAGGTCTACACAATATCAATCAACACAGCAACACAGCAGCGGTCAGCCTAAAGGTCTATGTGCGGCTTGCCCAGATGGTAGGGGCCCAAATGATGGAAAGTAGTAAAGGCCGTTCAGGGCACGACAAGCGTTGTTGCAGGCGCTGCTGGACAATGGAGATCAGCTGGAACGCCGGGACTGGAAAGATGGAGGTTCAGGGAGGGCCAGGGAATCAGCCGGAGCAACGGGGCCAGGGCGAAGGAAAGCCAGCGGGGCCCAGAACTCGGCACCTCCAGATCGCGATGTGGTGGCACAGCGGCGCCGGCAAGCAGCCAAGATGGTCAGAAGGCCAGTCCAGCCGCATCCGATCCGATCCAGCCCGAGCGACGAGGGAAGAGAGCGCCTTCAACATGATTTCATGCAGACCTAATATTACACTGAAAATAGTGTGCTGCTATTAAATGGCTCTTATGATGAAGCTTTAGTCTTAAACAGCTTTGATTAAACCATACAAAGAACGAAGAGAGACACTTTTTTGTCATTGAGTGTTTCCAAATAGAAGAGATTTTAAAGAAGCATTAGCTTCTGAGTATAAGCATTAATTTACTATTTTAAGTCTTGCCTTTCATCATTCCACTTTTCTCCATAGTACTAATGAGTACCCAATCAACTAGTCCCCAATCAACAACATATCATTGTGCACTGCAAAGTCTTTCATCGGAATGTATAATGAGAAAATCTCGGTATAAATGCAATGTTAGCATTTAACAGGAATGCCTAACACAAAAGGGGATCCATTTAAGAAGTGAGCTCTCAATGCATTGGTCTAAGATATATGGCATTGTCACATGTGACTAAAGAAGGATAAAATGCCTTTAGATCTGCATTTCTCAACCTGGGAGTGGGAACCCCGGTGGGGGGGGGGGTCATGAGGGGGTTTGAGTGGTCACCAAATACCATCAGAAAACACGTATTTCTGATGGTCTTAGGAACCCCTTTGGCAGAGAAGGCTGAAGATCTCTCCACCTGTCCTTCTCTTCCTTTTTGGAAACAGACAGAGAATCCTCCCACCTGCAGTGATTAGCCTCTTAGCTGGCCAAGGGGAGGGCTGTTTCTGGGACTCCAAATGGGGAGGGAAGAGCAGGTGTGCTCAGTGCATGGCAGCATTGGTGGGGTTCAAGGGGCTCTTTGATTGTAGGTGAACTATAAATCCCAGCAACTTCCAAATGTCCAGGTCCCCCCCCCCCCCCCAAACTCCACCAGTGTTCACATTTGGGCATACTGAGGATTTGTGCCAAGTTTGGTCTAGAGCCATCATTGTTTGAGTCCACAGTGCTCTCTGGATGTAGGTGAACAACAACTCCAAAACTCAAGGTCAATGCCCACCAAATCCTTTCTGTTGGTCAAGGGAGTTTTGTGTGCCAAGTTTGGTCCAATTCTATCATTGGTGGAGTTCTGAATGCTCTTTAATTGTAGGTTAACAATAAATCCCAGCAATTGCAACTCCCAAATGACAAAATCGTTCCCCACCCCCCACCCCACCAGTATTCAAATGTGAGTGTATTCTGTATTTGTGCCAAATTTGGACAAGTGAATGAAACTACATCCTGCATATCAGATAGTTACGTTACGATTCACAGCAATAGCAAAATTACAGTTGTGAAGTAGCAATGAAAATAATGTTATGATTGGGTGTCACCACAACATGAGGAACTGTATTAAGGGGTTGCAGCATTAGGAAAGTTGAGAACCACTGCTTTGTTGTTGTTGTTCAGTCGTTCAGTCGTTTCCGACTCTTTGTGACCTCATGGACCAGCTCACGCCAGAGCTCCCTGTCGGCTTTAGATGGAGCTTATTGCATTTATTTTATTTATTTGCTGCATTTGTTGACCGCCGTTCTCAGCCCTAGGGCGACTCACAGCGTGATATCTTGTCTCTCCTGTAATCACATTGCACTTGAATAGTTATTGTATTTTTTTCTTTTCAATATTGACACCAATGGGAGCATTAACTCCTCATAGGAAATGGACTATATGTCTGAGTTCATAATCTTGGTTAGGACACATGAGGCAAAATATCGCATATCTCTCATTCACTGCCAATGTCCTGACTGGTGTCCTTACTGGTGTCCAATGTTCTTTGGTTACTTTAATGCAACTGCCATGTTTATTTTAGCTACAGGCCTATCTCTTAAATTGCTATGGTCCCTCTATATCCAGGATCGGCCTTATGATTTTGCTTTAGAAACAGCATGCCAGACAGAAACTCCGACTCCGCTCATTGTTTCAATAATAAGGAAGTCAAAGCAAAATCAGGAAAAATAGCAGCTCACTTACTATTTATTCCATTTCACTTTGGTCTGCTTTTATCTAGAGAATTTGCTTTAGAAACGCATTCATCGTCTTGCCATCAGCTGTGTGTTTGTGTGTGTACTTCAATGACCTTGTTCTGAAACAATGAAAGTACTCAATTGTAAAACAGAGGTGGCCTTGCAACTGAATCAATCTGGAGCAGTGACCTAAATTCAGCATCACAAACATATTTGATGTATGCTTTGGAACATTTTTAGCCTTCCGTTGAATGAAAGATGCTCTTCCATTGACCCTTACAATGCTATTTATCTTCTTAGATGTGACTCTCATTAGGTTCAATTGAGTTTATAACTAGTCAACATATATAGCATTACAACCCTAAAGATCATATATTGTATTGGTTTTTTAATTGATTACTCTATTTGACAGAATGAATTTTCTACTAATTGGTATAGTCTCCACTAAGTAATTTATTGCCCTCATAAACTATTCATATTTTCATATTAACAATTTTATCTGCGTATGTTTTGATCATTCCTATTCCTCTTGCCCTTTCAAATTCACAAATTCAATGTGCTTTGTTATTGCCAGAACTAATGATCTTCAAATTCTGAATTAGCCAATTAGTTAGAACAGGTTCATTGCCAAGAATGCAATTATAAAAAGAGCCATTTTGGGTATGTAAGTAAAATACTAAAAACTCCCTTTCATGTACCCTTGGGATTCTTGGTCATCCCTCCCTTTTTCTCTGGGTGTGTGGTTTGGCAGATATCCTTTAATCCTCCATCTGCTACAGCATCCTACCAGCCAACAATGAAAATCTTCGATTTGTCCCATATATCATTGAATTTATTTATTTACTCTATTTATACCCCGCCTTTCTCTACTCTGATGGAGACTCAAGGCGGCTTACATATAGGCAATTATTCAATGCCTTAGAACACATATAATTCCAATAAACATTAAAATTAAACATAAAACATATTAAACATTTAAAAAATTACAGTCAATATTAAAACCATTTATTTATTTATTTATTTACTTCATTTGTTGACCGCCGTTCTCAGCCCTAGGGCGACTCACGGCGGTGTACAACATATAAAAACACAGTTTACAATAGAGCAATAGCACAACAAAATATCGACAACTATCAATAATACAACAATCAAATAATTACACTAAATCATCCGCTCCGTCTCTTCATAGAATCATAAACCCATCTCGTAGTCCATATTCCGTTCCAGTCCTCATTACCAATTGTTTTAGCACTCAGTTAAACGCCTTCTCAAATAGCCAAGTCTTTAGGCTCCTGCGGAATGACATAAGGGAGGGCGCCTTTCTGATGTCTACAGGGAGAGTGTTCCACAGCCGGGGGGCCACCACCGAGAAGGCCCTATCTCTCGTCCCCGCCAGGCGTGCCTGTGAGGCAGGAGGGATCGAGAGAAGGGCCTCCCCAGACGATCTCAAGGCCCTCGTGGGCTCATAGGCCGAGATGCGGTCAGACAGGTATTTTGGGCCGGAACCGTTTAGGGCTTTGTAGGCCAACACCAGCACCTTAAATTGGGCCCGGTAGCAGATCGGCAGCCAGTGGAGCTGGAACAGCAAGGGCGTTGTGTGCTCCCTGCGTCCCGCTCCTGTTAGTAACATGGCTGCCGCGCGCTGGACTAGCTGAAGCTTCCGGGCCGTCTTCAAGGGCAGCCCCACGTAGAGAGCGTTGCAGTAGTCAAGGCGGGATGTGACCAGAGCGTGTACCACCGTGGCCAAGTCAGACTTCCCAAGGTACGGGCGCAGCTGGCGCACGAGCCTAAGCTGTGCAAATGCTCCCCTGGTCACCGCTGAAACCTGGGGATCCAGGCTCAACGACGAATCCAGGATCACACCCAAGCTGCGAACCTGCGCCTTCAAGGGGAGTGCGACCCCATCCAGCACAGGCTGTAACCCTATACCCTGTTCGGCCTTGCGACTGACCAGGAGTACCTCTGTCTTGTCTGGATTTAATTTCAGTTTGTTCGCCCTCATCCAGACCATTACAGCGGCCAGGCACCGGTTCAGGACCTCGACAGCCTCCTTAGTAGCAGGTGGGAAGGAGTGACAGAGTTGGACATCATCTGCGTACAGATGACACCGCACCCCGAAACTCCGGATGATCTCACCCAGCAGCTTCATGTAGATGTTAAACAGCATGGGAGACAGTATAGAACCCTGTGGAACCCCACAGGTCAAAGGCTGTGGTGTTGAACAGGTGTCCCCCAATAACACCTTCTGGGTGCGGCCCTCCAGAAATGACCGGAGCCACTGCAGAACAGTGTCCCCGAGGCCCATCTCCACAAGGCGCCCCAGAAGGATACCGTGGTTGACGGTATCGAAGGCCGCTGAGAGGTCCAGGAGCACCAACAGGGATGCACTCCCCCTGTCTAGCTCCCGGCGTAGATCATCCACTAAGGCGACCAAGACCGTCTCAGTTCCATGTCCCGGTCTGAAACCAGACTGTGCCGAATCCAGATAATCCGTGTCTCTCAAGAATACCTGGAGTTGTGAGGCCACCACGCTTTCCATGACTTTGCCCAAAAAGGGAAGATTGGAAACAGGCCGAAAGTTGTCAAATTTAGTGGGGTCCAATGATGGTTTCTTCAACAGCGGTTTTATAATAGCTTGTTTTAAGCTCGCTGGAATCTTGCCTTCCCGGAGGGAGGCATTAACCACCACCATTACCCACTCAGCCAATCCCCCTCTGGCCTCCTTCAGAAGCCAGGATGGGCAGGGGTCTAGGATGGACGTGGTGGGCCTCATTCCTCCAAGTATCTTGTCCACATCCTCGGGTTTCACAAACTGAAAAGAATCCATCAAAATAGGACAAGCAGGTGCTCGTGTCACATCCTCAGAGACTGCATTTAACATGGTGTCCAGCCCAGAGCGGATCAAGGCGACTTTGTCTGCAAAGAACCGAGCAAATGCTTCGCAGCGCGAGGCCGAATTGTCAGGGCTCCCGTCTGAAGTGGCGGGAGTTAAAAGACCTCTGACAATCCGGAACAACTCCGCCGGACGGTTCTTTGCAGACGCAATAGTGGCCGCAAAGAAAGTTTTCTTTGCAGCTTTTATTGCCGCGGCATATGCCCTTAAAAAGGACACAAACCGTGTTCGGTTTGACTCGCTCGGATCCGAACGCCACACGCTCTCTAGTTCCCTCTTCCTTCGCTTCATCACTGCCAGCTCCTCAGTAAACCAAGGGGCTGGTTTAGCTCGGCTACTTGAGAGGGGACGTTCCGGAGCGATCATGTCAATTGCCCTGGCCATCTCCCCATTCCAGAGAGCAACCAAGGCCTCGACATGGTCACCTACCGAGGTGGCGGGAAAATCCCCAAGAGCCGTCAGGAATCCATTCGGATCCATAAGCCTCCTGGGGCGGACCATCTTAATGGGTCCTCCACCTTTGCGGAGGTTAGGGGACGCAGTGAGCCTAAATCTGATCAGGAAGTGGTCAGTCCATGGCAACGGAGAGATGGACAACTCCTCCACACCGCCACCCTGCTCCCATCCCTGGCAGAAAACCAAGTCCAATGTATGTCCAGCACAGTGGGTGGGGTCAGATATGTGTTGGGACAGCCCCATGGTTGCCATGGCAGACATGAAGTCCTGAGCAGCTCCTGTGAGGGTCGCCTCGGCATGGATATTGAAGTCTCCCAGCACGAGAAGCCGTTGAGACTCCAACGCCAGGCTCGAGACTACCCCCGCTAGCTCAGGTAGGGAGACTGTAGTGCAGCGAGGTGGACGGTACACTAGCAGAATCCCTATTCTGTCCCGGTCCTACTTTCTCATCACCTATCCTTAAGATACTTTATACAATTCTGGGTGCTATAATTCAAAACTAATTAGAAACATTCTATGGTTAGAAGACAAAGCTAGTAAAAGGCTAGAAAACAAGCCCTATGAGAAATAGCTTGTGGAGTTGGTTGTGTTTAGTTTGGAGAAGAAACTATGAAAAGCGATAAGCATTTAAAAATATTGGTTATTGATCATTATGATCATTATCTGCAATCTTTTTACAAAATACAGTTCCAGAACTGTGGTAACCAAGCAATAGAAAAGATGGCAAGCATTTGATTTGCACCGGGACTGTGGCACAGCTGGCTGGGAGTCATCTGCATTAATATCACTACTGACCAAAAGGTCGTGAGTTCGAAGCCAGCCCGGGTCAGATTGTGCTTTCGACCAATTTTTGTAGCTTGCTGTTGACCTTTGCAGCCCAAAAGACAGTTGCATCTGTCAAATAGGAAATTTAGGTACCGCTTATGCAGGGAGGCTAATTTACGACACCATAAAAATCTCCAGCAAGCATGCAGAGAATGAGGAAGTACTTCATCAGTGTCACAAATGGACAGTGAAACAATAGCTCCCCTGGTGGCCAGAATACTCTCATGTAAAAGCTGGAATGTTAAATAACCTCTGAGTGTCTGTCTATATATGTTGTGTGTCTATGGCATTGAATGTTTGCCATATATATGTACATTGTAATCTGCCCTGAGTCCTCTACGGGGTGAGAAGGGTGGAATATAAATACTGTAAATAAATAAATAAATAAATGCTAGCATTGGATCCTGCTTACTGATTCAGCAAAGGCTTGGTGCAAAATGCCATCTAAACCTATCTCCACTAAGGGCTGCATCAAATACTCTGCTAAGGGCTGTATCAAAACTGAGTTTTAAAAATATTCTATATTCTCATACTTCTCATTTATCTTAAACTCATGTTTATAATCAAGCTGGAGATTGCCTCTCTCATCTACACGTACTATTTCCTTTACAAGTTTCTTCTGACACTTGTCAGCCCTGTGCAGTTGTTGTGAAGGTAGGTGTGAGGAACTCGTAGGAGTGGAGAGAAGGATCATAGCACCTGGTCTGTCTTCTACTGTTCTGTGTTGATCACACAGTGTATACAAAGCTTGTGTACATGGTTTCTGTAATCATCACCTCTGAGAATATTGAGTGTTCCATTTGGGTGCATACACACAGATTTGGGGCTTACAGATGTTGCTTTCTTTGGACTGCATTCCTGCAACAAACACAGCCAGTAGCTGGGCTAGGTGTTTGGGGAGGTTTTTTTTCTTAATTGTAGTAAAGAAAAAGTACATTTCTCAAGCTTATATCAGGAGGATCAAAATCCTAGTTAACCATCTCCTTGGTTGCAGAAAATCAGCATAGATCTACTTTGGTTCCTAAATTCAGTAATTCCTTTCTTGAGTGAGAATGACTGGATTTAGGAACCAAAGCAGATCTTTTGACTAGACCAGTTCAAGTGAGATTTTCAGAATAATTCAGGTGAACCTTCACTATGCAGTATTGATGCATTGCTGTTTGTTTTGTATGTATGGCTTGGATTCAGAGTTCTTCTCCTGTGGGTAGAAAGCTCTTTCTAGCCAAGGTAGCCTTTTGATCTCACATGGTTTTCTGATAGTGGAATAAAACAGATGACTTTTATGGATTCCTGTGCTCTCCTCTAATACTCTAAATTTAAAGGTAAAGGTTTCCCCTGACATTGAGTCTAGTCAGTCACTAAGGGCTGATACTCATCTCGATTTCTAAGCCGAAGAGCCAGCATTGTCCATAGACACCTCCAAGGTCATGTAGCCAGCATGACTGCATGGAGCATCATTACCTTCCCACAGAAGCAGTACCTATTGATCTCTGACATTTACATGTCTTCAAACTGCTAGGATGGCAGAAGCTGGGTCTAACAGCAGGAGCTCACCCCACTACCTGAATTCAAACCGCCAACCTTTTCGTCAGCAAGTTCAGCAGCTCAGCAGTTTAACCTGCTGTGCCATCAGGGGGCCCTCCTAATAATTTATGCTCCCTGAAAATACCCTGCATTCCATAAGTTATTTATGTGTTATACGGGAAGTGGCACTGAAGACGGCAAGTGGAAAGGAAAGATCAGCAAAGCTGCTTCCCCCATTTTCCGGTGGGACGTTCTACTCAGAGAGTGCCACCATTGGCAAGGAAAGGGCTGTATCTATCCCATAAGTCACACAATTTCACCATAATGTTATTTAAAAGTTAGCTTTGGGCTTATCTATTATTGTTTACTCAATGAAATATTTCCTTTAAAAACACAAATCACAGAGAAGTCATTATTCTTTCCTCTGTACTTGAACTGTACTTCAAACATGGTTACCAATTTTCTTAAATTGATGTGTTTATTCCGGCCACCTAAAGGCATCAGATAATTTCCAAAAGGTATACATTTGTACTCTCATTCTGCTACAGCTCTTCGTATTTAGATTCACATCTCATTTAAAGCCTGTAATATAGACATCTGATTAGCATTCCAAGATTCTTAGGGGGATTTTTTTTTCAATTTCTTCCAACAGATAACCTAGATATCATCATTTACAGAGCCAGTCCTTCCTCTTAATTTCTAACATCCATCTTCTTGTTGTTATTTGTTGTCAATTCAGCTTCAGCCTATGTCAGGTCCATGAATAAGAGGGCTGCCTGAGTACTAGGCTGCATTCACATAGCAGAATTATAGCAGTACAATACCACATTAACTTCCATGGCTCAATGCCATGGAATTCCAGGATTTTGAGTTTTGTGAGATATTATTTTACCCTTCTCAATCAGACAGCTCGGGTGTCACAACAAATTAGGTAATAGGTGGGACATAAACTAAAAAATACTAAGTAAACAAAGAAATAGTACTGCTATAACTATTTTTTCAAGATGTAAAGAAAGTTTGTAAAAAATAGCTAATGGGGAGTCAGCATGAAGGAGTGTCTTGAGTGACTATGACTTTAAGGCTGGGTCCACAATGCCATATAATACAGTTTGAAACTACATTTTATGGTTATTGTAGACCAGTATAGTGCAGTTCAAGCAGTTAAAACTGTATTATATGGGTCTACACTGACCCTATAAAGCAATTCCATTATGTATTATATGGCAGTGTAGATCCATCCTGAGAGAGTAGCATTTGAGTTCTTACTCAGCTGTAGAAACTCACTGGGTGACCTTGGGCAAGTCAAATATCACTATCCTGGAATAGGGGAGTCTGAAAATGCACCCCAAAATCCTTTTTTGCTTTTTTTTTTTTGCTTTTTTTTTTTTGCTTCATTTTTTAAAAGATTTCAGAGATATAAAACTGGCAAATGGTTTGCCAGATCAGTTACAGCCATTCACCCTTGAATAAATAACGAATGACAGGATTCCCATCAAATATCAGAAAAAAGTATGAGAAAGGAAAGAATAGGCATAGAACAAAATCCTAAAGCTTCATAACTAAATTGTGAAATGACTAGAAGAATCAAGCTGGCAAATTTCCTACTAGCTGTTTTAGGAAAGTAACTATAAAAATTAAACGGACAGTCTTAAACAAACATAAGGTATGAATGTACAGCTTTGCTGTAATCGTGTTTAATCAGATCTCACCCTTTTCAAATAATGAAAGGACCAAGGCAGTGACATCTCTGGCCTATCCTCTGTTCGGATATTAGCCAGCAAGCCTATGTCTGAAATAAAGAAACAGCTTTCTAAGATCTACAGAGGTACTCGCAGGAACACATCAGCAAGCAAGAGTCCAAAAGTGGCAGGTGAAAACCCAGAATCTCAATCAGTAACTGAGACCAAATGAGAACCTCCCTCCTGGGCACACAGAAGACTGGGTGACTTGGAAGGTGCTGAACACTCTACACTCTGGCACCATGAGATGCAGAGCCAATCTTAAGAAATGGGACTACAAGGTGGAGTCCACAACAGGCGAGTGTGGAGAAGAGCAAACCACAGACCACTTACTACAATGCAGTCTGAGCCTTGCCACATGCACAGTGGAGGACCTTTTCACAGCAACACCAGAGGCACTCGAAGTGGCCAGCTTCTGGCCAAAGGAAATCAAGTATAATGCCAAGTTTTTAACTTTGTTCGTGTTTTTTTAAGTACATTATAACTGTACCCTCAATTTGCTTCTAACACAACAGATAAAATACACTTTTCAAAAACTTAAAAAACATAGAAACAAGACAAGATTCTAAAAAAAAAATCTGCTTCAACAATATGAGAAGAAAGAATATATGGTGATCATTAGAAGAAAAGACAAGATTGCCGTCTTAGTAATATTGTACTCTGTGCAAACACAACCTAGCGAATACAGACAGATAATGTTGCATTTCCTTTGAAAGGAACAATTCTAGGATCCCTCTATCTGGAAACACCACTCTGAAGAGTCTATTAAGGTCTTATAACTAATAGCGATGATTGATCAATCCGTTCTTTTATAAAATCCATTTTGTACTCATCACTGTAAAATGAAGGTTAATGAATTCCATAAGTTATTTATGTGCTATATGACAAAATTGTTCCTTTTGCCTATCCTGAACAGTTTGTCAGCCAATTTCCTTGAATCATGGCCTTGAGTCCTAGTACTTGAAAAAGGAATAAAATTCCCCTTTGCGTTATTTTTCTTTTATACATCTCAAACATTTCTCTTCTCTTTTCTTTTGAACTGAAAAATCTTCAGTCACTTTAACCTCTCTTGTAGGGAAAATGTACCAACCCCTGACACATTTTAGTTGGATATCTGCATACTTATCTAAGCACTCTCATAGTCTTCTGTTGTTTTCCCACTTGCTGGGTTGCTGAAATCTATCTGCCCTCCTGCTTCCTCTTTATGAACATTAGTTCGCAGTAAAAAGGTCACAGAAGGCAACCTTGGATCAGCAAATGGATCATTACAATACTCTTAACAAAGAAGAGGATGTGTATATCACAAAGAATCTCTCTATATTTTAGTTTTAAAAGCTCAAAAGTCTCCATCAGATTAATGATCCCTGAATGGAGAGTGTCCTGCATTGCTTTGCAACATGAAATAGTGGCTTTCAGGAAATACTTATGTTTTCTGGTTGCAGATTAAAACCTAGTAAAGAATGCATAGTCTTTTCAGAAAATAAACCTTGGCCATGGCTGAGTTTTAAGTAGTTGTTTCTACTTTATTGCAAAGAGTATTTTAAAAATCTGCAGCCTTGGAAAACATTGTTTCAAAGTGGGGAGGCTGGAAGATGGTTCTTCAGTGGATGGGTTGTGTTTTTATCCCACCCACTCAACATGATTTGGCTGTGTAGCCCACTGAATTCCCTTATGTAATTTAGGACTTTATTACATGATGCCACAATCCTGCACTATTCATGCAGTCAGGAATAGTGGCAGCTTATCCACATGGGGACAATAATTAACAATTGCTGCTAGCATCACACAACTGCCGCTTTTTCCACTGCCTTCTGTTTTACCAAAGATTACGGTCAATTCTGGTGAGCCATGTCTTCTTAGGATGTGTGATGGCATGCCGGAGTCTTTGGGGAAACTATAATGTCTGGCTTTACTCAGGGGCTATCTGTATACCTTCTGTTAAAATTAAGAGCCCTTAACACAAAGAGGCACTTTAGGCAAGGTGAAAAGATAACCAAATAGGTTTACTGCAAACAAGATGAATAAAGGGTTAACTCTGCCCGGTACTATCACTTAAAACAATATTTTACAAAATGATATTTTGCTGGATGCAATCATCTCTCTGGAGTCTTGGAAAGTTTCCTGCCTCTGGTGCAAAGCAATGATTATAAACTGTCTCAATCTTCTTTCTTATGAAGCATAAGCTGGTCATAAGCTTCTGTTGTCCTTTGGACTGCTGGTATAAAAATACTGCTAAATGCAGGTGCTAAGGATGCCTGTTTGAATTGCTTGGGCCTAGGATTACCACACAATCCCAAGCCTAAGTCACAGTACCTCTGCCGTAGAAAAGTCCAGCAAGGAGCTCTATACAGGGAACTGGAATAGACCAACTAAGGCTGGCCTCTAGCAGGTGTTATGCTCCACCCAAAAACTAATACAACCGAAGGTATCTACACTATTGGGAAAATCTATGAAAAGGGGGAACTAAAGCAGAGGAGAGGAAAAGGCAGAGCCAAAACTTCACAGGATGTGACCAAGGTACGACAGTCTCGGGGCACATTTACATTGATGAATTATGGGTTGGAAATTTAAAATATATAGCAACAATGTAAACGGCCTCAACTCCTCCAATAAATGAAAAAATTGCACCAACTAAAAAAAGGCAGTTATGATGTGATTTCGTTGCAGGAAACACACATTTTACACAAACACATTGCCCATCTAGAGCAAAATGCACTGGGTAAAATGTTCTGCACAGCTGGACCCCACAAAAATGGTATAGTGATGTATATAAATGAAAAAATACCATCAAAACTAATGTTCAGGGACCAGGAAGGGAGAATACTAGGGATAAAAGTAGAGATAGAAGGCAGAGATCTTTTGCTTTGCATCATATACGCTCCAAATACGACAAAAGACAGCTTTATCAATAAACTAAAAAAATACATAGAAGAACAAGAGTATAAAGAATTGATAATTATGGGTGAATTTAATGGTGTATTAGACCCAGGAAGAGACAAATCTATAAATAAGACAAAGGCAACCCCAAAGCGATCAGGAATGTTACCTATAAACTTTGTAAACTTAAAGGAAGATTTAGGATTACACGATATTTGGAGACACCAACATGAAAGCGAAAAAGACTTCACCTTTTTTTCTCACAGGCACAAAACCTGGTCCCGCATCGATATGATCTGGGGAACTAAAACATTACTACCAAATATAACGAAATCCAGGATATTGCCGATGTTAAATTCCGACCACTCTTAATGTAAAAGGGCCCCAGATTTGCTCTATGGCAGCCAAACACTGCACAGAGCTGATCCGGGGTAATGTGGGCCAAGGCCACCATATGTAGGCCAAGACCTAGCCCCACATTGACCAAAGTTGGGGAATACTCCGAATTCTGACTTTGGGTTTGTATAAACAGTTGGACTGCTTCTGAGACAGAATCTGCTGTTTCCCACTTTTATGTTCCAATTGCCAAGAAGTCATACCTTGATATGTGCTCTATTTCCTTCTGGGCTCCACCACAGAATCTTTCGATTTCTTCCTCCTCCTCTGTAGCTGGAACATAAACTTCATTATTTATTTATTTTTATTTATTTATTTAAAATTTTTCTATCCCGATCTTCTCTACCTCCGTAGAGGGACTCAGACCAGCTGAGTGATCAGTTTTATTTAAATGATTTGTTTAAACTTTTTTCCTATATCCTTTGACTGCCTTTGCTTATTATTGGATAGAACATGAAAACTTTGTGTGCCAGAAACTTCATGAAATCGGTGGAGGGCACATTTTCTCCGGCCAGGACAAAGTTGTCAACCGGTAGTCAATGTTGTACATCTTTTCACAATAAGAGCAACCAGGAACAGAATATATTACCCAGGAACAACACCCTGTCTGCACAGATGGCTCTCAGCTTATATAACCCAGGAACGAAAATAATGATATGCATCTTAAAAAAAACACCAAAATTTCTGCAAAATTCTGCAACAAAGCAGCAAGTGTCCCATTTTTGTTTGTTTGTTTTGTTTTGTTTTGTTTTTTGCCCCTGACTAAAGTGCACAATTTACTAATGTCTGGAACCACCCCATAGTTTGTGAAACTAAAATTCCCAGAAACACCCCTCGTCCTAACTAGCACATACCCACCAACATTTCACAAATGTAAACTGGACACATGTGATTGGGCAACATCAGAATATTGTGAAGATGGCACAATGCTCTGATGTTCTTAATGAGAAAGAACACACAAGCTAGAAGAGTTTGCAGCAGTTTGTTTTTGCCTGACTCCAAGGAAAGAGCAATATTCTGCCCCCTTCACTCTAAACTTCTTGCTGTGTTGAATGAAAACCACTTTTGCAGTAAACTGAGCACAAGGGGAAGAATGAAGAAAACTTCAGAAAAACTGAAACAATTTATAGCAGCTGAAAAAAATGGGATGATGCTTTCTGCAAAACTGACAATTGTTCCAGTTAAAGAGAGTCCAGCCTACTCCAGAAATATATGGAAACAAGAATTTGGACAGAAAAAGCTTCTTTATGCATTACTATAAAATAAGAAGTTCTGCTTGCACTGTCCTCCCCTACCTTAAAACTATAAAGAGCACAAGAGACCAGTTTAACCCAGAAACTGTTATTCCTAAATGCTTGGTATGGGAATCTAATCACAAAGGGTAATTGGTTTTGTTCAATTATTTACTTGAAAAAATGAGATAAGGAACAGGAGGAGGAGGACAGAGATTTTTTAAAACCTATTTTATATATTTTTTTCCCCCTTGACTCATCACATTTTCCTGTATCCGGCCTATAGGGTCATAGCGGGGCATTCGTTTAGTGATGTTTCAAAGTACCCCAGCAGACTTCGTGTACATTTTTCATATACACAAGTTGTTTTCTAAATTAACTAGTGCTTTTGAGCAGCTGATTTTATGGTAACTGTGAACAGTTCGATGAAGATGTCTGCTCAATCTTGCAAAAGTAGGTAAAAATAAACCCCAGGTGGAATAGATGGATGCATTTTAAGGACGCAAACATAGCAGAAAACCATCTTAACAATATTGCTTAGATTAATGCTATGGCTGCATATGATACGGCTAAGTGCCTTTTCCCCAAGGTCAATAGTTGAACTTCAGACCACTGTAAACATAACAAGAATTTATCAACATCTAGGACTGATGGTCTAAGCATAATGAACTAGGAAGCTTGGTAATTATGCCTTAAAGGCTTTATTTTCACATGAAGAAACACTGAAAATACATTGAGAATAACCAGGACCATACCCAAAGGAAGTATTATTGCTCATTGCAGAACAAAAGTGATGGTAAGCTTTAATTCACTCAGCTTTGGCCATGTTCATTTCTTGCAGGACTGCAATCTTTTGCTGGCCAAACAATTAGAGCAAAATAAAGTATGTCCTTTATTCACATTTTATGCAAACTGGCCATCCAAAGGGGCAGTAGGCAATGGGAAGCCATGCTTGTGCATTAATTACTCGTCCTGGCTTTTCTTCCATTGGAAGGCTGATTCGTTTCCAGAAAGCATTGCTAATCTGAAATTCTGGCCAGTTCTGCCATTAAAATAAAAAATGTGGGAAAAGTGGAATGCAAAGTATATTCCAAAGGGTCAAGTCTAGCTTGTGTGCATGTTCTGTTGCAAAAAGGGTTGTGCGGAGAGCTCATTTGTTTGTATTGGTCATCAGTGCTTCCAATAATGCTCTGCCCAAAAAGTTGACAAAGTCAATAGTATCTTTTGGTGGGGATGAGGGAGAGGGCCTTCTCGGTGGTGCCCCCCCCCAGCTTTGGAATACTCTCCCCAGGGAAATTAGGCAGGCCCCCACACTGTCCTCCTTCCGTAGGGACTGAAAACGTGGCTGTTCAAACAAGCTTTTGAGAATGTGTAGTCCCTAGTTGTTCTATGCAATAGTTATGCAGCCTTGCATTTCATCCCATGCCCTCCTTCCATGGTGACAGCTCTGCACTTATCCCATTCCCTTCTCCTATTGTTTACAGCCTGGCCATGTTTACAGTAGCTTGCGGCCATTGGAGGATGAGTGCTTTTTAAATTGAGTCTTAAGTTGTTGTTTTATATTCCTATAAGTTTTATTCAACTGTATTTTATATGATGTTTTGTTTTATGCTCTGTTTTTGGACAACTTGTGCCATGTGTAAGCTGCCCTGAGTCCTTTTCAGGGAGATGGTGATGGAATACAAGAATAAAGTTGTTGTTGTTGTTGTTGTTGTTGTTGTTGTTGTTATTATTATGTTGTCAAAGGCTTTCACGGCCAGAATCACTGGGTTGCTGTGCGCTTTCCGGGCTGTATGGCAATGTTACAGAAGCATTCTCTCCTGACATTTTGTCCACATCTACAGCAGGCATCCTTAGAGGTTGTGAGGTCTGTTGGGAACTAGGCAAGTGGGGTTGTCTGTGGAATGTCATGGGTGGGAGAAAGAACTCTTGTCTGTTTGAGGGATCCTCTCACCTGTGCAGGAGTCTACCATATACCATGGCTACCAGCATTAAAAAATGCTAAAATCAGAACAGGAAAGAAAGAACAACACTCAAAAACAGACAAGAAACAATCAGGGCAAGCAAATCACCTCCCAACAAAAGATTCCCTCAGGCAGGAAGCAGCCAAGCCTTGAAGCTACAAGGCTTTTCAATGCTAATCAAGGAGAGAATGCTTCTGGAACTTAGCCATATAGTCCGGAAAACTCACAGCAACCCTATTATTATTATTATTATTATTATTATTATTATTATTATTAACCTTTCTTACTTTTATAGGGCCATTTTAACCTTAGCAACAGTTGAGAAATGGAGCAATACTCAGGAATTTGTTTTCTGATTCTGTCTTCTCTCTCTTTTGGCAAGAATCTCAGTACATATTAGATCACTTGGTAACTAAATTTTTTAATGAGACATTTGTTAAAGATACATTATATCCCCTAGTTCTTTACACCCACAAACCC
This sequence comes from Anolis sagrei, assembly GCF_037176765.1. Classification (NCBI taxonomy): domain Eukaryota; kingdom Metazoa; phylum Chordata; class Lepidosauria; order Squamata; family Anolidae; genus Anolis; species Anolis sagrei. Next base: position 76,287,052 of record NC_090024.1, read on the forward strand.
TCTATTTTCACTATTTATCAAACCCCATATATCATTTGTCAAAGCAAAGTCATTACAATAGCAACAATCAATGCAAAGCATTAGAAGACAATTTGAATAGCAGTACAAATTAAGCCACTATACAAATAATTAATAGCCATAGGAATTTGAATCCCCAAGTCCATCACATCTTTGCTGATTCATATAAACCACATTTCTCCTTAATGGCCATAAAGTCATACAGACCTTTTTCTAAAAAAGAAAATGTCACAATATTAATTAGGCTCCTTATGAAGTCAGTTCCACATTCTGGCTGTTCACTCACATAATAAGTACAAAGCTTGCCTTTGGTTTGAACAAGCTGTTGTCCCTCTTCTCTCAGACTGCAAACTACGGAACAAGGGTAATTCAAGGTCAGTGTTATCATTAAATTCCTCACAACTGTCCAAGTGCTTCTTTTTCCACAAGCAAAATAGCAGAAGCCTCAAACAGTATGTTGTGTATTTGTGTCAGATCTTCAGAAGTAAAAAAAAATGGAAAAAGTAAAGTGTATCACACAACAAGCATATTTGATATTGAGCTGAATCTTTTCCAATTAACAAAATAACAGGATAGTTTTGTAATCTGATCGGGTTTAGCTCATGGACTTTGGCCCCTTAGTGGAAACTTGTGAAGGACAGCAAAGATAGACAGCTAGATAGTTAGATAGTTGAATAGTTAGATAGATAGATAGATAGATAGATAGATAGATAGATAGATAGATAGATAGATAGATAGATAGATAGATAGATAGATAGATAGATAGATAGATAGATAGATAGATAGATAGATAGATAGATAGAGGTGCACACAGAGATACACCCACCTTGGACCGAGGAGGGGGTGGGCAATAAAGTTCAAGACACACACACACTATAGACAAGCAAAATAATATCATTAGACTACTATGCGGTCAGTCTCACCAGGGAATTATCAATTAGAAGTATACTAAATAATAAAACACACACACAATTAAGGCCACTGTTGTAGTTGAACTGTCCCAGCAATATCAAAGGCTGTATACAGGCTGTCCTAGATGCATTTACTTGGAGTAAGCTGTTCCGAATACATAGAGAGGACTTCTCCAGTCAAGCCATCATAACAGCTAGCCGAATAGGCACATTTATCATCCATTAGCATTCAGTATTAACACTTTTACAAGGCATACTTAGTCTTGATACAGAATGCTAATGGATGATAAATGTGCCTATTCAGCTAGCTGTTTTGATGGCATGACTGGGAAATTCAGATCCCACTAGGTAGATAAGATATATGACATTCTTCCAACTATCTAATATGCAAGAAAAATGAGTTCAAACAAAATCTGAAAATAATTATTAGTTGGGTGGCTTTCCTACCTTTGACAGCCCTAAGGTGAACCTAACTTGGGGTTGTCTTGGCAAGATTTGATCAGATGAGGTTTGCCTTTGCTTTCCTCTGGCAGGGATTTGAATCCTGTTCTAACACACAAATTACTGTACCAGAATGGCTATCATAAAAAATATCTTCCTTAAAAAGAGTATCAGCCTTACTGACAAAATGTATGCCATTTTAAAGGTCAGTTCCAAGAATTCACTATCAGTAAAGCTGGTATTCAGTGCCATTAAAGCAAGTTATACTGTATATACTGATACAGAAATATTGGTGACTATGTGAATGTGTGGGTACATATTTTCACATTTGATGGTCATGTATGAAGACTTCTAGGAAGGTAGGAAAATTACAAACCAACCCTAAACCTAATCCCCTTGCATGGGAAGAAATAAAAAATCATGCCATCAAATTCCAGTCTCATGGTTGATAGCAGTGTGATTTGGAGGAATCTAGAAGTCAACCCCCACAATTTCAAGTCAACAAGAGATTGCTGATATTTATGAGAAAATTCATAATCCAAATAATAGCAGACTCTTAATGGATATTAATTTCTAGTAAAGGTTTGCCTTGACATTAAGTCTAGTAAAGTCTGACTCTAGACGGTGGTGCTCATCTCCATTTCTAAGCTGAAGAGCCAGTGTTGTCTGTACATGCCTCCAAGGTCATGTGGCCGTCACGACTGCATGGAGAGCTATTACCTTCCCACCAGAGTGGTACCTATTGATCTACTCACATTTGCATGTTTTCGAACTGCTAGGTAGACAGAAGCTGGGGCTCACAGTGGGAGCTTACCCTGTCCCATAGATTCGAACCGCCGACCTTCCAGTCAGGAAGTTCAGCAGCTCAGCAGTTCGGCCCGCTGCAATTCTACTTATGTGAAAATGATGTCCATCCAGCAGACACATATAATAACTTTTGGTGGAATCTGTCTGTATAATTGATCTGATCAAATATATATGTATTCCATTGCTGCTATTATATAACATTTTGAGTTACATTTTATTATATTAATTATAGTTTGTTTTTAGATAATATTGTGGCTTTTTAAAAAAATAATAACAAGGCATTTTAAGTTTTATAAAAGTTGTCAGACACAAGATGGACTTCTACCTGTTCCAGTGATTCAATTAAGGCCTATGTTAATTTGCTTGCACATAACTTTCTCCAGTAAATAAGTGAGTTTTAGAATTTTGGATGATTCTACTGAACTGATAATTTAAATACAGGTTTTAATGTTGATTGAAGTCTCCAATGCTTTTTTTTTTTCAAGTCAAGCTACATACTGTATTTATTCTACATGCAATATTTTTGTCACCAACAAAAATAGCATTTTAAAATGGACGACAGAATGCTGACTGGTATTTAATAAAAATCACAGAGATTGGCATGTAATGATTGATTGATATGCAGTTCTCTGTTTCTGAATATAATCACAGACAAAGTGAAGCTTAGGGAAAATCAAGTCTCCTAGCAAAGATGAACAGTTTAATTTTATTATCATGTTTGAAAATTCAATATAATATTGAGTATGGTGAAGTGTACTGATTTCAACTAGTTTAAAATAAAAATATTATTAATATTTTGTTTTCATTTAACCAATATGTGCCGCCAGAAGCACATTTTCATGGTAAAAGAGCTACTATGTATTTGGAATGGAAATGCTTTGAATTATTTTTATTTAATTTTTTGCAGATTCTGTTCCCTCTTAGTGCTTTAAAATGGGTTGAGTTCCAATTAGATGTGCATTCACTTCTGTTTGTTCTTATGTTGCATGCGAGTGGGAAAGGATGCAGAAAATTATGCCATGCAATTATTCTCAGCAAGGTACCTGTATGATCAGGTATTTGGCAGGCATTCCTTGAAGTAGATTAATTTCCAAGAAGCATAAAAGTGAGTAGTTTCATAAGAATTATTTGAAATAGTTCACTTTGAATATAAAAAAGCATTTATCATAACTATCAATTTACATAGTTACATAGTTTATATATAGCTGCAAAAAATAACTTTGTCTAGGTGACATGGAAAAGTATGAGCTCTGTATGAATATTTTGTTCGGGAACAAGGAAGGCTTGAAGAGACAATAAAGGTAAAGCTTATTACAGGAATCTGCACTTTTTTCATAAATGAGTACTGCCCAGGGCTATGGACCTTTGTTTATTCTGTGGTTTTAATTTTAACTTATTTTATTAGACTGAGTAAGAAAAATATATATATTATAAGTAGCTGATGGTGCTGTAAAATCTTCCTTGGTTGCTTCAATCATATTCTCAGGGACCTCAAGAAGGAAAGTTCTCAGATTTCTAAGCAACGATTAAGTTGAACAAATTTATTATGCACTTCTTTTTTTGTTTCTCAGTTTTTCACTGATTTGAATATTTTTCTTTTTAACCTATTGCGACTGCTCTGAAGACAGTTGTTGGAATATTCTGTTATGATCATTATGCAGGCAGCCTGCTGGTCTTTTTATGTGTAGCAATGAGAAGGAGCCATTACTAAACAGAAAATAAAAATTCTAGGTTTGGATGAATATGGTGATTGTTTAAACTAATGCCATCGGGATACTATTATGAAGCAACTCATCCCAGAATGGTGATCGAAGGCTCCAACATTACAATTAAGGATGATAGTAGGATGTTCTTGGGAACATGTCAGAAGCAGACAGTGTCTTTGATACTTTAGGACCCTTCTCCGAAAGCCCAGAGGCAAAATCCAGGGCAGGTGGATAGAGGCCAAAATAACACACATGGCCACACAGGATTTTAGCTGGTAATGACCACAACTTTTATTGCTTACAGGTGTGGCATGAGGCAAAGATTCAGTCTCCAATAAACAAATAACTCCAAATATTCACCACTCACCAGAATCTTGATCCAGATCAGGAATTGGGAAAAGGAGATGGCTCCTGTGAAGCCACTATGACAGTTGTTCTCAGCCTGTGGGTCCCCAGATGTTTTGGCCTTCAACTCCCAGAAATCCTAACAGCTGGTAAACTAGCTGGGTTTTCAACACCTGGGGACTCACAGGTTGAAAACCACTGCACTAAGATGTGTGGTGCTCATCCATTTGAGAGGGAAGCAGGTTCACACAAGCCGGAGCCCCCAGTGGCACAATGGGTTAAACTCTTGTGCCGGCAGGACTGAAGACCGACAGGTCAGCAGTTCAAATCCAGGGAGAGCACAGATGTCAGCTCCAGCTCCCCATGCGGGGACATGAGAGAAGCCTCCCACAAGGATGGTAAAACATCAAAAACATCTGGGCATCCCCTGGACAACGTCCTTGCAGATGGCCAATTCCTCCACACCAGAAGCAACTTGCAGTCTCTCAAGACACTCCTGACACACACACACACACAAAAAAAAAAACCCAATAAACCCATACCTGTGCCATCCCTCAATGGGGACTCATGAATTTATTTACTGTATTTATATACCGCTTTTCTCATCACTGGGGGGGGGGGGGGTCAAAGCAGTTTCCAACATACTTATAGCAAAAACTTAATGCCAAACATACATGTGAAAAACAAAACATAAAATCAACCACAATATAAACTATGAATTAAAACTATAAAACCATATAAAACCATAAAACATAAGCCACATTTACACATTAAAACATAACATTAAAACATATTAATGTAAAAATTAAAACCAAAAACTGTAATCTGAAACCATTCCAAATGTCAACTATACATAACCCCTGTTCATTTCTTGCACTGCTTACTAACCATGCATTTATGTGGCTTCTGGGCAATGAACTGATGGGCAATGTGCTACATGGCATAACTCCTGCAGCAATGGATTCCACTCTGTGCTTTTCCACCCCCAAACATTGTGACAGAGGGCTAACAAGTGAAATCACATCAACAAGTATGCATTAAGAAAGAGGAAAATAAAAACACATGACAATTCCAACACTCCAGCAAGCCAAGGAGGGCAGGTGGGAAGCCTGTTGAAACAGAGTGCAGCACTCCTGCTTAAGTGCTACTCAGGAGGACCTGAGAGAAAACTGCATCCTTCAAGTTGCATGTTTGAGAAGCCCTTCCACCTTTAGGCCTTGCTACCTCTCCCAGGCATCCAAACAGTGCAGAGGAAAAGAAGAAGAAAACAATCTGTGCCATTGAAATGGTGGTTTTCCCCACTTGTGGCATTACTACAGCTAACAAGCTTTTATTAGGTAAGTTTGGGGAGTGCCTCTTTCTTCTAATTAAATAAATAAATAAACTTTATTTTTATCCTGTCCTATCTACCCGAGGGGACTCCCTCTAAAGGGGCAACAAAGCATGCTAAACCTAGAGCTGATATAAGTATTTCACTTTTTATTTAAACTAATGAGAGTGGGAAAAAATTGAAAAATAACTGGGAACAGAGGAAACTGCCCTTCTCCTCTAGTTACTGTGAACTCTGCAAGGTTTAGCAAGTGATATTTCCTCTATGACTGAAAAAGTACTTCTACTTCCTGGCTACATATGTAAGAGAAAGAGATGAGTAGTGTTCTCATGAAATTCAATGTTCTTCATATATTTCCTTAATTCATTGGTGTTGCTCACTAGGGGATTGTGGAAACTGTAATCCAAAATGTAGCTTTTCTAAACTCTGTTTTAAACTTCTTGAATTAAATTTTAATTGATTTAAATCTGTCTCTGTGTAAATTATCAATTCCATTCAATAAGGATAGACTTCGTTACCAGCATTGATCCCAATGCTTTGAAACCAGGAGGAATCAGTCAAAGTTGAAAGTTATAGGGCTGCCATAACATATAAAAGTACATAATGATCAAAACGCCATTGTTAATCCAACTAGAGTAAGCACATTATAAATGAGATTTAATTGTGTGTTGATTCTCCAGTCAACAGTTGATTCAGTGGTTTATTCCAGATAGAACTAATGGATTGGATTCAGACCAGTATGTCCAACTTCGGCAATTTTGCAACTTTCTTTAAAGCTTCAGTGTATGAAACTAAAAACTATTTAAACTCATGTCAAACCAGCTACTTTTGGTGGTTATTAATATTTTAATAGTTTATTCTCAACAAAGTGACAAAACCTGATAAATCTGGATCTGACCAAATTTATTTAACAGGTTATATGTCATGTAAAGGAAACCATAGGCACCAGTATGTTCATATAAATTTTATGTACTGCTGAAATTACAGTCTTCGTACTTCTGGACTGTTGACAGGTACCTAGGGTTTTTGGTTCTCCTGTTCACATGATAAGCACAAATAACTAGAGAAGCTACACCTGGAGATGTTATCTGTTGCTGAATGGCAAACCATCTCTCAGTGATCTCATGTACAGTAAAAAAAAATAACATGTCAGGGAAACTGGAGAAACAGTGTGGCTTTTTAGATATTTCACAACTGCAAAGAAAAAGGAACAGTAGGGACAAGGTTTTTGTCTGAATTTAAAACTGCAGCTGCAACAGAAAGATTATAGTATGAATTCCTAGTAGAGAAGAGCTTCCAGTATCACCATCCACTCTGTGATGGCACACCCAAGTCTTTGACAAAACTATACTGTCTAGTTTTACTCAGGGGCTATCTGTATATCTCCTGTTAAGATTCAGGCCCTTTCACACAGAGGCACTTTAGGCAGGGTGAAAAGATAACCAAATGAGTTTACTGAAACAAGATGAATAAAGAGTTTACTCTACTCAGGACTATCAAAAAGTAACTTAAAACAGTACATTACAAAAGGAGACTTTGCTGGTCGTAGTCATCTTTCTGGGGTCTTTCCTGCCTCTGGTGCAAGGCGATGGTTATAAACTGTCTTAATCTTCTTTCCTGTGAAGCTTAGGCTGCCCAAAAGCTTCTGTTGTCCTATGGACTGTTGGTACAACATACTATTAAATGTAGCAGCAGAAGCAGGTGCTAAGAATGCCTGTTTTGGATTGCTAGGCCTAGGATTCCAGACAGTATCCAAGCCTCTATAGCTCTACTGTAGAAAAAAGGAGGAGTCCAGCAAAGAGCTCTGTGCAGGAAAAAAGGAATAGACCAACTAAGACTGGCCTCTGAGGGGTATTTAAGCTCCACCCAATACAGAGGAAGATAACTACACTATTGAAAAAGCCTATAAACAGGGGAGAACTAAAGCAGAGGAGGGGAAGACAGAACCAAAACTTCACACACTCTGAGCTCCAACAAACAAGAATGGAAAGACTCGACAGAAATACTTTGGACCATACATTCTCCATTTGTCAATTTCTAGAATACTTTTATTTTAGATAAGCTTTTTTTTCGCCCACTCCAACCCCATTATAAAATGCAGTGAAAAGTATCCAAGTACTCCCCCCTCCAAACATTTACATAAGGGAGAGAATGGACTTAAAGCATCAGTAGCTTAAGTCAAAGGGAAATGAAGTTGTGAGAGTGCAGGCAAGCTTCATTAAAATTACAACACAGGGTCAAATGGTGTTGTTTTATAGACTCAAAAATAATGTGTCCTTCATTTCTTTCCACAGACCAAATTGGCTTGAAACTAAAAAGAAAAATCAATCTACCACCATGTAAATAGTGTTATTCATAAGGAACACAATGCTTTATTTTAACAAATGTGTGTCTCTTCAATGTAAACACACCATTGAACTGTATGGGGAAGTTACAAATCAGAAACACACTGAGATTAAACAATACACGAACCAAGGTAAGTACAATAGTCTACTATAAACAAAACAAGAATAAATAGAACTAAAAGAGACAAAGGCCATGATTCGCAAATATGTAGGCAGACAGAAGAAATGGGCATGCAGCCTAAACTTTGTTTACATTTGTCTCTCCAGTGGTTTGCTCTTCTAAACAGGCAGTGTGATTTTAAAATCCATAGTAGCCCCTATTGTAATGAAAGATCGCTTTGATTCAACATGCAGTCCCCTACCAACCAAAATGAAGCGGGACGCAGGCTGATAGAATTTTGCCAGGAAAACTCGCTGTGTATAACGAATACTCTCTTCCAACAACCTAAAAGACGGCTTTATACATGGACCTCACCAGATGGTCAACACCGAAATCAGATTGACTACATCCTTTGCAGCCAAAGGTGGCGGACATCCATCCAGTCGGTGAAAACAAGACCTGGGGCTGACTGTAGCTCAGATCACGAACTCCTTATTGCCCAATTTAGAATAAAACTAAAGAGATCAGGGAAAATACACAGACCGGTTAGATATGATCTCACTAACATTCCTAGCGAATATACAGTGGAAGTGAAGAACAGATTTGAAGGACTAGATTTAGTAAACAGAGTCCCAGAAGAACTATGGACAGAAGTCCGCGACATTGTTCAGGAGGCGGCAACAAAGTACGTTCCAAAGAAAAAGAAAACCAAGAAGGCAAAATGGTTGTCTGCTGAGACACTGGAAGTAGCCCAAGAAAGGAGGAAAGCAAAAGGAAACAGGGATAATGGGAGATATGCCCAGTTAAATGCTCAATTCCAGAGGTTAGCCAGAAGAGATAAGGAACTATTTTTAAACAAGCAATGCATGGAAGTGGAAGAAGACAACAGAATAGGAAGGACAAGAGACCTCTTCCAGAAAATTAGAAACATTGGAGGTAAATTTCAGGCAAAAATTGGTATGATAAGAAACAAAGATGGCAGGGACCTAACAGAAGCTGAAGAGATCAAGAGAAGGTGGCGAGACTATACAGAAGATCTGTATAGGAAGGATAACAATATCGAGGATAGCTTTGACGGTGTGGTGAATGAATTAGAACCAGACATCCTGAGGAGTGAGGTTGAATGGGCCTTAAGAAGCATTGCTAACAACAAGGCAGCAGGAGATGACGGGATCCCAGCTGAACTGTTTAAAGTCTTAAAAGATGATGCTGTTAAGGTGATGCATGCCATATGCCAGCAAATATGGAAAACACAAGAATGGCCATCAGACTGGAAAAAATCAACTTATATCCCCATACCAAAAAAGGGAAATGCGAAAGACTGCTCAAACTTCCGTACAGTGGCCCTTATTTCTCATGCCAGTAAGGTAATGCTCAAGATCCTGCAAGGAAGACTCCAGCAATACATGGAGCGAGAGCTGCCAGATGTTCAAGCTGGGTTTAGAAAAGGCAGAGGAACGAGAGACCAGATTGCCAACATCCGCTGGATAATGGAGAAAGGCAGGGAGTTTCAGAAAAACATCTACTTCTGCTTCATTGACTATTCTAAAGCCTTTGACTGTGTGGATCATAATAAATTGTGGCAAGTTCTTGGTGGGATGGGCATACCAAGCCACCTTGTCTCTCTCCTGAGGAATCTGTACAAGGACCAAGTAGCAACAGTCAGAACTGACCACGGAACAACAGACTGGTTCAAGATTGGGAAAGGCGTACGGCAAGGCTGCATACTCTCACCCAACCTTTTTAACTTGTATGCAGAACACATCATGCGATGTGCGGGGCTGGATGAATGCAAAGCTGGGGTGAAAATTGCTGGAAGAAACATTAACAACCTCAGATATGCAGATGACACCACCCTGATGGCCGAAAGCGAGGAGGAGCTGAGGAGCCTTCTAATCAAGGTGAAAGAAGAAAGCGCAAAAGCCGGGTTGCAGCTAAACGTCAAAAAAACCAAGATTATGGCAACAAGAATGATTGACAACTGGAAAATAGAGGGAGAAACCGTGGAGGCCGTGACAGACTTTGTATTTCTAGGTGCAAAGATTACTGCAGATGCAGACTGTAGCCAGGAAATCAGAAGACGCTTACTTCTTGGGAGGAGAGCAATGTCCAGTCTCGATAAAATAGTGAAGAGTAGAGACATCAGACTGGCAACAAAGATCCGCCTAGTCAAAGCCATGGTATTCCCTGTAGTCACCTACGGATGTGAGAGCTGGACCTTAGGGAAGGCTGAGCGAAGGAAGATCGATGCTTTTGAGCTGTGGTGTTGGAGGAAAGTGCTGAGAGTGCCTTGGACTGCGAGAAGATCCAACCAGTCCATCCTCCAGGAAATAAAGCCCGACTGCTCACTGGAGGGAAAGATACTAGAGACAAAGTTGAAGTACTTTGGCCACATCATGAGGAGACAGGAAAGCCTAGAGAAGACAATGATGCTGGGGAAAGTGGAAGGCAAAAGGAAGAGGGGCCGACCAAGGGCGAGATTGATGGATGGCATCCTTGAAGTGACCGGACTGACCTTGAGGGAGTTGGGGGTGGTAACGGCCGACAGGGAGCTCTGGCGTAGGCTGGTCCATGAGGTCACGAAGAGTCGGAGACGACTGAACGAATGAACAACAACAACAACCAACCAAAAACACCATGCTCAAATACAAATAAAAAGGAACCTGAAACAAGTTTTGGAATTGTGTTAATCCCAAATGTTTCAGCATTTAGGAAAGATTCGGTTATTCATTAGGATTTTAAGGTCCAATTGCTACCTACTTCACAAAATGTAATGGTGTATCTAGCAATTGAAGCTATGTTAAAAATGTATGGTTCAGTTGCTATAGGGGTTAGATGTTGGTCAGCTGTTTTAATTTTAAAATACAGATCACTGTGTGTTTATTGAGCAAATTGCCAAGGCTTGGCAACATGCACTCCTCCCTCCCGGCTGCAGGAGGAACAGACTTATCATAGCTGCAAGTGTCAGTGCACATGGCTTAGCAGTTAAATGTTTCGCTGTCCCTTGGCCAGTCCAACATCCAGACGGGGCTACAATTGTAAACAGCTGGAGAAAAGAAATGGCTCAGGCCCCTTCTACCCTATATACCAGGATCTGTTCCCAGATTATCTGCTTTGAACTGGATTATATGAGTCTACACTACCAAGTAATCTGGGATAAGAAGATAATCTGGGATCAGATCCTGGGATATAGGGCAGTGTAGATCCAGACTCAGTGGCATTTAAATGACATGTAGATGCTCTGAAATGTTGAAGAATTTTATAATGACTTGGGCAAAAATGCTAAATACGGATCCAAAATTCTGAAAAAGGGAAGAAATGGCAAACAACCAGATTTGAGAATAGCTGATATTTTCATAGAAATGCAAAGAATAAGAGAGAAAAAAAGTCAAATAAATAACTAAACCAGGGGAAATGTTATCTTTCACACTCTGGAACTGTTGTGCCCCATGAAGACCCTCAACCCTAGTTAAGCCCTTTTTAGTTAGAGGGATTAATATTTTATGTACAGTTTCTGGGAGGTCAGTCCAGACAGCCTTTTTGCATTTGAAGCCTCCATCTCCCTGCCCCTTTAAGAAACACCTCAGGGGCAGAGCCTCAGGCAAGACACTTCTGGTTCTTGGAAGAGTCTGCATTTTTTGTGACTGGAAGGCGAAGAGAGCAGAAGGCCAGAATGTCTACAAAATAGCATGTCCAGTCGGAGCTGTATTCAACTCCAGCCAGAGTTAAATATTGAGACCATCTTAGAGACAGTTGAACACCATACAAGAAAGAGACAATAAGAAGAGCCTCAGTTCATCCAGAATTGTATCTATTTCTCAAAGTCTTTACCTCTCTTCATAAAGACTTTGTAGTGAGACTCAGGAGGAGAGAAATTCTTGTCAGTTAATAAACTCTTGTTTGATTCAACTATATAGTCTCCGATCTGTTCCCTGTGTAGCCAGTTCACCTTCCAATTAGTTAAGATAGCATGGGGGCAGAACAGGAATAATATATAACATGATTAGGTAGAACAGTACCTTCTGTAAAGTTAGGTTTATAGAGTCATGACTATAATACATGTTGTACTTTTAGACTAGATAATTTAATTATTTTTAATTTTCCTTCCTTTGAGTCTTTATTTTAGATCCATAAATACAATTTTCAAACATCTTTCTTCAGTTACGCAAGAATAGTAAATGTCCTGATCCAGCTGTCCCCATGCTCTTAGTGCTCTCATGTTGTCCTTGATCACCCAACACAAATTATGGTTTTCTGCAATTAGTACATAGGTTGGCATCTGCAGAAGCCACCTACAAGATTCTAGCCTCTGTCTACCAGGATGGCAGCATCCTTATAATGAACAACTAAGGGAACTGGGTATGTTTAGCTTGGAGATGAGAAGGCTGACAGGCAACATGATGGCTATTTTTAAATATCTGAAGGAATGTCTTGCAGAAAAGTGAGCAAGCTTGTTTTCTGCTGCTCCAGAGACTAGCACATGAACCAATGGATTCAAAATACAAGAAAAGAGATTCCACCTAAACACTAGAAAGAACTTTTGGGGGGTTACGAATCAGTTTTTGGTCAACTTTAGATTCGGTTTGGTTATTTGGGGTGCTGATTCAGAAAATTGCATTGGATAGACCACATCAGCTCTAGTTTCTGATACAGAACACATTCCATCCAGTAGCCGACATATTTAATAATCTAGAGCTGATGTGGCAGTAGCAATCTTTCATGAGTAGTCAGCCTCTCCCCTGCTGACATCCCTGCTGCCTCGGCACTATAAGAGGGTTTTGAGAAACCAGTTACTCTCATTGCCACATGGTTTCAAGGCAAAGGTGTAATAATGGTGAGGCCACGGACCATATTTTCATTCTTGGGGACCACTGGTGGTCCATGGACCACAGCTTGGAAACTACTGCTGTACAGCAAGGGATTGGAGTAGATGGTATTAATGGACTTCCAACTCTAAGATTTGATGATTCTTAATTTTCTAGCCTGTTTCTGTTCCAAATAAGATATGTGTGAAGATTCCAATTGGTTGGTTCAGTTGTAATTTTGCCTTTCTTTGAAGAACTTGGAAAAGCTACTTTTGTAGGTTGCACTACCCAGAATCCACCAATGTCTCGAATTGGCTGGAGCATTCTGAAAGTTATACTCTCAAACTCAAATTTTCCAAGTTTTTGTTTTACCTTAAGGAACTTTAAAGGTAAAATATTTAAAAAGTTAAATAATATATCTCAAGTAGGTATGCTGAAGTGTTGTAAGTACAGTGCTTCACGAGCAGACTTCTATTATGCGTTTGGAGCTGTCTTTTGATACAAATATGCTGGTCTCAAGTGGCCATGTTTATGTATTTATCAAAACAGCTAGGTGTTGCACATAAATTAAAGATTAAAAACTCTACCTGTAGACTTTGCAGCCTTCCAGTAGTGAAGACACTTTAGGTGGGAAAATAATGAAAATAATAAGGAAGAAGAACCAGTCTGGATAAGCTGCAGTGAACCAATGGGTTGAGGTACTTAAATTCTACATGACTTCCAGTTTTCCCATCAATGGCTTTAGGTGATATAAAATTCTGCTTTATCATTACATAATATCAACAATATTTATTATTCATACTACTTGTATATATCTTCTAATCCTGCAATGAACATTTTATCTTTTTTGCCTAGCAGATATGCAGTGAATGGTTGCCACTGTTTAACTCTTTCACAAAATATTATCTCTTGTTAGAATAGTTAATGTGTACATTTGAGCTAAATCAAAAAAATTATCAACCAGTCTGTATTCTTCCACTTTGGTACAAACAACAATCTTGAGACCATGATTTAGCAATCTTCCATTAAACTTTTCTCATTGTTCATCCAGTGGTCAGTTCCGGCTTCAACTGAACGTTTACCTTAAGAGTCATCTGCATCATGTTGTACATTTTATTCCAGAATTATTTTGCTTTCTTTCAGGTTCACCGCATATGGTAAAAAGTCCCTTTCTGTTGATTCTATTTCCAACATGCATAATATTTTAGCCATTTTTTGAGCCAAGTATCAACAGTACAACATTTTATTAAAAAATTCTCCTTACAGTCATAACATGGGGGTAAACTTTAATCTTTTCTCCCATTTTTCCTAGTGACAACTGCTTGAAGAGTTCGGACTGTGATAGCTGCAGCTGCAGAAAATCTTGCCATCTGGAAGGTTAGCAGTTCAAGCTGTGGGTCAGGGTGAGCTCCCTCCATGAGCCCTAGCTCCTGCCTACCTAGCAGTTCAAAAACAATAATTTAAGTAGATCAATAGGTACCACTTTTGTGGAGAGGTAAAAAGGCACCCTTGCAAACATGCCAACAATTCAATCAGGAAGGCATCCATGATCAACAGACTCCTAGGCATGGAAAATAGAACAAGAGCACCTCCCCATGGCTGGAGTCAAGCACAGCCTTCAGATGCTGGAGATGGAAAGAGGAAAGCCTTGCCTCTGTCTGTGTACTGTCTGTCTTTGTTGTTAATTGTATAATGGCACTGAATGTTTGCCATATATGTATTCTGTAATCCACTCTGAGTCCCGTCGGGAAGATAGAGTGGAATGTAAATAAAATATATTATATTATTATTATCTATAATCCATTTAGGCTTTCTTTATTTTTGGCTACTGATAGTATCTTTTAGCATCCCTGTCTGACAACATCTCTGGCTTCAGTCCAGTGGCATTCTGGCTTCTGGACAATTAGGGTTAATAGTGCAAATACATATTTTACATATTTTAGTTTTATGGGAATGTAGTTTGACAGAATTGTAGGTTTGGTGTTTTCCTTTAGTTTTACTCTAATTTTTGGTAACTGCCTCACGTGAGCATATCACCCCACTACTGTGGAAATGTAGCATCATTGGCAGGAGAAAATGAAGAGAAGATAGAAATAGATTAACAAGATAATGAAGATGAGTGGGTTGGGTTCATAAGTGCAACATCAAAGAGAAGAACAGGGACACTGTAATCATCAAAATGTAAGTCATTAGTAAATTATCCAATTGGTTTCAGTGGGTGTGCTATGAATATGAGTAGACATAACCCATTAAAACAAGAAACTCAAAGATGTATGAAAATGGAGGATATCCCAACAAGAAAAAAATCCAAATGATTAGGACTGGTATATATACTGCAAAGTTACAGCAATTCAAGGCCACTTTAGCTTCTATGGTTTTGACTAATTGAATCTTGGGATTTATAATTTTGAAAGGGACTTCTATCTAATGCCCTGGAGTAGCAAAAAGTTTTGAGTTCCTCAACAAACTACAAAACCTAGGATAGCATCATGGCAGTGAAAGTGGAATCAAACTGCTGTAAGTGTCTAATGTGGACACCCTCTCAGAAGTAGAAATGGCAAATAAACAACAGCTTCCCAACAGAGGGAAGACTTAAGAGTAAAGAAAAGGTTTAAGAGTAAAGAAATGGACCCCCACAAAAAATCAGTACATAAGATAAGAGATAAATCAACTAAAAAAATTAACATTTCTGGAATGACAAGATAAATGAAGTCTGGGAAAGAATAGAATCAAAATAATCTCCTATGACCCAGAACAAACAGAAACATTACACGAAGAAGAGAAGCTCACACCATGAAGCTTCTTTTTAAGAAGAGAAAATCAAGCCAAAGTACATTGTTGGGTTGTCGTATGTTTTTAGGCTATATAGCCATGTTCTAGAAGCATTCTCTCCTGACATTTCATCTGCATCTATGGCAGGCATCCTCAGAGGTTATGAGGACCTCACATATGAGGACCTGCCATAGATGCAGATGAAACATCAGGAGAGAATGCTTCTAGAACATGGCCATATAGCCCGAAAAACCTACAACAACCCAGTGATTCCGACCATGAAAGCCTTCAACAATACAAAGTACAGTGTACTTCTGTAGAGAGTTTCATCCAGCCTGAGAGAAATCTGTTCTGTTTGTCTGTTTGCTTCAGTATAACAAATTATAAACTGCGCTTGTAGCCTTGGCATTATAGAAACATTTTGAATAAACAGACACAAATATTGTCAGAAAGTGATGTTGACAAGACTGAGATGCAGAAGAAAATACAAAGCTGGATTTTTAAAAAACAGATTACAGGAATCAAGGTGAAACCTAATGTGTCAATATTGATTTTAAGAATCTTGAAGGTGAAATAGCTTTTGTAGGTTGCAAAATCTTTTGATGACCCCAAACATTATTTTGACATGATGGTATTAATATGCTTCATCCTCTACAATTATGGCATAGGCATTCAAGGTTTCATAAACAGCACATATGGAACATATGGTTCACCAGAGGAATGAAAGCATCATTTCTGCTGAATTGTTCAAAAAATTGGCTGCAGTTTTCTCATACCAGATTATCCAGTGTAGTACCTTGAGAGGTCAAAAACAGCTATTTAGTATTTCTTGTTTTTATGAAAAAATAACTCACAAAACCCCATGTTTTCAATTTTTGCCAAAGTCAAATGAAGGACCGCATGATCCCAGCTGCAGAATTTTGAGATAACGTTTATAAGTTTAGTCTAACTTTGATGGTGAGAAAAGCATTGTGAGAGCAGAGGATACTGAGCAGTTACAGGAAGAGGGAAGCTCACAGGGCCAACCCATATTGAGGTGACTGCCACAGACAAGGTGTTGGGTGAGCAGGGAGCAGTACTAAAGGACTTTCTTGTGCTGCCTTGAGTTCACCTACTACCTGGATGATTGTTGTAGGTGTTGTTATGTGTCTTCAAAGAGACTTCAGCAGTGTAGTCAGGTGCATTCCCTTTCACTTTGACTCAATGTGGGAGAGAAGCAACCTGCACATTCTAGCCCTCGTGCTTCCTTACCTGCCTCTGAAGCCACATAGGCAGCAGCAGGCCAGGGAGGCAGGCCTTCCCCACTGGGCCTCAGGCCACTGCTCTGCCAGGGCAGGCCTAGGGTGGCATCGGGACCTTCAGCAGGCTGTGTCCCTGCCTGGACTGTGGAGGAGGACAAAGCACGTTCGTTCGCAGCCCGAGCCACTGATAGAATGAGCAAAAAAAGTGACAGGACATGAGGGGCCACACACTGGCCTCTTTTTCTGATGCCCATTGTAATATAAATATTTTATATAAATATTTATTTAAAAATCTGCAAATCAGTGAGTTCACGTAAAGCGAACAATGAAGTAGCGAGGGAGTACTGTATTGTGGACTTCCTGCCTTGATATTCTGGGTGATATGGCTGTGTGGAAGGACCCATAAGGTTCTTGCCAGCCCCGGTAGTGAAGAAAAAACAGTGAGCAAGGGGGGGGGGGGACGGAGAGAGGGGGGGAAGAAGGGAGAGGGAAAGAGAGAGACAGGGAGAGGGAGGGAAGGAGGAAGGGAGGGAGAGGGGGGAGAGAGGGGGAGAGAGGGGGGAGGGAGGAAAAGGGAGAGAGAGAGGGGGAGAAAGAGAGGAGGGAGAGAGGGAGGGAGGGAGAGGAGAGGGAGGGAGGGAGAGAGGGGGAAGAGAGGGAGAGGGAAGGGAAAGAGGGGGAAGAGAGGGAGAGGGAAGGGAGAGAGAGAGGGGGAGTGAGCAAGGGAGAGGAGGAGAGAGAGGGGGAGAGAGGGAGCGAGAGCGAGAGGGAGGGGAGGGGGAGAGAGGGGGAGAGGAGGGAGAAAGAGGGAACGGGAGAGGGGGAGAGAGGATGGGAGGAGAGAGAGGGGGAGAGAGGGGGGAGAGGGGGAGGGAGGGAGGAAAAGGCAGAGAGAGAGAGGGAGAAAGAGAGGAGGGAGAGGGAGAGAGAGTGAGGGAGGGAGGGAGAGAGGGGGAAGAGAGGGAGGGGGAAGGGAGAGAGGGAGGGAGAGAGAGCAAGGGAGAGGAGGAGGGAGAGGGAGCGAGAGCGGGAGGGAGGGGAGGGGGAGAGAGGGAGAGAGAGGGAAAGGGAGAGGGGGGAGAGAGGGCGGGAGGAGAGAGAGGGAGAGAGAGGGGGATGAGAGAGAGGGTAGGAGGGAGAGAGAGGGAGAGAGAGGGAGGGAGGAGAGAGAGGGGGAAGAGAGGGAGAGGGAAGGGAGAAAGGGAGGGAGGGAGAGAAAGCAAGAAAGAAGGAAAGAGAGAGGGGGAGAGAGGAAGGGAGAGAGGACGAGAGGGGGGAGAGAGTGGGAGGAGAGGGAGAGGGAGGGAGAGGGAGAAGGGAGAGAGAGAGGAAGGGAGAGAGGGGGGAGAGAGGGGGGGAGAGTGAGGGAGAGAGGGCGGGAGGGGGAGAGCGGGCATTCTGGGTCCCATTTTTAGCAGCACCATGGACTGCGAAAATGCGTAGAACTTTCCTCCAGCACCACATTGCCAAGGAGTTGATTTCCTTCCCATCCGCTTTCCTGGCTGTCCCGCCTTTCCCCAGAAAGCGGGGCAATAGTGCCAGGGACCCTTCCTAACTTCCACTGCTGTCTTATCCTCGGTTTGGCTCCAGTCTCCAGCGAGCGCAGCAACGCGGGTCCGCTTCCCCGCCTTGGGGCGCAGGCAGCCTTAGCGACGGAGCGGCTGATCCCAAGCTCATTCCCAGGAGGAAGCCCTCCAGGACAAGAAGAGCCTTTCTTGGGGGTCTTAGGCGCCCAGAGGGGCTCAGAAGGGGGGCTCAAGGGGGCGGCGCCTCAGGAGAAGCAGCAGCAGCAGCAAGGGCGGCACTCCTCCTCCGACCCGCCTGGTTTCTTGGCGGCCGCCTTCCTCTCTCCTCTTTCCCTGTGTCTTTCTTTCTTCCTTCCTTTCTTTCTCCTCCTCTGCCGGGACTTGGGAGAAGCCGGGAAGCAAGCCACCTCCTTCCTTGCCTCTCCATCCCTTCTCTTCCTCGTCTTCGGGGCAGAAGAGAAACTCCGTCCTTCTCTGGGGAGAGAGAAGAGCGTCTGGCGAGGGGAGGTGAGGCTGGGTCTCAATCTCTTGGCAAAGGCGAGAGGGAGGGAGGCAGGGAGGCAGGGAGAGCGGGGGGAAGCTTTGCCCTGCCAGGCAGACCCTTTGCCATGGAGCCAAGCCGTACATGGGGCTACCCTGGAGAAGTGCAGCTTGACGCCACTTCCATTGCTCTGAGGTTTGCACGCTTGGGCAGAGAAGGCGAAAGACCTCGCCAAGCTATCCTGCCCAGGATTTCAAAGCACCGAGCCCGGGCGTTGGAAGTAGTGTCAAGGCTGCCTTCACTCTGCTGAGTTTAGAAAGCGCTGGGAAAATTGGATAAAGAGTCGGGATAGAATCTCTTGTTTCACCTGCTTGCATGGGCAGAATGAGCATCTGCAAACCTAGATTCCCTCTGGAGGTTTACCAAACCCTTCTTGGCTTGGCTGCTCATCTTGAGCTTCTCAGGGTGCAGAGTTTGCTCCTCTGACAAGGGAACTTTGTCAGGATGCCTGCCATAGTTGCAGGCGAAACGTCAGGAGAGCATGCTTCTGGAACATGGCCATACAGCCCGGAAAACTCACAACAACACAGAACTTTCCTCTGTCGCCTTTCCTTTTCCTTCCTCCTTTTTAGCTACTGGTTCTTGGCTCCCTTGCTGCTGGGGATCTGCTTGCATCCTACCTCCAAACTTGGGACACTCTTCTCTCACCCCGTTATCTTGTGCTCTTTATTGGCAAGAAGGAAGCAAACTTCAGGGAAAGTCTGAATGCTATATTTATCCTTCCTACTTTGTAAAGCAAATAAGAATGAAAAAGTGAGATGGTTTGCTTATCTTTCTTTCTCCAAAGGTCCAGGCACTCTCTTATTGGGAATCTACTTCCAACTGGTGTATCCTTACTGTTGGAGCTGAACCCCACACTGCCCAAGTCTCAGGTCCTCATTGAGGAGCAGTTTAGTTAACTTAGAATAGGCTAAGGCAGCATTTCTCAACCTGGGAGTCGGGACCACTGGGTAGGTCATGAGGGAGTGTCAGAGGGGTCTCCAAGGCCCATCACAAAACACAGTATTTTCTGTTGGTCATGGGGTTCTGTGTGGGAAGTTTGGCCCAATTCTATCATTGGTGGGAGTGTAGAATGCTCTTTGATTGTAGCTGAATTATAAATCGCAGCAACTACAACTCCCAAATGTCAAGGTCTATTTTCCTGAAACTCCACCAGTGTTTACATTTGGGCATATTGAGTATTTGTGTCAAGTTTGGTCCAGATCCATCATTGTTTGAGTCCACAGTGCTCTCAGATGTAGGTGAACTACAATTCCAAAACTCAAGGTCAATGCCCACCAAACCCTTCCAGTATTTTTGTTGGTCCCAGGAGTTCTGTGCGCCAAGTTTGGTTCCATTCCATCATTGATGAAGTTCAGAATGCTCTTTGATTGTAGATTAAGTATTTATCCCAGCAACTATAATTCCCAAATGACAAAATCAATCCCTCCCGCAACCCAACCAGTATTCAAATTTTGGTGTATTGGGTATTTGTGCCAAATTTGGTCCCGTGAATGAAAATACACCCTGCATATCTGATATTTCCATTACAATTCATAACAGTCGCAAAATTACAGTTATGAAGTAGCAACGAAAATAATGTTATGATTAGGGGTCACTACGACATGAAAAACTGTATTTAGGGGTTGCGGCATTAGGAAGGTTGAGAACCACTTGGTTTCCCTTCCCACATGTCTCCTGTTTGACAGTTAAGAAGGTGTCTATTTCTTCTCTCCTCTCTGTTACTGCTCTCATTCCAATTGGTTGTGTATCAAATGGACACTTTTCTACTGCGAGCCTTTATTTGGACTTCTGTTTCTTACATCTTAGTATGGAGAGTGTGAGCTGTGTGCTTTGAGATCTCTTTCTTCGTGTGTGTCAAAGAGATGTAGTGACTGGTGTTTTTCCCTCTCTTTGAAACCTTAGAAGAGATGGGTGCTAGAGGGCTCAGACCCATTTCTTTCCCATTAAGAAATGCAGTTATCCTTTCTGATGTAAATAAATCTTTTGTGATTTTTTAAGATTGGACTCTGCATCTTTGCCTTCCTAAGCCGCCACAACCAATGGCACCTCGTATTCTGCTGGCTAATGAGCTGAATGCTTAACTTTTAGTATCCTGTTTGTGTTTTGGATGCTCTGCTATAGTTTAGGGTAGTCTTTTCCTAACACTTAATACGTTCCTGGCCAAACATTTGGAAGTAGGTGTGCAGCATTGAGGAGTTTTATTTGACACCCAGCAAACTCCCAGCAGAATCCTAATAATTTCCTCCTGACCTATCATGACGTTGTTGGCATTTATAGTTGCCAAATAGTGTGTTTTGGAAAGTTATCCACATATGCATGGCATTATAATAGTTGTGTGTGTGTGTCATTTTTTGTTATGATATGCTTTGAGAGCCGAGTTCAAAAGAGAGGGTTTTATTCTCTTGCATGTAGAGAACACACCAGATTATGTAGCGTAATTGATAGTCCCTGATTTTAGCTTTCAGGTTCTTTTTGTTTCATGGTGGCAGATCCTAATGGTTTTCATCCCTGAACGATTCTGCCTCTCTGCATTTCTTTATGCAATTGTATCTTAAGCACATGGATAATCAAGGGAGACCTTTGGGGAAAAAATTAGGGAGTACAGAACACATCAGTGAGCTGTGTGTTGTCAAAGGCTTTCATAGCCAGAATCACTGGGTTGCTGAAAATTTTCCAGGTTGTATGGCCATGTTCCAGAATAATTCTTGCCTGATGTTTCGCTCACATCTATGTCAGGCATCCTGAAGAGTTTGCGAGGTCTCACAACTTCTGAGGATGCCTGCCATAGATGTGGGTGAAATGTCAGGAGAGAATGCTTCTGGAACGTGGCCATACAGCCCAGAAAACTCACAGCAACTCAAATCAGTGAGGCTTTGCTCTTAAATGCTCAATATGTGTTTCAAGTAATCCGCGTTTTAAATTAATAACTGGACCTCTTATATAGGGACTCTATGTTCTTTTTACTGCATTGCAATTATTTCGTTTAAGATTTCCTTTCTGTCTGAATCTCTTGCCTGTCGCCTATTGCTTGTCGCTCTTTTTAATGCCTGGCATTAAGTTCTTGCTTGTGATAAATATGATTTGTTTTCTTTCTGTCATATGCTAAGAACTGAATGTTGCAGATGCAAAAGCACAAAGTACTTTCTTCTTATATTTAGAATAAACTTATTTCAGTTTTATGGTACAGCGTATCCTATACAGAATATATTTTTCGTAGGATTTACATTAAAGAAATATGATAAAGAAGCAGTCTTTAAATGTGTCTCTTGTATATTTTTTGAGAGAGGTCCTAATTGAGTGTATGTTTAAGTGAAAATCAGTCTAGCCAAAGTTTGAAAGATAAGATTCTAGTTTGTTGCAAAGCAGATGTCAACCTCTATTATCAGCTTTCTCTGAATTCTGATGAGATTTCCCTTTCTGTGTGTGTGTGTGTGTGTGCAGCGTTGCTGGGAGTCTCTCTGCAGCAAACGACCCTGACTTTCCATTACTTGGATTTCCACTTCAGCCTCTTCATATCTCCGCATACTTGGTTGTTAAGTTCCATTGTATAGTGTAGTCAAAACAATTGCTATGATACAAGACATTTTCATTTGCAGTAATTATTTAGTACACAAAATGCATTGTTTTATTTGTTTATTTCCATTTCCCCCGATGAATCTATTCTGTGAAATAGGTTAGATTGAAGCATGGTGCTTGGCTCATAGCTTTCCAATGGTTTTTCAATCTGTTCCAGGACTTATCTAGTAACATATTGATCCCCAGTGACCCTATACTGGTTTTCAACTAATGCTTTTCTAAAAAAATTCTTATACCATGAGTACGGATACATATTTAGTTTAAGTATATGCATTTGCACGAGTGGTTCCCAGCCTTTTTTTGACCAGGGACGACTTTGACCAGGGACCACTCTCCAACATTAGTACCAAAAGGATTACAAATCAGTTTTTGGTCAACTTTACATTTAGTTTGGTTATTTGGGGTGCTGATTCAGAAAAATTGCATTGGATAGACCACATCAGCTCTAGTTTCTGATACAGAACATATGCCATCCAGCAGTCGCCATTTGCTTGCTCACAGAAAACCATATTTTATCATCTAGAGCTGATGTAGTGGTAGTAATCTTTCATGGGTAGCTAGCATCTCACATCCCAACATCTGCATTGCCTCGGCACTATAAGAGGGTTTCGTGAGACCAGTGGTTTTGAGGCAATGGTGTAGTGATGGTGAGACTGTGGACCATCTTTTTATTCTTGCAGACCACTGGTGGTCCATGGACCACAGGTTGGGAACCACTGATTTACATAGTAGCAGAAGAGCCTGTATGGTATACTACTCTGAGTATTGGACTCCAGGAAGCCAAGACTCAAATAATCCAAGCAGGATTTTCATGACTGAACAGGGTTTAGTCATGAAAACCCTACTTGGGTGATTTTGAGCAAGTCATGCTATCTCCACCTAAAAGGGTGGCAATGGCAAACCTTCTATGGAAATAAATTCGGAAGTTAGTTTCATATATTTATACCTCCCCCCCCCCCCCCGCTTCTGCTCCCTCACCCCCTATTGTATTTATATTTACATTTTTATTTATATACTAAATGTACCAAGTTCATATGAGAATGTGACTTTTATTTCCTGTGCTGGTTTATGACTAAAATAAATGATTTGATTTTATATCCCCCATTGGTGAATCCTCAGTAGAGTTCTAAGATAGGGACAGTCACACTTGGAATAGAAGACAACAGTTAGGGTCCCCCCCCCCTTGATTCTACCTTTTCCTCCAGACTCTTGCAAATCAGAAAATCCATCTCTGAAAATTAGCTCCAAAGGTTGGGGCAACTTTCTGAGAAACGTTAGGTTATTATGCAAAGGACTGCTCAAAGAATTTCCTCCGTTGTGTTGTCGAAGGCTTTCATGGCTGGAATCACTGGGTTGCTGAGAGTTTTCTGGGCTTAATGGCCATGTTCCAGAAGCATTCTCTCCTGATGTTTTGCCTACATTTATGGCAGGCATCCTCAGAGGTTGTGAGGTCTGTTGGAAACTAGGCAAGTGGGGTTATATATCTCCTCCTTCTTCAATGGTGGTGGAGAGAAGGAAGGAGGAGATACATAAACCCCACTTGCCTAGTTTCCAACAGACCTCACAACTCAGTGATTCCGGCCATGAAAGCCTTCGACAATGCAGATTTTCAGTGTTGGGTTGCAGAAACATGTATGTGATTTTTTATTTTAAAAATCCCATAAATCTTTAGTTGGGAAAGAAAAGGATTATGTGTTGTAGCTGCATGTGCCTGCCAACAGCAGGCAAATTCATACAGCCATTGCCAAAATCACATGTATGAACAGCCAAGCATAGGGAAAGGGGAAAGGGGATAAGCCAGGATCAGCATCTAACACCCACCATTTTTTTAAAAAAAAACCTAGATAGTCTGTCCATCAAAATAGAAATCATAAGTGGAGATTGGTGGAAAAAACTGTCCCTGGGAGATTTCATTTGGTCTCTAGAAAGTTCAAAATATTTTGTTAACTTATGCAAGACTTACCTGACCTGGTTGTTTAATTTCATATGCACATATTCATTCGTTTTGCATAGAATGCTTGCTGAAGCATGTTGACCTGCTCTTCTTTGTGGTGTAGGAACTTGTCCCAATCCTTCCTAAGGTATTTCTGCCTCTGATATCACATTGTCTGTTAAAGAAGTCATGCCCAGGAACTCATCTACTTTTAAAAAATCTTAGGTACATCTGTATATAGGCATGACTCACTTAACAAAGCCTCTGACAAAGAAGCTTCTTTTTATATAGTCTTTTTATGCCAGTCTAGCTCCCCTTTTCTTTCTCGTCCTTTGTCTAGTTCAAAGGCATTTTTAAAGGCTGAATCCGCATTGAGAGAATGGCACAGGAGAAGTTCCAGTGCCAGGTTGTAAAAGTATGCCTATAGTAAACAATGGAATAAATCTTCATCTTGGAAAGAATGAGATTTTACTCCAACTGATCTTCCTGTATCTGTATATGCCTGCCTAAGCCTGGTAAGGTAAATAGCAGCTGACCCCAGCATCTTTTACTGAGTTGTATGAACTACAATACAGAAAGAAAAATATAGACAGATAAGTCTGCCTGATCAACTCCACTTAAAGTAGTGGTTCCCAATCTTTTTTGACCAGGGACCACTTTGATCAGGGACCACTCTCCAACGTTAGTACCAAAAGGGTTACGAATCAGTTTTTTGACCAACTTTACATTTGGTTTAGTTATTTGGGGTGCTGATTCGGAAAATTGTATTGAATAGACCACATCAGCTCTAGTTTCTGATACAGAACATATACCAACATAGTCACAATCTGCTCGCCCACAGAAAACCATATTTCATAATCTAGAGGTGATGTGGTAGAAGTAATCTTTCATGGGTAGTCAGTCAACACCCCCATTGCCTTGGCACTTAAGAGGGTTTTGCAAGATCGGTTGCTCTCATTGCCACGTGGTTTCGAGGCAATGGTGTAGTAATGGTGAGGCTGCAGGCCATATTTTCATTCTTGCGTATCACTGGTCGTCCACAGACCATAGGTTGGGAACTACTGACTTAAAGCATAGATCTATGAGTTTCACCATCAAAATGGTAGTAATCACCATTTGCAGTTTAAAATATCTAAAGAGATGGCTATATCTCCATGACGATATCTTTTGGCTTGGCACCTCCTTGAGTGCTGATGAAGTTGAAGGCTTATGAAGTGCTGCTCCACATTTGGGGACAGCGGTGGGCACTGGTAATGTGTAGTCTCAGATAAGAAAAATAGAATTTGATGAACAAAACAAATGTCCCTGGATGCATTTTGGGAGATGGCTACAAGTGGTCTCCAGAAGGTTCCAAATTTTCTCTTTTGCTTATACAAGGTTTACCTGACCTGGTTGTTTCACTTCACCTGTGCATATTATTAGTTTTGAGTAAATAACTTTACAGAAGTAATTTTCTTTTTTTGTGGTGCAGAAAACTATCCCATTTCTTTCCATGTGCTTCTGGTGCCAAATGTTATGTTAAATTGAAAGAACGTAAAAGAAGGGATCTACTTTGTTACTGAAATTTAGTGAGCCCTTGATATTTGCAGGCGTTTGATTCCAAGACCCCTGTGAATACCATAATCCATGGATGTTCAGGTCCCATTATATACAATGGTGTAGTAAAAAGATGAAAGTCAAGGTTTGTTTTTTCGAAATCTTTATACATTGTTTTCAAGCCATGTGTAATTGAATCTGTGGATACTGAATTTGGATACAAAGAACCAACTGTAATAGAAGCTCCAGGAAAAAAAAGTGTAGAAAGAAGGATATGCTGCTCTTTTCTCTGAAAGTTAATGATAATTTACAACCTAAGTAGAAAGATGCAAGGCAATAATTTGTCACAATGTAAATGGTGACAGATTAATGGGGAATAATAATTTTCTTTTGGTGCTTCTTTCAGCACTTAAAGATGGGCATTTATAGCCCAGTTTTTGTTGGTCATGGAGGTTCTGTATGCCAAGTTATGTCCAGGGCCATTGTTAGTGGGGTCCAAAGTGCTCTTTGATTGCAGGTGAACTATAAATCCCAGTATTTACAACAGCTATAAATCAAACCTCTCCAATATTTTTCTTAGGTCATGGGGGTTCTGTGTGCCAAATGTGGTCCAGGTCCATTCTCAGTGGGGGTCACAGTGTTCTGACTTGATGCAGGGTGAACTGCAACTTCCATCATGTGGAGCCAATTCCTCCAGTATGTTTGGTCACTGATTAGTTCTGCTCTGTTTGTTTGTTGTGCAGACAGAGTTGAAAAGAGTAGGAAAGTGTTAAGGGAGAGGCAGTTGGCGGGTGCATGCAAATTCCACATCAATGGAGAGAGTAAGAAACACTGGGATATCTGTGGTGGAGGAAACATGTAAAATTTAGGCTGTAATTGTCTCCAAATGAAAGCATTCTTTGGGCGGTGGGCAGTTTGGTGTCTGGGGAGAACATTGGCAGGGTTTTGGCTACATGTTCATGGCGCTCGCTATAACCTGAAATGTCATTGGAGGGAGACTTTTGATGGCTCCTCAGCACTGTGAATTAAGGCTGTTTGTGGAAGTTGGAGCCTGTCTGTGGAAGAGGGCACCTCAGCCACACACATACATACATATTTTCACTTTTATTATGTGTATACATTAAGATCTTTTCGTAACATGTAACTTTTCCAGGCTCTGAAAGTGGGAATAAATATGATAATTTTAAATTCAGTTGATGTTTAGTTTAATACTATTACAAAGTCAAAACTCAAAAGTGACTCATGCTATCAAAAATTATTACCCTTTCTTATGCCTGGAACTATGGAGCTGTCTAAAATGTTTAATCCTTTTCTCAGAACAACTCTGCATATTTGGTGTAGGTGGGCTAAGTTTTTAGCTATAGCTCCATCACTCAAATTGTCTTTTTATTGATCACCCAATGTTTGGGCTGATAAAATGAAGAGGCAATGAAGGAATTGGAAAAAGGGGGATTCTGTAGACATAAAGATCTTGTAATGCCAATATGTCCATCTCTTTAGATGTTATACAACACAAATTATCTCATTTCCAAATATCACAGTTGAACCATTTTTAAATCTATAGGTTTTTGAGGGATTTGTCTAACATGCCAAGAACAATTATACCCGGCATTGGTCTCTCTACAGGATTTGATACTAATGGCTTTTAGATCATGCTTATAACTTTGCAGGATACTGTTAATCAGAACTAAAATCAACATTCACTGAAGCTGAATGTTACTAGAAGGGACCTTATGGATTATGGGTTCCAACCCCCAGTTTACTGCAAGATCTCCAGCTAAAGCACCCCTAGCAAGTCACTGTCAAATCTCTTTTTGAAGATATTCAGAGGAGACCCCGCCGGCACTCTAAGAAATTGGTCATTGGCAAACATCTTGAACTATCAAGAAGTTTCTCCTAATGTTCAGTTGAAATCTACTCTCTTATAACTTCAAAACACTAGACTTAGTCCTACCCTCTGAAGCAGCAGGTAGTCCATCTGCATCCTCCTCTTTCTGGCAACCTTTGAGTTATTTAAAAAGTTTGATCATAGCACCTCTTAGTAAAGAGGTGCCATGATTGCCAACATAGTAAAGAGATGACATGATCCCCAACTTAGTAAAGAGATTTTCTTTTACCAAGTTGAACATGCCCAGCTCTTTCAACCTCTTCTTCATCATCATCATCATCCTTATTATCATCTTTATTACCCTCCTCTGAACTTACTCCAACTTGTCTCTATCCTTTTACAAATGGGACACCCAAAAATGTTGTTGAGGCCTAACCAGTACATAATACAGTGATACCTTGACTTAAGAGCTTAATTCATTCCATGACTGAGCTCTTAACTCAAAACACTCTTATCTTAAAGTGAATTTTCCCATTGAAATGCATTGAAATGCTCTTAACCCATTCCAGCCCCCTGAGCCCCCCAATTTTCATTACATGTTTTTAGATAAAAATATACTTCATAAATAACAAATAATGCATAAATGTACATTCATATGGAACAATAAAAAAGAAAGAATAACTTTGAAATAGTAGAAGCACAAAGCTGTGGTAAGGAAGCACAAAGTGAGGAGGCAGAAGCATCATTTTCTTCATACTGTGCTCATTCTAGTCTCTCTCCCCCTCTCTTCCCCCCCTCTCTCTCTTCATGAAGCCAAACATACCAGGGATAAAAACTACACAAAATCAACTAACCCAAAGTTCTTCAAAGTGGGGAAGAGCATGAGGTACGGTGACTGCTCCCTTGAAGCCCTAAAGCCCTGTGCCCTGGCGCTAGCATTCCCGCTGGTGCTACCTCTTAACTCAAAATTCTGCTCTTATGTCAAAGTGAAACCCATGCCAAGCAGCAGCTCCTAACAGAAAATGCTCTTAAGTTGGGATGCTCTTAAGTAGAGGTGCCACTATATAGTGAAGTAGTTGCTTCCCTCAATTTGGAAACTATGCTGGCTATGACAGCATTTGCCTTCTTTTTCTGCAGAATCTGACTTCTAGCTTCTGATCAATTCTACATCAGCAATAATTCCACGGTCAGGTTTATTTTTAATGTGTTTTAGATATGGAGAAGGGAATGGATTTTTTTTTTTTTGTAGATAGTAATAATTAGGTATAGAATATTGTTGGTGTGGTGCATGCTCTATTATTAATGTTTTCAAAAACTGATAATAAAACTTTTAAAACAGAAAGGGAAAAAACAATTCCAAGGTCTTTTTTCACATGTAGCACTGCAAAGCAAGTATTTCCCATTGTATCCCTTTGCATTTGGTTTTTTGTGACCTGTATGTCCAATTTTGCCATTTTTGCGATTAAATTTCATTTAATTCATTTCAGCCATGTTGGAGGTCCTTTTGAATTCTGTTGCTATCTTCAAATGCGATAGCTTCCCCTCCTAGTTTTGAGTCATCTGTACATTAGATGAGAATTCCCTCTATCCCATCATTTGAATCATTTATGAGGAGTAAAAAGGCTACTGTTCGGAAGGTAGGAGTTGAAAATATATTCATGGAACACTGTATGCCACACATGGATTCCTAACCCACATATTGGTCCTAGTATCATGGGAATCCTGGATCTTCTCTTGATTTTGTAGCTGTTCCTCCTACAGTTGTATCAAATAGTACAGGAGGTCTATCAGCCTAGAAACTCTGAAGGAAAAAAACCCAGCACCCAAAGAGCTCCATTAAGTCCAGAGCAAACTAGCTTTGCTGTACCCACAATGGCAGGTCCATTACTTTCTCCCAGTCTTTGAGTGATACAATAATTGGGTTGTTGTGTGTTTTCTGGGCTGTATAGCCATGTTCCAGAAGCATTCTCTCCTGGCGTTTCACCTGCATCTATGGCAGGCATCCTCAAAGGTTGTGAGGATGCCTACCATAGATGCAAGCGAAACGCCAGGAGAGAATGCTTCTGGAACATGGCCATACAGCCCAGGAAACACACAACAACCCAGTGATTCCAGCCATGAAAGACTTTGACAATACGTGATACAATAATTCACAGGCTATTTTATACTGCAGTATGATTTCAGGCTGTTCCTCTCTAATACACAATTGCCTTTGTCAGGCAATTAAAGCCACGTGTCTCAGAGATGTATGTCTTGTACTTAATGACAAACAGCATTTTCATAAATGATACCGAGAACGGCTTTTAGTCTAAACACATCATGTTTTAGTGTTGTTAATGTCAGATAGAATGTCTTTTTTAAAAAATGAGTGTACACTTCTAGCCAGTGAAAGCTTTATAACTTGAATCACAGATGTCAAGAGTTCATAAACTAATAGAAACCATACTTGTGAAAGTGGCGAGAGGCTCCATACTGCCTGAGGAAATACAGTTGTCAGTTAAGAGTGCTTGAGTCTGTAAAATCTCACCGCAGTGCATGTGTCAGGGATGGATAAGAGAGTTGGTAGATAAGGGTGGATGGGCCAGCGAAGCATATAGGAAAGCATGTCGAGCAGAGAAGGAGAGAGATTTTCTTACAATGCATTTGCTGAATAAGTAGGTAGTGGCTGAAGGATTGTGGAGAAAGGAATTTACAAGCCAACACCATGGCTGCAGGCTGCTATTTTTATTTTGACGTTTGTTTAAAAAGGTGCTATGATAGCACAAGTCTCATGGAAGTTGGCATGACTTGGGCCAACAAAGAATTTTGGCGCTATACAATGTTCTTGGCTTACAATGCTATTCTGGAAATTGTTTAAGCATTATACTTTTTTGTTTTGTTTTGACATGCTTTTAAAAACTTGTTCATAATATTCTTGAGAGACGGATTGCCATTTTTGTGAGCATTCTGCTCTTGCTACCACTGTTTAGAGCAGTTGTTCCCATGGACCACCAGTGGTCCTCAAGAACTAAAAGATTATCTGTGGCATGACCATTACTATATTGTTGCAACGAGAGCAACTGGTCTCGCAAAACCCTCTTATAGTACCGAGGCTTATTAAATATGGTTTTCTGTGGGCAAGCAGATGGCAAGCAGATTTCTGATACAGAAAGCAGATACTGATTTCTGTATCAGAAATTAGAGCTGATGTGGTCTATCCAATGGAATTTTCTGAATCAGCACCCCAAATAACCAAACCGAATCTAAAGTTGTTGAAGGCTTTTATGGCCAGAATCGCTGGGTTTGTTGTGGTTCAGCGTGATTCTGGGCCTGAGATGTTCTCTGATGATGAGGATGATGGGATTCAGATTCCTGCCTCTTTTTCTGTGTCTCAGATCTCTAGGCCTGCTCCTAGGTCTTTTTCTGAGGCTCCCACAGACAGTGCAGAGTCAACACAGTGGTTCTCAGAAGAAAGGAATGTTAATGAAGTAGATAGTGAACAGGTGGAGAGGCCTTTGCCTTCCCACACTGATAGTGAAAGTGCAGAAAGCCTTGATAGTGACCTGACCCGGCAAGCCCATCTTGATTTGTGGGTCAGGAGGAGTTCTCGCCTAGCCAGCAGATGAGAAGCCAGCTCAGGGAAAAGTCATCGCAATGCTTTCATGTTGGTGAGAGTATAATGTTTCATGTTAGCAAAAGGTATTTAGGCTTCTTGCAAGCAGAGGGAAAGTGTCAGTTCAACATAGCTTGTTAGCCTGAAAGCTTCATGGAATAACCTTAGCTGGAAATCAGCACGCTTGGGGTTTCTTGCATTGTGATTCTTGGGGCAATTGTTTCACTGCTTGTACCATGGACTCTGTTTTCAACTTTGCCTATAGGATTGTACCTCTTGTTTTTACCTGAAGATCTTTGGAACTATATTCTGCATTTAACCTAAATCTTTGGAACTTTGCAGTGCTTATTCTTTATTTTGACTTGGACTTTTTCCTCAATAAACTATAAAACTACAGATTTTGTGTGGTGGTGTTTGGAAGCAAGGCAAAGCTTACTCTGAGTTGCAACAGGGTTGTTGTGAGTCATATAGCTGGAAAACTCATAACAAACCCAGAATCTAAAGCTGGCCAATAACTGTTTTGCAACCTTTTTGGTACTAATGTTAGAGAGTGGTCCCTGATCAAGTGGTCCTGGTCAAAAAAGTTTGGGAACTACTGGTTTGTTGTTGTTTATTTGTTCAGTTGCTTCCAACTCTTTGTGACTTCATGGACCAGCCTGCGCCAGAACTCCCTGTCGACCGTCACCACCCACAGCTCCTTCAGAGTCAAGCCAGTCCCTTCAAAGATATCATCCATCCATCTTGCCCTTAGTCGACCCCTCTTCCTTTTTCCTTCCTTTTTCCCCAGCATCATTGTCTTCTCCTAGCTTTCCTGTCTTCTCATTATGTGGCCAAAGTACTTCATCTTTGCCTCTAATATCCTTCCCTTCAATGAGCAGTTGGGCTTTATTTCCTGAGGTATGTATTGATTGGATCTTCTTGCGGTCCAAGGCACTCTCACAATTTTCCTCCAACACCACAGTTCAAAAGTGTCTATCATCCTTCACTAAGCCTCCCTTATGGTCCAGCTCTCACATCCATAGGTGACTACGGGGAATACCATTGCTTGCTTTAACTACTACTTTGGAGAATAACAAATGGAATTGTATTTCTAAAGAATAAGACTGTTATTATTTGTGGGGGGTTTTTTTGTGCAAGTCTGTGACTGAAATAAAAATTGTACTTGAAATTTATTGGTTTATTTTACAGATTTATTCTAACTTTTTAACTACAACAGTTGTCAAAGCAACTGTGAGAAAAAATGTTGCTCTTATATTAATTAACATTGGCATTAGCTATATTACTGCACTTTAAAAGCCTTAATTGGAATTACTGACTATTAATAAAGAGGGCCTGATTCCATGTTTCTCTAAAAAGTGATATAAATCAGCATATTCATCAGTGGTCTTAGCTGCTGATTTGCACAAACTAATTAGCAAATAAACAATAAGATCAATAAACCTCACCTCAAAACTCTCTGTTATCCACTATTAACGCATCTGCTCAGAAGAAGTCTCAGTGCAGAGTTATAGCCCAAGCCTTTGGACACTTTTTCGGTTATAAATGAAATTAAACTCAGCAGGACTCATTTTAGAGTAAATGTAGATAGAATTCAACTATATATTGAGCAAGCAAAAGTCAGTGCCTAGTGAGTTTAAAGTAGACAGTACAACCTCTTCTTTTTAAACGGTTTTAAATTGTGTATTTTAATATTTTGATAAATGTTTTTTAATGTTTATGTATTGTATGTGAATCTGTGTCCCGGCATTGAATGTTTGCCGTGTATATGCTGTGCTCCGCTCTGAGTCACCTTCGGGGTGAGAAGGCGGAATATAAATGTTTTAAATAAATAAATAAATAAATATTGAAACTTTGAGGGAAGATTTAAAAGGATAATCTCTTCTCCTCCAAATGATACCTACTGTTTTATATTTGAGTCCACCGCCCTCCAAAGTAATATATTCCACTGTTGAACCGCCCTTACAGTCAAAACATTCTTCCTAATGCTCCGGTGGAATCCCATTTCTTATCATTTGAAGCCACTGGTTTGTATTCGAGTCTTTGAAGCAGCAGAAAACAAGTTTGCTCCATTTTCCCTGTACTTTACAAAGACAGATTGCTGCTGATGGAGTGGTCAGAGTATGCACCTGCCCTGTAGAATTAATGTTGTTTGATACCGCTTTAACTGCCATGAGTCAATACTATGGAATCCTGCGATTGGCAGTTTGGTGAGGCCACAGAACACTTTGGGAGAGAAGGGTAATTATTATTAGTAGTAATAGTAGTATTAATAATAATATATAAATATAATTTATAACATTTATATTCAACCCTATCTCCCCATGGGGACTCAGGGTGGATTCCAGTATACAAAGGCAAACATTCAATGCCATCATAGAACAAACAAATACAGACATAATAATCCCAGAAAAACCCCACATATGAAAACAACATTAGAACCTAACATCATTAAATTAAACAAAACGTAATCAAACAAAAATTATATAACGACATAAAATCTGAGCATAAAGCATCCACATTGATTTACAAAAACCAACTAAAGTTCACAACATTATGTGGGTTGGTTGTGTGGCCAGTTATGGTAATTGGGCTAGCATGGACTAGCAGAGCCCCTATACAATAATAGTTTTCAACCAGAGGCCCGGTAGTGGTCTCTCATTGTATAATCCTCCTTTTCTCCCTATGCTAGTGAGCAAAGTAAGTCTTCCATTGTTTTTTGAAGGACAGGAAGGAGGGGGCCAGCTCTATTTCTTTAGGGAGGGAGTTCCAGAGGAGGGGGATGGCCATGGAGAAAACCCTCTCTCGTTCCCACCAGCTGTTCTTGAGGTGGAGGTGGGCCCGAGAGCAGAGCCTCCTCCGCTGACTGTAATGCCCAAGCTGGTTTGTAAAAAGAGATGCAATCGGTTAAGTAGCCTGGACCCAAGTCATTAAAGCTAAAGGCGTAAAAGTACAATTCCTGTGATTCCATAGCATTCAGCCATGGTAGTTAAGTTGGTGTCAAACTGCATTAAATCTACAGTGTCAATGCACCCTCAGTCTATAAAAGCTTATGCTACAAAATTCTTTCTCTAATCATTTTCCAAGGTTCATGCTTTACATAGTGATTCACACTAACACACTTATATCTTTGAATTCTATGACATCCCTTCAGATTTTGAAAGATTGCTGTCATATCACCTATCATTCCTGTCTTCTCCAAACTAACACATATCCAGGTCCACAGCTTACTTCTTTTAAGGGTTGGATTCTAGACCTTTGATCTTCTTGGTCATTTTTCGCTGGACCTATTCCAACCCATTAATATCCTCATTGAACTGTTGTTCCCAGGACTGGACACAGTATTCCAGGTGAAGTCTGACAAAGGCAAAATAGATACTATTGTTTCCCTTGATCTTGACACTATATTCCTATTCATGTAGTCCAGAATTGGATTGGCTTTTTTTAGCTACCTCATCACACTGTTGACTCATTTTAGCTTGTGATCTACTGAGAGCCCTGGATACTTTTTGCATGTACTACTTTCAACTCTTCCGAAACTTGTGCGTGTTGTTTTTCCTGCCTATATGTTACATTTATCCTTGTGTCATTTCTTTTGTTAGTTTTGATCCAGCTCTTCAATGTATCAAGATCATCCCGAATTTTCTTCCTGTTCTGTAGAGTCTTAGCTATCCCACACTAATTTGGTATCATTTGCAAATTTGATAAGCATGTCCATCATATTCCATAATCTAAGATGTAAAAAACAGTGGCCTCAGGACAGAACTCAGAGGCACTCCACAAGTCACTTCCTCTTGAGTTCAATCTGTAAATAAATTACAGATCCACCTAATGTAACACTGTTTAGCCCACAATTCACCAGCTTGCCCTCAAAAACATCATGAGGAGCCTAGTCAAAAGCCTACTGTAATCAAGATATACTACATCCACAGCACTCCCTTTATCTACCTAGTTTCTAGTTCTATAAAAAGAGAGAGATAAAATTAGCTTGTCATATGCTGGCTCTTAGTTATAGCATTTCTTCTGAAGTGCACACAGACCAGTGGTTAAATTGTCTGTTATGGAATCCTTCCTAGTAATATCAAGCTGGCTGATTGGTCCTGATTTTAGCTTTTTTTGAAGGCAAGGACAACATTTGCCCTTCTTCAATCTGCTGAAACCTCTTTTGTACTCAAGAACTCTCAAAGAGGCTCTGAGATTACATCTCCAAGTTCTTTTAGTACTCTTGAATGCAGTTTATCTATTTTCACCAATTAGCATACTGTTATCTTGTTGATAGAAGACTGAAACAAAGAAAGTATTAAACAGTTTCCCCTGCCTTCTCAAAGACTGTCTCCCTCTCCTATGTAACTCAATATAAAGCCCTGTTGATCAGCTTTGCAAATACATTTGTTCCAGTTTACAAAGTCCCACCTATCTCTTGCCAGACATCTTTCTTTATGGAAGAGCAGGGCAGATTAAAAATTAAAATCTTTCTTGAAGGCACCATCAAGAGCCAGTGGTCCCAGCATGCTTTTCTTTGTCAGTTACATCCTTCTGCTGGAAGTAGTGATAAAATAATAACCTACACCCCAAGATCTTTTAGCTTCCTCTGTAGAGACTCATAGTCTCTTGTAATATGCTGAAAGCTCTATCTTGTGATATCAAAAGTATGGTAAGAAAAAGATGAAAAATGCAACACAGGAGGGCTTCAGATTGAACATCTTAGCCTGAACCCTATTGTTAGACCCAACTAGAGTAGATTCATTAAATCAGTTCAATTTATATAGGTTTTTTATCTATTATTCAACACTTGATTCAGTGGGTGTACTTTAGGATTTTGGCCAGTGATGATGGGCCTTCTATAAACTTTAATGAAATAGTGGCATTGCACAGTAAAAGCATGAGCAGACACAAATTTTGGAAGCATAGGTTAGTTAAGTAGGCGACACATATTTGAAACCTGACCCTAAGATAAATTTGCATATTTATGTTTCAAGAGATGTCCTAGTAATACAAGAGCTAGCAGATTGTTGGTATGAAACCTTGGTAGTCTTCTCCTCAAATAGCTGGTAATGTGCTTGCATTTGAGTGAAGGACAAAAAGGACAGATGATATCCCATGTTTCATTTAAAAGGTTCTATTTGTATGAACGTCTTTTGAAAAGAAATACTTTTCCATGTCTTTCAAGTCAAACTGTCTCTAAGAACAATAGTATACCATATCTCCTGGGATGTGTTGAGTGTATTAATAGTTCAGGGCTCTTTAAAGATTTTTATACATCTGGTTTACATTTCTGAAGTTTTCCTCGCAATTGTGCCATCTAGAGACTTAATTATTTCTAAGGAAAACTCGGATGGTGAAGAATAAGGCGTTTGCTTCAGAGAAGTGTTGATATGCTATACTGCTATGCACTGGCTGCTTCGTTCCCTTGTTATACAGAGAGCAAAGAACAAGAAATACAGATTAAAGGCAGAACAGATGGCCTTTGGGAGACAATTTGGATGGTGGTGAGGGCAATTTCTTTTTTTTTCTTTTTTTAAATTTTTAATTAAATTTTATTTCGAAAAGATAATACACCAACCATATATGTTGCAAAAATGTACACATACACAAACAAAC
Organism: Anolis sagrei; assembly: GCF_037176765.1. NCBI lineage: Eukaryota > Metazoa > Chordata > Lepidosauria > Squamata > Anolidae > Anolis > Anolis sagrei. The sequence goes on from NC_090024.1 coordinate 76,324,006, forward strand.
ACACATACACAAACAACCCTCCATACAGTTACCCCTCCACCCACCCCCAGTGCTACCCACCACCTTGACTTCCGTCACTAATCCACGCAGGATTTATGCACAACTTATTTAACCCTCTATACTTGTAATTCAATAAATTCCTCTTGTTTTTATTTCTTTAGCTCTCCCGTCAAGTATGCTAAGGCCAGCTTCCAGTTTCTTTCAATTATTTCATTATTTTCATATTTCAAATTGCTTGGTGAGGGCAATTTCATCAGGGTGTTCGGACTACTGAGACTACAGAATGGTGTCCGGCAGTCTAGTCTGGTTATAGGATCATTCATTGCACAAGTTAATATATGTAACAATTCAGGAATCCTATAGGTATTTCTCGTGTGTTCTATTATCCTATTTCTCCACTGAGTTAGATTTTTTAAAATAATAATGACAGTCCATAACCCACAGCAGTATACTGAATTAGTCATTTTAGTCTATCATAGTAATTTGTATATTCTATCAGTAGTTTTCCTTCAGCTGGTACCCCTCAGATATCATTGAATCATAGGGTTGGAAGAGATCACAAGGACTATCCAGTCCTAGCCCTTGCCTTGCAGAAACACACAATCAGCATTTCCAAGAAATGGCCATCCAACCTCTGTTTAAAAACTTCCAAAATAAAAGACTTGATCACTCTCAGAAGCAGTATATTCCACTGTCAAATGGTTCTTACTATCAGGAAGTTCTTCATAATGTTTAAGGATCTCTTTTCCTTTAGTTTGAATCTATTACTCAGTGTCCTAATGTCTGGAGCAGTAGAAAACATGTTAGCACCATCTTTATATGTCATCCTTTCAAATATTTAATCATGGCTGGTATGTCACCTCTTAACCTTCTCTTCTCCAGGCTAAACATATTCATACCTTCTACCATGCCAGCCACCCTCTTCTGCATACATTCCAGCTTAACAGTGTCCTTATTGAATTGTGCCCAAAATGGTCACAGAATATCAAGTAATGTTCAACCAAAGCAGAACAGAGTGATACTATTCCTAGACACTATATTTCTATTGACACAATCTAGAATCACGTTTGTTAGAATTTGTTAGAATCACTCATGTTTAGCTTGTGGTCTACTAAGACCCTTAGGCCCCTTTCACTTGTACTATTGTCAATCAGAAATCATCTATATGTTGGAATTCAACTCCCATAATCCAGCAGAACTGTAGAATAAATACAGTGAATAAACAATAATAATTAAGAAGACTCAAGTTTAACCATTCTTGATTCTGTGTTGCATTGAAAGTCATGAAAATAGCCAGTGATTTTACTGTGTAAATCTCTATAGACATTAATAAACTCAGTGTTTCTCCAGTAACATATTATATCAGTATTGCTTATGTATAATTCAGAATCTAAATTTCTTCATCATACTTTTGGAGCCATATCTTTCAGATTTAGCAACAGTGAACTATAAATATAATGTTCTGTGGGACTTGTAGAAGGGTGGTCCAAAGGAATTTGTGGATTTTTTTAAGCAAAGAGAAATTGGTTTAACCAACTGCTTTAATTAGTATATGTGATAATATTATTTTTGAACTTAAAATAAAATGACCATATAGAATAAGCACAAAATAATAATGAAAGTTAGAAAATAAGGTGTTCTTCTATAGCAATGGTTCCTAACATTTTTTTGACCAGGAATCACTTGACCAGGGACCACTTTGATCAGGGACCACTCTCCAACATTAGTACCAAAGGGGTTACAAGTCAGGTTTTGGTCAACTTTAGATTCAGTTTAGTTATTTGGGATGCTGATTCAGAAAATTGCATTGGATAGACCACATCAGCTCTAGTTTGTGATACAGAACATATGCCATCCAGTAGTCACCATCTGCTCACCCACAGAAAACCATATATGATAAGCCTTGGCACTGTAAAAGGATTTCACGAGACCAGTCACTCTCATTGCAACGGTGTAGTAACAGTGAGGCTGCGGACTATACTTTAGTTCTTGCAGACCACTGGTGATCCACAGACCACAGGTTGGGAACCACTGTTCTATAAAGACATATTTTTCAGAATATAAAACAATAAATTTCCAAAGTTGTGTTCTGCAGATTACCCATTTTTGACAGGCTCTGGAAACTTTTAATACCATTGATTCTTCCTTGCTTATTGGTGCAATAACCTAAGTACCCTAAAGGCACCAGATTCCATCTCATCTTGGAGGGTGAACAGGATCGGTCCTGGTTAATACTTGGATAGGAATACCAGGTGCTGTAGCCTATATTGCAGTGGAAGGAACTGGCAAAGTGACCTTTCTTGTCTAAGGAAATTCTGTGAAATTCCCAGAATTGCCATAAATTGACAGGCTACTTGAAGGCACATATACACACACAATAATTTTGTCTGGAGCAAATATGCCCAGTTTTAATACAACAATTTAAAACATTGACATGTCATTGTAGTCATCAATTTCTGAAGACACAGACACATACCTTTTCAGTTAAGGGTCTGTGGTTTAATTAGAAGTCTGTCTCATGGACCAAGCAACTAATTTGTAAAACTCTATCACAGATACGCCTGTTATCCTTGATTGTAAAAACAACAGCTTTATTTTAGATTACTGCCACAACTGTCCTCGTGCATCCTTTCCCCATATCTTTGCCAGTACATCCCCTGATGGAGGCAGATGAAACAGGAAGGAAAAGGCTAGAAGCACAAATGGTTCTCATCTTTCTCTGAAACAAGCCAATTGCTGTATATATAATTCTGAAAAGATGGTGCCAATAACACTGATGGCTGCCAAGTAACCTTTCTCCTTGGCTGTCAGTTTGCCGGCAAAGTCTTGTTCAGCAGATCTGTTTTGGTTGCTCAACAACAACAAAAAACAATCCCACCCCACCCGAAGATAAGACCAAATACAAAGAAACAGAAGCAAGAATCAAAGTGCCTAAAATGGAAAGGTAATTTAATCATACTTTGACATGACAGACATAGTTTGGTCAATAATGTCTTCAGGAGCAGATAGGAAAGTTGTTTTATTAGTAGAACTGTATTGTTCAACCTTTGAAGAGGTTTTCTATTCTTTTATCAAATTTTGTATCTTTCCCTCAATTGGATGCCTGTTTCTTTTTTTTCATGTGGTGAGTGAACTACCTAATAAAACAGGTATTTCCCTTTGAATCATGAAATAGATGAATTGTTAGCCACCTTGAGTTCCCATGGGGAGAAAGGTGGGGTATAAATAAAGATGATGATGATGATAATGATGATGATGATGATGATGATTTACTGTATTTATATACCACTTTTCTCACCCCCCGGGGGGGGGGGGCTCAAAGAGGTTTACAACATAATGTTGACAAAATTTAATGCCAACATACATGTAAAACCAAATAATAAAATCTAAACAAAAATCATATAACTATGCGTTAAAATCAGTAAGACCATTAAACAGAAGATATAAACAGCATTAAGACATGAAAACATAGAAGTAAAAACACCTAATATAAATGTTAAAATCACATGATTCAAAATCCTAGTCCAGGCCATTCCAAATGTCAACTGCATATATTCCCTATTTCTTTCTTGCACCGCATTACTTTACTGATATGGATGTTGCACCCTGTAGTGTATATGAAATTATTTTGCATTCAGTTCAACTTGGAAATTGCAATTTCTAATCCAGGGTTTGAATATCCAACATCTCAATTTTTGTCTTGTTTCTTCAGAAAATTTCCAGTTAGTTAGTCAATCAATCCTTCCAAAGCAAAATATACACTTAATATGTACCAATATGTACCAGTAGTTGTGGGAGGGTGGCTCTTCATTAATCTCTCTTGAGAAAAATGTCAGGCAGCCATAATTTGCATGGGTTTCTGCTCAAACTTCTGTTTCCGCCCTTACCTTCTCAAAAAATACCATTGATTGCTTTTGAATCTCGTCTGATTTCTCAAACTGTAGTATATTCATTTTCGCACTGAACAAAGAAGCCTCATGTTGCATTGAGTGATGCTCTGACTTAACTCCAAAATCAAATCTTTGGTTATAGAAGAGTGTTATCTCAGTGGCATTTCAAGACACCTTAAAAGGTAAACTCAAAATGACATGAGTTCTACATTTTCAAATGTATCTCAGGGTTTTGTACAGAAGTGTACAGCAGAAACTGCTTTCCATTGAATTTTCCTGCAGTCTTCATGCCATTAGTCATGGCATGTTAGTGATACAACAACCGCACATTCAGTGGATTTTTCAGTGATTCTGCTTGGTTAGAAAATCTAGAGTAGTGATGCAGGCCTGGTAGACAACTCATTAAGATGTTTCTTTGTGTATCATGCAGAGATATAGCCTGTGACAACCTTGTTCTTGTATACTGGTGCCATCATTAGTCTCCTAATTTTCTCTGAGCTAAGGCATGCGGTGGACTACAAATCAAATACATTTCTTAACAATCATCTAAAACACATCAGATCTCCACTTCAGGTATACAGCAGTTGTTGACAAGCTGCCCATGGGCTTGTCTCAACTAGCTGACAGACCAAAACAGCATGCTATTCTTGCAACTATTGCCCATTTCAGAAAGCAGCCATCAACCACTCACAGAACTAAAGCCAATCTTTAACTGCTATTTTCCTTCCCTTCTGAAGTGCTTTTTTTGTCATGAGCAAAATGCTTATTCCAGAAGTATTGGCTGTACTCAGCACAACCAGGTCTTCGGCATTTTCCTCTGGGAACCCATGAGAGCAGGAGATAATGTATGTTTTCTAAAAACTGCCATTCCAAATCTCTATAACTTCTATAATCTTCTGAGTCATCAAATGTATCTAGCTGAACAAGTCATATAGATAAGCAAAGCTTCTTTGAGTATTTTAATAAGACAGCCTAAAGTTAGTTCTTCAGTCTAAATAGTCATCACATTTTAACTTCTTTATCAAAACCAAACACTTTGAGAAAATTAAAATACTAGGCATCTAAGAGCCACATGTAATAACGTTACAATGCTAGGATCTAAAAAGATTCAACAAAACTTTTTAGTAATTGCCCATATTTACTTGAATCTAAATGCATCATCGAATCTAAGCGCACCTCAATTTTTCAAAACACTGAAACCAAAAAAGCATTTGTTGTCAAATTTAACATGCAGCAGCAAAAAAAAAGTGCTCTCTTTGTCATTTGGTCAAAAAAGGTGCGCATTGTGGTGGCTGCCTGCTTAGAATGTCTTCATGTTAAACCAGTGGTTCCCAACCTGTAGTCCGTGGATCACCAAAATGTAGTCCGCGGCCTCACCATTACTACACCATTGCAATGTGCCGAGGTTTATTAAATATGGTTTTCTGTGGATGAGCAGATGGTGAGTAATAGATTGCATATGTTCTGCATCAGAAACTAGAGCTGATGTGGTCTATCCAATGCAATTTTCTGAATCACTACCCCCAAATAACCAAACTGAATCTAGAGTTAACCAAAAGCTGATTTATAACCCTTTTGGTACTAATGTTGGAGAGTGGTCCCTGGTCAAAGTGGTCCCTGGTCAAAAAAAGGTTGGGAACCACTGTTTTAAACAATTATGTTAGAACACCAAAGCTTCCAGCAATGGAAAGCAAACCTTGGGATGCATTTCTGCTGTAGAATTAATCCATTTTAATTCCCTTGATTCAATACTATGAAGTCCTGCAGGCTGTAGTTTGACAAGGTTTTGAGACTTCTCTGGTTCCTCGCTAAACTAAAAATCCGAGGATCCCATCACATTGAGCCCTGGTCATTTAATTAGATATTTCTTCCCTCAAAGAGGAGCTCCGAGTGCAGCTCCTGAAACACCTTCCCTTTTTGATTTGGCTCAACACTAAGATTACTGTATGACGTTAATCTAATGCAAACCCCAATTTTGGCAAGGTCATTTAGCCAAAAAAGGTGAGCAAATACAGTAGTTTTCCAGTTTTCTGTTTTCATTTATTAAGAAGAGCAGCTAAACGAATAGATTGCTGACAGTTTATTATGTTTGGGTTGCTGATACTGATTTTAAAAATCTAAAGGTTATTTTTAAAAAAAAAACAAAAAGGTGAGAGGAGACATGATAGAAATATGTGAAAAAATGTCATAAGGAAGAGGGAGTAGACTTGTTTTCTGCTCTCCTGGAAACTAGGACTCAGAGCAAAAGGGTTCAAATTACAATAAAAGAGATTCTTGAACAATAGGAAGAACTTCCTGACTGTAACTGTGTGCCTTGGAGTGTGGTGGAAACTCCTTCTTTGGAGGCTTTTAAACAGAGGCTGGATGGCTATCTGCCAGGGGTACTTTGATTGTGCTTTTCCTGCACGGCAGGGGGCTGGACTAGGTGGCCCATGTTGTCTCTTCCAAATTTATGCTTTCATGAATTTAAGAGAGTATAGCTTATACAGGAGGCCCTGAGTGAATCACTAAATATGGAAACCATGGATAAGTGAAGCATTATATATTGGTTCCTCTATAGCCTTGCAGGATAATTTTCTGGGCATAGATTTCTTTCCCCGTGACTCTGAAATCTTGGCTTTTGACCAAGAATGCTTAGTCTCTTTGCACAAAATGCCTTTGATGTATGTATTATTGAATTTTTTAAAAAGAAAGTTAACTCTTGGGAAGCAGAAAGAGCCTCCTTGGAGGCTATTTGAAAGTCTATTTAGCTTTTAATTTTGACACCTAATATACTTTCTTATAGACTTGCCAAAGCTTTCAGCTAACTTATTTTTTCTTCCTGTTTAACAAGCATGCGAAGCATAATTATTTTTATAAGGAAGATACAGAAAGACCTACATACCTTGCTATGTTGAAAGCTTCTTTGTGTGTATCCTTTTCCCTTGAAATATCAGGCTCACGGGTTTGGGAGAACGGTCCTGCTCTTCTGTTTGATTATACAACTGTTATGGACTCAGTGTGCTTTTGTGAAGTTCCCTCTTGTTTTCTAAAAGTCCCATCTTTCCTGGGTGTGATCACTCATGCATTGGTCACAGGAAGGTGAGATTGACATAGAAAAGTAGTGTGGGTGCTAAAATGTTGTCTTCAGGATCCCCCCTTTAAAAGGGGAAAAGGGAGCTAGTCTTTAAAGATGAGAGTTAGAGGTGGGGTACCAGAAAGATGTTGTAGGCTTTGCCACTGTCAATGGATTTATTTTGTATCAAAAGATTTGCATAAATTAGAATAAAACAGATAAAAGTAGAAGGAGCACAAGTGGTTAAATATTTTTTGACCAAAAACAGACCACAGCAACGGCATTGTCTGTAGCCTCAAACAGTTTTTCCGCTGTACATGACGCTGGGCATAATGGACAAGCATACAGATGCGGAGTTGTCTGTTCTGCTCCACAGTCACACAGGTGGGGAATTATTTTAGGTAGTGCCATTTTGCCAGGTTGTCTTTTGAATGACATATGCCCATACCATGGAGTCTGGTGAGCAATATGGCAGAGCTAAGGAAGGGAGTGTTTGCTTTTCAGGTGCATAAGACAAGTTGCCGCAGCCATTCTGTTCCTCAGACAACCTATGGGTTGTTGTTTTGTTTAAAATCCGTATGCAATACATTGAAAATATACTAGAGTATAATGTGGAGACATCAAAGAAACATAAAACACAAGAAAAACACAACAATCCAACAAGACTTTGCTCTGTTTCCAATTCTGTTTTAAAGCCAACTACAGTAGAGTCTTGCTTATTCAACCTTTGCGCATCCAACATTCTGTATTATCCAACGCAATCTGCCTCCCACCTGAATCCACAGCTGTTTCAATACATTGCAATGTTTTGGTGCTAAATTCATAAATACAGTAATTACTACCTAACGTTACCATGTATTGAACTGCTTTTTCTGCCAATTTGTTGTAAAACACAATGGTTGATGCTTAATTTGTAAAATCATAATGTAATTTGACATTTAATAGGATTTTCCTTAATCCCTTTCTTATTATCCAACATTTTCACTTACCCAACTGGCCCGTTTATGTTGGATAAGCAAGACTCTACTGTATCTTCTAATCAGACCTGAAAGAAAAGTGGTTTTAATAAATTCTGGAATAATATAGCAAGAAGATAAAAAAGGACAAGTCTACAGATAGTCTATATTTAACCTATAGAAAAATAACTCTATAATAACCAGAGAAAAAATGTCATAACAGAAAAATGTTAGTTGATAAGCTGTTCACAAAAGCTTGGATAGTCATCTGTTTTGGATGCTTTGACTACAGGGTGACTTGAAAAAGGGGTTCTACTGAACCTTCCTCAGCCAACTGCTCACTAATAAGTCTTACTGTATGTGACATCATAATCATATCTCTAAGAATCAAAAGTACAAAGGCAAGTTACATAGAGTTATTTCCGCTCTTTCTAATAAAGTGTTTGGATTTTTTTTCTAAAGCTAATGTGCTGGGTAAGCAAAGCAAGATGATAACTCAGTCATTTATTTCTTCCATTTGCTGCAGTCAACATCACAGTTTTTTTGCATGAAATCACAATTGCATGGACTTTTAAACTTGAAAAGGCGTTTTCTGAAGGAATAAATTATTTACCAATCTTACAGCTGTAAATTATTCAAAACCCTTAGGTTTATTATATCAGTAAGTGCATTCAATACTTTTAATAAGCATTGTACTTATTTAGGATTTGATGAAGCATGATTATTTAAATCCCAGAGCATACATATTTCATTTCAACTGTCAATAAAATATATACTAAAATATAAACAAGGTCTTATTATGTAACTGTGTGTGTTAATGTTTAAAATTCTCTGTTGAAGACTATTTTATCATATTATGTAAAATAATAAATACACAGCTTTGATCTAAAACCCAATAACTGTACATTTCAATGGCAGCTCAGTGCTAAGGTTTGAAGAGAAGTTACAGTGGGGCCTTTGTATTGGAGTATGGTCCAGAAGCCCCCCATGGATAACAAACCATGGATATGCAAGTCCCAGTATATCCAATAGCATGTTAAAATGGCATCCTTTATACAAAATGACAAAATTAAGGGGGTGGAATTCATTTTTTTTTCAAATGATTGAATCAGTGAATACAGAATCCATAGCTATGGAGGGATGATTCCATATTAAAAACATGTCCTAAATTTGCACAAAAAGTAAAGGTTATATTTAGCTAGGGTGAAATCTGCCATCTCATCAGTAGTTATAAGAAACTGCAGTATTCCAAACACTTTGTGTCTTGACCCTTGCAGGTTGTAAATTGGTAAAGGAGACCTGTTCAGAGAGTTTTAAATTATGAGTTTTTACATTATGAGTTGATTTTATTTAATATGGCAAGATTTTCTGTAGCTGACAGTTTAACAAACTGTGCTAACTGCAGCTAACTAATTAAGTATTTTTCAATTAGCATTTGAGTTTTTAACTGTTACACAATAGACTCACAGTTAACTGAAATGCAAGCAAACAAAACTCTCAAGCAACAGGCAGGCAAAAAAAACCCCAATACATTAAATTAAATTAAAATGATGTTACATTGAGTTAAATCTGCCTTTATTTGTCTTTATTTACTTTTAATTACTGTATTTCAATATTAATATAAAGTAAATACAGTTTATGGTATGGTATAGCATTAGTTAAGCCTATTTTTAACTGTAACTCTCAGACAACTAGAAACTACATTTCTCCAGCATCTGCCAATCCCGTTGAGTGCCAGTTAATTTGAGAGCTTACTGTATGTCTCTTTATGGCTATATTTCCACAATAATCCATAGGGAGAGGCAAGCAATAAATAAATGGATGAGGATGATTGCCCCATGGAATTGCCAATTAGAAATGAGCTAAAAACGGAGTTGTGTGGGACCAATTAACAGCTTCTCTTAACTATAGGTACTTTGTCCATCAAGAACAGCAGTGATAGTTCTCCTAAATGTGCTCTTGTTGATAGTCTCATTGGAGCTTTATATTGATTCATTCTTGGTCTTCCATGAGACAGAATTAAGACTTTCCCCAGCAATTTCAGAGATGATAATGATGACAATGATGGTGGTTAGGTTATATTTATTTCCCACTTTTCTTTCCCACATGAGACTCAAAGCAGCTGACACTAAAAATCATACAATATGTAAATTAAAACACAGAGAATGCAAACATTAAAATAGAATTAAACTCAGGAATTGTTTTAAAATGCATAGTTAAAACCAATAAAACCATTTTAAACCCCATTAAACTACATAAAACTCATAGATTAGAAGTATTTATTCATTCAATCCACCCATGGATTTATCTATGGCTATTACTCGCTTCTAGTTCATCTTGCAAGATGTCCAAAAAGAATAATCACAGAATAATGTTGGGGTGGTTAATTTGGGCAGTCATCTATATACAGATGGTATAATTGGCATTCGGCCTGATGCAGATTTACATGAAATTCACATTGTTTTCTTGTAATCATTTAGAGAGGGGGGGGGGGAATTAATGCTAAAAATGGGTTATGTGGCAATTTCCTGGTCTTACTTTGATTAACACTGTTCTGTTTGTCCAGCCATGTTTAAATTTTTTTAAAATAACTTGTTGAACAAAGAGCTCCACAAAGATATTGGAAATCGTTGGAAGCCATCTGTGGCACTTCTTGGAACTGGGATTCTTGTTTCTGCCAAATCCAAATGAAGACCTAAGTTTTGTTTTGTTTTTTTCGTGTCAGGAGTGATTTGAGAAACTGCATGTTGCTTCTGGTGTGAGAGAATTGGCCGTCTGCAAGAACATTGTCCAGGGGATGCCCAGATGTTTTTGATGTTTTACTATCCTTGTGGGAGGCTTCTCTCATGTCCCCGCATGGGGAGCTGGAGCTGACAGAGGAAGCTTATCCGTGCTCTCCCCAGATTCGAACCTCTGACCTGTTGGTCTTCAGTCTTTCTGGCACAAGGGTTTAACCCATTGCACCACTGGGGTCTCCTACTTAGGTTGGTGAGGGGCAGCTATTCGTTGTGTCTCATCAGCTTTAGGCAGAGCCTTCATGTTTGTTCCATGCAGTTAAATCTGAAACTGTGACTGTTTTCCTGCCAAAGTGATATTAAATAATAGCTAATAAAATCCTAAGTATAACAGATCAAACACTAAAATCAAATTAATCTGCTTCTGATAAAAATACATCGGTTGGCTCTGCTGATTAACTTCCACTGCCCCCTTTTAAACTTACACATTGTTCCCCCAAGAGAACATAGAGCATGGTGATCCATAATAGGTTTTCACTTACTAATAGCTTTAAAAGTGTGAACTTAACCTTGATTTCTGAGAAATCCCACCATTCTTCTCAATCGTTTTTGGAAGTGCCTGGCTTTGCACATTAGGTATTGTCATTAACTTCAATACAAAAACTAGGGCTTATTTGTTCCTTTCCTTTTTTAAAACAACCTGGTTATTGCATCTCTGTCGTCCTTGGTTCACGTTTAGCCATCTAAATCAAATCTACTGAGAAGAGACAGTGTACAGATAATATTATAGACAAAGTCAATAAGATAACTGTGACAGATAGAAATCAGTTTTGGAGGGATGGTTTATTTTGTTACACAAAATGAACTCCTGTCCTGTGGACAAGTGACAGTTCTTAACAAGTATAGGATGTTGTCTCGCTGTTTCCAAGCAAGGAATGAGATAAATGGTACAGGCTGCAAAGACCAAACATTAAATAGTTCTATACTTTATTTTAATCAAAACTGGTTTTTTTTTTCTATTATTATTATTATTAATTTCTGGGCTCTCCTCATGGCTCAAGGTGGGTTACAACATAGGCAACAATATATTATCATCGTAAACATTATTTAAAATACACGTATTAAAATGTATTTCTGTAAAATACTTATTAAAATACACAGAACAAATATTAAAACACAAGACACACATTTAAAACTCATGATTAGAACTGAGTGGGTATACATGCATATACATGTGTGTGTATATGAGTGGGTATACATGCATATACATGTGTGCGCACAGAACCTTGTGCCCACAGGTTCTGTGCGCATTCAGAAGAAGATCTACAAGCCACTCTCAACACCTTTGCAGAAGCATACACAAAGCTTGGCCTGTCACTGAACATCGAGAAAACCAAAGTGCTGTTCCAGCAGTCACCAGCCATCCCCTCTCCAATGCCAGAGATACAGCTTAATGGTGTAACATTAGAAAATGTCGACCATTTCCGCTACCTTGGCAGCCACCTCTCCACCAAAGTCAACATCGACGCCGAAATACAACACCGCCTGAGCTCTGCAAGTGCAGCATTTTCCCGAATGAAGCAGAGAGTGTTTGAGGACCGGGACATCCGTAGGGATACTAAGGTGCTTGTCTATAAAGCTATTGTCCTCCCAACCCTGCTATATGCCTGTGAGACATGGACTGTCTACAGACGTCACATGCAGCTCCTGGAACGATTCCATCAGCGCTGCCTCCGGAAAATCCTGCAAATCTCCTGGGAAGACAAGCGGACAAACGTCAGCGTGCTGGAGGAAGCAAAGACCACCAGCATTGAAGCGATGGTCCTCCAACATCAACTCCGCTGGACAGGCCACGTTGTCCGGATGCCTGACCACCGTCTCCCAAAGCAGTTGCTCTACTCCGAACTCAAGAACGGAAAACGGAATGTTGGTGGGCAGGAAAAGAGATTTAAAGATGGGCTCAAAGCCAACCTTAAAAACTCTGGCATAGACACTGAGAACTGGGAGGCCCTGGCCCTTGAACGCTCCAGCTGGAGGTCAGCTGTGACCAGCAGTGCTGCAGAATTTGAGGAGGCACGAGTGGAGGGTGAAAGAGAGAAACGTGCCAGGAGGAAGGCGCGTCAAGCCAACCCCGACCGGGACCGCCTTCCACCTGGAAACCAATGCCCTCACTGCGGAAGAAGATGCAGAGCAAGAATAGGGCTCCACAGCCACATGCGGACCCACAAGGAAACCCATGATGGAAGACCATCTTACTCGTCCAACGAGGGATCGCCTAACAACAACAACATGTGATATACATAAAGAGGAAAGTGTGAATCTTGTGATACAAGAAAAAATGCACCTAGAATAAGTTAAGCAGTTGACTATATTATACATTTATTCCTTCTTTCTGTGCGTGTGTGTGTATGTGTAAGCATCTGGGTCTTTTCCACCATCTAACTCAGTTCTGTTTTAAATTCCTGCTGTGGCAGAATTGTTGCAGAACTTATCTTCTCTACAAAATAGTCTTTGCCTCCCGCTAGGACCACTTACCAGAATGTGTCCTACTGCTTCAAATAAGCGATTTATTGATTTATTGTATTTTTCTTATTATCTCCCAGCTCACAAAGTCTTCTGATGCAAGGGACAAATAAAAAAGTGTTTTAATATATATATATATATATATAGAGAGAGAGAGAGAGAGAGAGAGAGAGAGAGAGAGAGAGAGAGAGCACATTAAAATATTATGTAAAATACCCTAAAAACAATCCTTGGATACAGTTTTGAAACAATTAAAAGAGTGATTTCAGACACTGAATGCCATGGGAAATAACATGGCTTTCAGTAGCTACCAACTGGAAACATAAAAGGAAAGGGACCAGCCTAACATCCTTGAATAGGGAGTTGTACAGTTGAGATGTTGCTGCAGTGAAAGTCCTATTGTGTGTAGTCACCACCCAAACTTCACAATGTGTTGTGAGACACAACAGGAGCCCCTGTAAAGATCTCAAATTTTTGAGGGACTCACGTGGAAGGAGTAGACTTTCAGATATCCTGGCCCAAAGTCATTTAAGGAGTTTTTAGGTCACCACCAGTACCTTGAACTGAGCTCAGAAACAAATTAAAAGTCAGTTTGCTATTGTTGTTGCTTTTCTGTACCAGGAATTGGTGACAGCTGTAAACAAGAAGAAATTCTAACATTTTTTAAAGCAACAACAAGCACAAAACTGATTTCACCTTTCATTATTTATTAAAACAGAAAAAAAATTCTTCTGATTGTAGATATAAAAGAAAAATTACATAGATTTTCAATGTTGTATGTTGGTCATTTCAGGGGAAGAAGTCAGTTACAGTGCTGTACTATATGCATAATTTAGTTCCTTCCAAGTGAATGAAAAGAGATGCTATTTCAAGCAGGGAAGCAAGTGGCAACATATTCAGATTAAAGCACAAAAGACTAGTTTTCATCCATATTTTTTTTAAATAACCCTAATCATTTTAGTGAAAGGTGTGGTGTGTCTGGAAACAGAATAGCTATCTTCACCTTGATTAAGGGCCCATCTATACAGGCCTGTACAGGGAGGGGTGGCCTACAAAACACAATGATAAATGATAAAAAGGATTGCATAAAATCCGATATCAGGTGAAAATGCCCGGCTACAGAGCACTGTATATCCTAGCATTCCCCCCAAAAACAAGAATTCCTTGCTGTATGCTGGTGTGAACTGCTTCAGTGCTTATATTCATTTTAAAATCCTGAAAAATCTGACAGATGGATGGAAACATATGGGGCCCGAGACACACAGGTGGCTAAATGGAAGCACAAGAGGAAAGCAATTCCCATGAAAACACTCTCTAACTACTCCTTTGTTCTCATTTCCTTTGTATTACTGAAAGGAATCAGAGCTTGAAATTACACACTGGGCAGCAGCACATTGCAGGCAAGTGACCCCAAAGGGAAATGGGGTTCAAGAGGGCAAACATGGAGGCACTAGGATTGAGGGAGTGTAGAAATAACAGAAAATCTGCTTGTGCGTACTTTATTATATCTGCATCAGCGTTGTAATTTTGACAAAATGCTTATGAGGTGCAGCAAATCTCAGAGCATCAAAGAGGAAAAAATTAAAAGAAAACCGTACCTTCTGCAGTTTCCTTCAATCTCCATTAACTAAACCTTTCTGGATGCCATGGGACCATTTCCTGGGACTAGGAGTTCTGTGTGTTACCAGGATGTTTAATCCTACTTCCTTCCCACAGATTAAGTGGCTAAGTCTGGATCTAATCCTGTTAAATGTATTTTATAACATAAAATGGTGTATTGTTAACTTAATATTAAATAAGTGGTGAACTACTTATGTCAGGTTCAGATAATTGAGAAAAAGTATAAGAAGAGTCCAAAGTAAAACTATTATATTTATAAGTTTGTGGGTTCTTTGAGGAAAAATCCCACTTAGCTGTAGAAGTTCTATTTTAGTCTTTCCTAATCTTGGTGCTTCCACATGGCAGAGGGTCAGGCCCGTAGCCAGGATTTTGATTCGGTGGGGGGGGGGGGCTGAGTTTGATTCGGAGGGGGGCTGAGTCTGAGTGAAAGAGGGTCTACCCTAGCAAACCTTTTGTATCATTATTCCAATACCCCCATACATATGGGATATGTTGAGTATGGTGATCAGATCATGATATAAATAAACATAACAGTTTAAATAATGCACCAGTAAGGCCTTTTCTCAGACCACCATGAGAATTTCGGGGGGGAGGGGCTGAAGCCCCCAAAGCCCCCCCTCCCCCCCCCCCCCCGGCTACATGGCTGCAGAGGGTGATGGAGTTCATAGCCTAATACACTGTTATATGACAGGGTAGGAATGACTGCTTAACTGAAATACATCTGATAATTTCAATTAAAAGGAAGAGGAATTCATCCCAGCTTGTTGTATGTGCAGGATACATGATGAAGCAACTACTTGATGAATTCGGCTTCAAGAGAGACTTTGCAATTTAACCATTTGATGGCTGCTAGGTAATAGCAAAAGATAACCAGGATTCGGGAAGACTGCCAGAAATGAGAGATGAGTGAAAATTGTGATGTGTTTAAAATTTCCCAAAGTTTGTGAAACTTAATAAAAATTCAGTGCAAAGAACGTCAGATATTTTAAAAATATGAGGAATAATAAAACTGATAGTTTGACTCATCTAGTGTTTGGTTTGTGAAAGTGTGAATCCCAATGTTTTCTATCATGTTTAGGATGCCTCCCCCTTTCTTACGGGGACAATCTGTTCCTTTTCTAGAAATAGCTGTATGTGTTGAATTTGGTTATTGCAGGTAATTGAGAATTTATTTTAGTTTATTTTTTATTGAAACTTATCAGAATTTCCAAATTTCTTTCTAAATCTGACAGGGAAAATTGCAAGCTTTAAAAATTAATATAGAAAAAGCAAAACCAACTTTGCAACTTGAAAAAAACAAATTTGTCTTAGTGCTTTGGAACCTGCAGCTAACTGAATAGTAAAATCTGGACTGCAATGTCATTTTGTATTTTCTTGGAGGCCAGTAATATTAAACAATCACAGGGTTATCTCAGTTTCTTATTTATCAACTATCTTTTCATGCAGACTTGATTTCTTGTTAAAGTATAATGCATTAGATATGGTCAATGGACTTGGGTGCTCCTTTGGGAAAGATCCAACTCAGCATTTGATCTAGTGCATTATATAAGGTTTCTTAAATCAAAGAGTTGTTTGTTTTTTTGTAAAAACCTTTGAAAGCCAAAGCCACTGAACTATGAAGTACTGTTTATGAGAAAGTCAGCTGTATATTTTGGTTTTATAAAATTGTGACTCTTGGTATTTCTCTGCAGTCCTACTCAAAATGATTGTACAGGTATAATGGAAGAATATGCATGGAGAACAGTAGGGTAGCATTTGACCTGCAGAATTGTTGTTTCCAATAGTGATTCCCATTTGATGTGAAGAGTCTTCAGGGAGTTTGCAGAAATTACAGCTGGAGAAAAGCAAGACCTTGTTTAGAAATCGCGTTCCTTTGAGATTGCAAGGACATACAAACAGTGCTATATGGTGTTCTATTTATGAAGCCAATTTCCAGTATGTTAGTTTGGTTTTTCAAATAAAACAACAGCATGCATTTCATCCACTGAAAGATACCATTGAGTGAAATGAATTGAGATCTGTAGTGCCAAAATTGTATTGTTGCATCAACAAGAAACTATTCAAAAAGCCTTTCCAGATACCAGGGACGTGATTAAGGTTTTTCAATGCGACAGCTATAGCAAATTGCCATAAAACATACAACACCAATTTGAAAAGAGTTTTGTTGGCTCCCAACAGGTATCTGAAATTTTGGCATTCAAGTCTATAGCTGTTCCAGGTTCTTAGCATCTAAAGTACTACTTTCTCCGATATAAACATCCTTGCTCTGTTCAGTATATTCGTACCAAGTGAAGAATGGTGGCAAGGTTACCTAAGACAGGGCCTTTTGACCCTGGGATCAAAACTTTGGAAAATATTCTTAGCTGAGAATTCAGTCTATGCCTCCAGCCTTCAACACTTAGCAAATGCTGCTCACTTCTGCAGAAGATAAACTGTGCTCTGAATTTTGGATAGATTCAATAACGCTGTCCCCTCGGCTATTTTTGTTTAGTAAAAGGTAAAGGTTTCCCTGACATTAAGTCCAGTCATGTCCAACTCTGAGGGGTTGGTGCTCATCTCCATTTCTAAGCTGAAGAACTGGCATTGTCCATAGACACCTCCAAGGTCATGTGGCCAGCATGACTGCATGGAATGCCGTTACCTTCCCGCCAAAGCGGTACCTATTGATATACTCACAGTTGCATGTTTTCTAACTGCTAGGTTGGCAGAAGCGGGGCTAACAGCGGGAGCTCATGCCTCTCCCCGTACCTTTTGATCAGCAAATTCAGCAGCTCAGCTCTTTAACCCACTGCACCACCAGGGGCTCCAAACCGGGATAAGCAAAGTTTAAATAGAGCCTGTAATGTGCAGCAATGTGGAAAGCACATTGCAAGGTAAAACAAAAATCCTCCATGACCATAAAGCTGTGGATACTGCGTATCCTGGAACTGGTTGAAGGCCAGCCTCTGTGGCCTGTGAAATCACCATCCATGTCTTGAACTGGTTCCAGGAGTTCTACACATTTACGCTGACTTACGTTGGCTCCAAACTAGAGTAGCTGAAACCAGTTTCACAGTGAGGATTATTGAATTGACTTCCATTGGACCTATTCCAGACCCGAATGATGATTACACAAAATACAAAAGCTAGCCTCAAACTGGTGACAGAACCTCAATATACACACTTGACAGCTACAAAGTGTGGCACTTTGAGTGTCTGCACAGCAATTCACATTCTGTAGAATGATGTGATTTTATACTAGCATGCGCTGATGTGCATTGCTGACTCTATTTTTGCCTCTCCTCTGAATTCGATCTCAGTTTAAAAGGCTTAAAGCCCACTACAGCCTGCTTTTGCAGTGTGTGTTCTACAGCCACCACACTTTGGCTACAGCTGCATTAGATGGTCAGTTGATCATTAGATTGGAGCCCCCGGTGGCGCAGTGGGTTAAAGCCCTGTGCTGGCAGGACTGAAGACCGACAGGTCGCAGGTTCGAATCCCGGGAGAGGCGGATGAGCTCCCTCTATCGGCTCCAGCTCCTCATGCGGGGACAAGAGAGAAGCCTCCCACAAGGATGACAAAACATCAGAAATCATCCGGGCGTTCCCTGGGCAACATCCTTGCAGACGGCCAATTCTCTCACAACAGGAGCGGTTGCTCCTGACACGACAAAAAAAAAAAAAGATGGTCAGTGCAGATGGGACACTACATGGTCAGTGTAAACTTCCCCAAAATTTGAACATTTCCAAAAAACATTACAGGATCACTTAATGTGAAGCTTAAACATCAGCACAGAATTGGGATTTTTATAATCTGTTATGTTTCCACTTTAATAATTGGATTGATTGACTCAAAATTATATTAACTCAAAATAATATAACTCAAAGCTGTAATTTATTATTCCAATTGCTGTTTTCCCCCAAGGGACTTGTAATGTGTGTGTCTGTTATATCTGAAAAAGTTAAACAACACCATATTTGATTAGACTCAGTTTTGAATTACATGTCTCTGCATGTGGGTTTGTTTGCAATAATTAATCTCTTTTCTAATGAACCATCTATTTATATGTTTACAATGTGCATATGTTTGCACTGTGCATTTATAAACAGCTATATGTGAAAGTATGTATGTGAATGCATGGAAGTGGAAGAAGACAACAGAATAGGAAGGACAAGAGACCTCTTCCAGAAAATTAGAAACATTGGAGGTAAATTTCAGGCAAAAATTGGTATGATAAGAAACAAAGATGGCAGGGACCTAACAGAAGCTGAAGAGATCAAGAGAAGGTGGCGAGACTATACAGAAGATCTGTATAGGAAGGATAATAATATTGAGGATAGTTTTGACGGTGTGGTGAATGAATTAGAACCAGACATCCTGAGGAGTGAGGTTGAATGGGCCTTAAGAAGCATTGCTAACAACAAGGCAGCAGGAGACGACGGGATCCCAGCTGAACTGTTTAAAATCTTAAAAGATGATGCTGTGAAGGTGATGCATGCCATTTGCCAGCAAATATGGAAAACACAAGAATGGCCATCAGACTGGAAAAAATCAACTTATATCCCCATACCAAAAAAGGGAAATGCGAAAGACTGCTCAAACTTCCGTACAGTGGCCCTTATTTCTCATGCCAGTAAGGTAATGCTCAAGATCCTGCAAGGAAGACTCCAGCAATACATGGAGCGAGAGTTGCTAGATGTTCAAGCTGGGTTTAGAAAAGGCAGAGGAATGAGAGACCAGATCGCCAATATCCGCTGGATAATGGAGAAAGGCAGGGAGTTTCAGAAAAACATCTACTTCTGCTTCATTGACTATTCTAAAGCCTTTGACTGTGTGGATCATAATAAATTGTGGCAAGTTCTTAGTGGGATGGGCATCCCAAGCCACCTTGTCTCTCTCCTGAGGAATCTGTACAAGGACCAAGTAGCAACAGTCAGAACTGACCATGGAACAACAGACTGGTTCAAGATTGGGAAAGGCGTACGGCAAGGCTGCATCCTCTCACCCAACCTTTTTAACTTGTATGCAGAACACATCATGCGATGTGCGGGGCTTGATGAATGCAAAGCTGGGGTGAAAATTGCTGGAAGAAACATTAACAACCTCAGATATGCAGATGACACCACCCTGATGGCCGAAAGCGAGGAGGAGCTGAGGAGCCTTCTAATCAAGGTGAAAGAAGAAAGCGCAAAAGCCGGGTTGCAGCTAAACGTCAAAAAAACCAAGATTATGGCAACAAGAATGATTGACAACTGGAAAATAGAAGGAGAAACCGTGGAGGCCGTGACAGACTTTGTATTTCTAGGTGCAAAGATTACTGCAGATGCAGACTGTAGCCAGGAAATCAGAAGACGCTTACTTCTTGGGAGGAGAGCAATGTGCAGTCTCGATAAAATAGTGAAGAGTAGAGACATCAGACTGGCAACAAAGATCCGCCTAGTCAAAGCCATGGTATTCCCTGTAGTCACCTACGGATGTGAGAGCTGGACCTTAGGGAAGGCTGAGCGAAGGAAGATCGATGCTTTTGAGCTGTGGTGTTGGAGGAAGGTTCTGAGAGTGCCTTGGACTGCGAGAAGATCCAACCAGTCCATCCTCCAGGAAATAAAGCCCGACTGCTCACTGGAGGGAAAGATACTAGAGACAAAGTTGAAGTACTTTGGCCACATCATGAGGAGACAGGAAAGCTTAGAGAAGACAATTATGCTGGGGAAAGTGGAAGGCAAAAGGAAGAGGGGCCGACCAAGGGCAAGATGGATGGATGGCATCCTTGAAGTGACTGGACTGACCTTGAGGGAGCTGGGGGTGGTAACGGCCGACAGGGAGCTCTGGCGTGGGCTGGTCCATGAGGTCACAAAGAGTCGGAGACGACTGAACGAATGAACAACAACAACATATGTGAAAGTAGACAGAGCCCTAATTGACTGCAAGTAAAATAAATCTGCAATTCTTACATGAGAAAGTCAGACAGCTACTTATTTAGAAGACTGAAAAGTTTTCCTAGATGTGTTTTCTGCCATGAGAGATAATAAGGAATCTTACTGTTATTGTTCATATGGAAGGAGATGCACAATATCATACTAGTGAACAAGCAGAAAAAGTAACAATATTGCTTGGAGTGTATTGTGAATTGTTTTTCTGGCCCTTGCAAGTGATGCTCACAGAGCCTGCTCAATCCAATCCTCACAGAATTATCATGAAATATGTGTCACCAGGATTATTGTTCACTTCCTAGCAAAAATGCCTTCTTCTCTTTCCAAAACATGTTTTCATTTCGGCTTTTTACAACTGAGTATCCAATTAAAAAACAGTGTTATCAAAAGGCTGTTTGTCAAATGATATTGTTTACTACGTTTGGTTTTTTTTTTTTAAGTGCATAGATTGTTTTCATCTAGGATTTCATTTCTGGAGTTCTATCTGAAAGGATTTGAATCTCTTCCAGTGACTCACTCTGTTCAGCATCTGCTGCTGAAAAATTGAGATGAGAGCATTTTTATTTCTTTTCAGAGATTTCTGGCTTCTAGTACATTTTAAATCCATTCTACGTAATTGCAGAGACAGTGTGGTGTAGTAGTTGGCTCGTTGGGCAACAATTCTGGAGACCAGCGTTCAATTTCCTTCCCAGCCATGAAACCCTCTGGGTGACTTGGGCCAGTCATGTACTTTCAACCTTAGAAAACCCTGTTAGGATCATCATAGGCCAGAAAGACTTGAAGGCACACAACAAACGACCGTATCTAATTGGGCATCACTTGAAAGGGTGAGAGCTAGGAAACTCTGATGGTAAGTTTTGATAGTGTTTCTTCTAATGCATGCCATCAGTTTTAAATGGAGCTATTTATTTTCCATTATACAATGTTGATACAGGACTAATCTAAACTGGGCAGTTTAGAAGTTAATTGAGGTAACCAATGGAAACATTTGGAATTGTATCTCTATAATTTGAACACTATACTTTGGGACTTTGTTTAAGAACATTTGTACAAAAATCTACATGGTTTTGTTTGTTTTGGTTTGTGCATACAAATTGTTAGGGATATACAGTTGGTACAAAAATATTTTTTTCTGCACTGATTCATGCACTAAATAATATCGTTTATTCCTTGCAGGCATTAAACCATTACACTTACATGGCATAACTGAGGGCTTTTCAAGTATTGATGTGGCAGACTGGCAATTTCCCTCCAATTTGTCAGAAACTAACACCATAGTCGCCCTATGTTATTGTCGTATTGACTTTATTTCCTGGGAATCCTCCATGGCTCAGCATGAGTCTTCAGCCTACCACTTGGAGTAA
This sequence comes from Anolis sagrei, assembly GCF_037176765.1. Classification (NCBI taxonomy): domain Eukaryota; kingdom Metazoa; phylum Chordata; class Lepidosauria; order Squamata; family Anolidae; genus Anolis; species Anolis sagrei. The sequence continues at coordinate 76,346,058 of NC_090024.1, forward strand.
CACTGCTATAATATGTGTTTGGGATTGCTTAATCCAGTTGCTTATATAGATATACTTTTTTAGCCATTACCAGGGAACATTTTACACCTGAAAGTGGTTTCTTTTGACATTTTGCATCTTTTAGCCTTTGACTTTAATGCCCTGCCACCATCATGGACAGGGGATGTTAGATATCTTCTAGGTTAACTAAGGCCCCATCTACACTGCTATATAATGTATTTCATAATGCAGTTTAACTGCATTGGACTGCATTATATGGCAGATTAGGATCATATAATCCTATTCAATGCAGTTAACTGCATATTGAAAATTATATGGCAGTTTAGCTGCAGCCTGGGTTAGGGTGTTCAGAACTATTATCTGATGTGTGACAAGTAACAAGAAATTAAAGAGATGTAACTTTTCCTGGCATATGAAAGTGGAAGCAGCACTTGCTGGTAGCCTGTCTGTATTTCTTCATGACAACCAGAACAAACTTTTGAAGCTCCAGGAGAAATTTTACCTGCAGAATTTTCAGTGTTACTCAGATATTACAAGTCCAAGCAGAGTAGAAGATAAGACAAGCGCAGCTGGTGGGGATGAGGGAGGGGGCCTTCCCAGTAATGACACCACCCCCCTCCCCGGCTTTGGAACACCCTCCGCAGGCAGATTAGGCAAGCCCCAAACTGTCCTCCTTCTATAGGGATCAGAAGATTTGAATGTTTAAACAAGCCTTTGAAAATGTCTAGCCCCAATGGTCTGCAATCAATGACGTAGCACTGCACTTTCATCCCATGCCCTGTTTCTTATTTCCTTGTCTTGGTAACAGTTTGGCCATGTCTTATGATAGTTGTCACCATAGGTCAGTGTTTCTCAACCTGGGGGCCGGGACCCCTGGGGGGGGTCATGAGGGAGTGTCAGAGGGGTCACCAAAGACAATCAGAAAACACAGCATTTCCTGTTGTCATGGGGGTTCTGTGTGGGATGTTTGGCCCTATTCTATTGTTGGTGTGTTTCAGAATGCTCTTTGGTTATAAATCCCAACAATTACAACTTGCAAATGTCAAGGTCTATTTTCCCCAAACTCCACCAGTGTTCACATTTGGGCACATTGAGTATTTGTGCCAAGTTTGGTCCAGATCCATCATTGTTTGAGTCCACAGTGCTCTCTGGATGTAGGTGAACTACAACTCCAAACTAAAGGTCAATGCCCACCAAACCCTTCCAGTATTTTCTGTTGGTCATGGGAGTTCTGTGTGCCAAGTTTGGTTCAATTCCATTCTTGGTGGAATTCAGAATGCTCTTTGATTGTAGGTTAACTATAAATCCCAACAACTACAACTCCCACATGACAAAATCAATTCCCCACACACAACTCCACCAGTATTCAAATTTGGGTATATCTGGTATTTGTGCCAAATTTGGTCCAGTGAATGAAAATGCACCCCGCATATCAGATATTTACATTATGATTCATAACAGTAGCAAAATTACAGTTATGAAATAGCAACGAAAATAATTTTATGGTTGGGTGTCACCACAACATGATTACGTTTATTAAGGGATCACAGCATTAGGAAGGTTGAGAACCACTGCCATAGGTCTTTGGGCGTTGTTTTGAGTTTTAAATTGCTATTTTTACATGCTATAGTTTTTACTTTGTATTGTACTGTGTGTTTATTTTATGCTTTGTCTCTGCACTTTGTATGCCACACCGAGTCCCTTCAGGGAGATGGAGGTGGGGTACAAAAATAAAGTTATTATTATTATTATTATTATTATTATTATTACTTTTATTAAGGTTTGGTTTTTTAAAAGACAAATTAATAAGGAATCAAGAAACTGTATGTGGATCTAAACACCATATTAACATTTTCCAAATAAATCTGCCCAGGATTTTATTTGGAGGCTTTTCTGGAGCAGACCAGAAGCTTAGGACCTAGGAGAAGCCTTTTCTGGAATTGTGCCCTACCTCCGTAACTCCTTCTAAAGCATCAAGTCTGATAGTCTTTCACACTGCAGTATAAGTAGGATTTTTTGATGCATCCTGGCCATTAATGCTGTGTGTGTCTTTTCTGCTTTTAAGAAATATATTTAATGTGTTTTGCTGTTTCAAAATTTATGCTGATGGACACGTTGAAAGACCTTGCCCTGATAAAATAAGAAACGTTTGTAAAGCATAAATTATTTAAAGATCCGGCAGCTACAAATTTAGTGATAGGAAGAGGAAGAGGGAGATGCAGGTGCCAGGGGCAATGGTTTCATTCTCTCTTTTTTCAAAGCCCCCCCCCCCTCCAGTTTATGAAAAGAATGATTGTTCGATATCTTCAAATTAAACTGCTGTTTCATGAAAAGTTATTGGTACATCTGCGAGCTCCATTGCTTTGTAGGTTCTGTGTATTTCCAAGACATTTGTGTTGGATATTAAATTCAAATCTTGCCCTACTGGGGCTGCCTTTTGCTTACTTTTTCTCTGTATTTACTGAAGAAAGAATTGCATTTACAACTTTCAGACTGGTTTTTTAAAAAACAGAAATTGACATGATAAAATTAAATGCATTTCTCATAGCCAAAACAGCCCTCGTGTTAAGAAGCAAAGGCTTACTCTTAAATTATGTAAACGTATATGATGGCTAAGTTTTAAGACTAGTATTTCTATCGTCAAGCTGCTTAAATGCCCTAAAGGACTTCAATTTAGTCTATTAATTTAGCATGAGAAATGTAGATATTGGGGCAGAGGGCTGGGAGATTAACAAATGAGGGCATTGTCCTCCAAAGAAGAATTCTACCCTCTACATTAAATTTTCCTTCATTTATCAACTTGTAGTAACTTCATTTTTCAGCTAAGCATTTAGAAACACAATAAGGCACCCAAATAACAAACAGTCATGGAACGTTATTGTTTCCATTTGATGTTTGATGTTTTGTCTTATGTCTATTATATCAGGCTGTGTTTTTATTTAATTTTAGTTGTTAAGTCATAATTCGTGTTTATATGTTGGGATGTTTAAACTTTGTTAGTATGGATGCATCGTTGTTGAATTCGGGCATTGAATGTTTGCCTCTTATGTTTAGAATCCACCCTGAGTCCCTTTGGGGAGATAGAGCTGAATATAAACAAAGTATTATTATTATTATTATTATCCTTGAAGTGACTGGCTTTTTACCTTGAAGGAGCTGGGGGTGGTGACGGCCAACAGGGAGCTCTGGTGTGGGCTGGTCCATGAGGTCACGAAGAGCCAGAAGCGACTGAACGAATGAATCATAGAATCAAAGAGTTGGAAGAGACCTCATGGGCCATCCAGTCCAACCCCCTGCCAAGAAGCAGGAATATTGCATTCAAATCACCCCTGACAAATGGCCATCCAGCCTCTGCTTAAAAGCTTCCAAAGAAGGAGCCTCCACCACACTCCGGGGCAGAGAGTTCCACTGCTGAACGGCTCTCACAGTCAGGAAGTTACACAACAGCATTATTATTATTATTATTATTATTATTATTATTATTATTATTATTATTATTATGTCTCAACATTAACATTTTACAGTCTTACTAAAACATGGCATAGGTCCAGAGACGTCTTTCTGTTCATGTGTACATTATATATACATTCTACAATTCACCTCTGATGTATCTACAACTTGTGTAAAAATTTATTCTCGATTTTGACATATATGCCCTCACCATATAGGCATTCATTGCTTCATCAGAGAAAAATCAAATTATGTAATTTTGGCTTTTCAAAGTAGAATTGCCAAGTGTGCACCAGAGGTTTTCATGGTGCATTAGCTTTTATTAACAATTCAAATCATTATACTACAGGAAGGCGAGCTGCACAATATGTTTTTATTTCCTAGTCATAATTATTTAGTTTAAACAATTAATGCATGTGGACAGCATTATATTTCAAATTGATATGTGCTTTTTGGAAGCTTTTCAACATGCTTTCTAATTGAAATGCATTATTTGGCACTTATATTTTTCACTACCTGTGAAAGATTTTTTTTAAATGTATTTTAAAGTGAGTGTCTCCTTATTTTTGCCTCTGGAAGCCCTTCCGTCCCTGCAAATCGTCTTACTATTTCTTTGTCAACATTATGGGCTCTTATGAGGATGGAATCAAATTAGCACTAGTATGGAGATAGTGTGAGAAGACATGATTCTTTAAAGAAACAATGATGCTTAGTACAGTATGACGGAAAGTGGTAGGAAGAGAGGAAGACCACATTCCATGCCTAAGAGATATGATCATGGTTGTGGAAGATGGGGTGGTTTGGGGTGCATCTCATTCATGGGACCGCCCAAACAATTGTTTAATCATATCAGAAGCAACTTGAAAAACTGCAAGTTGCTTCTGGTGTGAGAGAATTGGCGGTCTGCAGAGACGTTGCTCAGAGTATACCCGGATGTGTTACCATCCTGTGGGAGGTTTCTCTCATGTTCATGAGAGAAGTCAAAGTTGACTTGATGGTAGTTAACACCTAAGTCATTGTCATAAGTGTGGTAGTGGTTATAATAATTTTTAGTTGTGTTGATCACTGGAAAGATCAACAATGCAAGTAATTAATGTTAAATAATAATAATAATAATAATAATAATAATAATAATAATAATAATATCACAACAGTCCTCGACACTTGGGGAGTGATCAACTTGTGATTTTGTGATACGAAATCCAGCATATATATCTCGTTTGCTGTGGCATACTGTGTTTTTGTGTCACAATAATAATAATAATAATAATAATAATGTTGGAAGTTGGCATTTCCCACTTTATGGTGCATTTCTTTGCAGATTTTACTGAGTGATGTGAATTTTATTCCAAACTAAGTGTATCTGCTACTATATACTGTGCAGATGTCTTATTGACTTACACATGCTGTATTCAGTTCCATTCAACAGTAGAGCAGACCCATTCAATCCATTAGAAATATTAGTAGACTCACCATTTAACAGTTGCTAGAATAAATCTACTCTTGGGAGTAAACAACAGAATGCCAGCTAGATTTTGTAGATAAAACTTAGGTCATTGAGATCTAGTCATTAACACATTGGCTTTATCAGCATTAAGCAGAAATCAGTTATAACTAGGGCCATAGTTACTCCACTGAGCAGATTTCAGGAGCCCTTTAAAGTCCACTGTAACACTTTAGCGTTTATGCTTATATTATGTTCATTTGTTAGGAAATCAATTTAAACTAAACTGAAGAGTGTTCTTTGAGAGGCAAGATTGTGAGAAAGAGACATTTTTCTTTTCTGTGAACCGTAAGATAAATGACATAACAAGGAATGCTTGTTTCACATTATAGCAATGTGTTGCAATTTGCTAAAGATCAGTCCTTAGAGTTTCATAACTGAAAATATTAGACTATAGATCTTACAGTCCCATCCCTAGTACATTTACTAGGAAATATATACTGCTGATCTAGCATCAAACATCAAGTTGCCTCTATGTATCATCTGTATTTTACTGTGCTTTCTGGCTGTACCTGTTAAAAGTCGTTTCTCAATTATATATGCATTTGAGAATATTGCAAGGAATGACCTGTATTTCAATTCAACTCTCTAGTGCTTGAGAAAATGTAGTGAGAATAACGGAGGCACCCACACACACACACACACACACACAAAACAAATACAGAGAAAAAATCTTGTTCTTGTTGTATACCTTCAAGTAATTTCCAACTTAATAATGTGGTGAAATTATAACAACTCTACCATGGGGGTTTCTTGGCATGATTTCTTCAGAGGGCGTTTGCTTTTTCTTTCTCTTAGAGTAAAGAATATTAACTGATTGAGAATTAGGACTTCATCCCACAAGAGAGGGAAAGTGGGTGGTATCATTTTCTTTCTGTGGCATTTCATAGGGTTCCATTTTTAAAGATGCCGGATACTCCCCATCACACAGGATCGCCTCCTCCCCCTTCTAGCTCAACTATTTCAAGGATCTCAGCACCCTTTTATAAACAGGCATCCTTTTTGAGACACTGCTTTCTGTGGGATCATTTCCCCTTTTTTTGGTCATGTCAGGAGCGACCTGAGAAACTGCAAGTCGCTTCTGGTGTGAGAGAATTGGCCGTCTGCAAGGATGTTGCCCAGGGGACACCCGGATGATTTGATGTTTTGTCATCCTTGTAGGAGGCTTCTCTCATGTCCCCGCATGAGGAGCTGGAGCTGATAGAGGGAGCTCATCCGCCTCTCCCCGGATTCGAACCTGTGACCTGTCGGTCTTCAGTCCTGCCAGCACAGGGGTTTAACCCACTGCGCCACCGGGGGCTCCTATCATTTCCCTTAATCTCCTACACTAAAGGAGTCAGGCACACATTTTAGAGCACTTCTTTCAATAGGACTCACACCATCTTTAAACCACTAATGGAAACAGATGGAGCATTAGCAGATCGCCCTCATGAATGCCCACACTGAAAAGTCCCAATTAATCAGATAAATCCACCACTTCACATCACAAGGAAAAATCCCTGTTTTGAGGCATTTCTGCACAGGAAAAGGAATAGTTGATTTCTGCCCATTTTTGAAATCCTTCCATTTCTACACGCAACTACTGGAAGCAGTCCTGTGTTGTTTGATAACCTCCCATAGGGTCTCTTTGAAGTATGTGGAAATGGGAAGAAATTGAGGAAAACTTTCATATGATGAGGTCTTTAAACTACACAATATAGTACATTAAATAAATATTGGGCAATTAACAATGCTGCTCATTTTTACTTTATGGATAATTTGAGTGACAGGGAAAGAAAACTAGGAAAAAGGGATGGAACTGCTGAAATCATAAAGATAAGGTGTCTATGCCCAATCTTTTTGTTACAGAGTCCCACTTAGTCTTTGCATATCTGATGTCCAGGTGCTGTTGGTTTTATGGCATAATAGCATAGCACACAAACCGGCAGGAGCCCCCAATGGCGCAATGGGTTAAACCCTTGTGCCGGCAGGACTGAAGACTGACAGGTCAGAGGTTCGAATCCGGGGGAGCGTGGTTGAGCACCCTCTGTCAGCTCCAGCTCCCCATGCGGGGACATGAGAGAAGTCTCCCACAAGGATGGTAAAACATCAAAACATCTGGTTAACATCATTGCAGACGGTCAATTCTCTCACACAAGAAGCAACTTGCAGTTTCTCAAGTCATTCCTGACACAAAAAAACCCCCACAAACAGGCAGGAAATGTTTGGGAAAGCATCTATCTTTGCAGAAGTATAAAAAATACTATCTACACAAGTGGAACCCCAATAATGATATCACAAGGAGTAGCTGCCATAGATTCTATTCTGGGGAAAAAGCTGGATATAAATTCAATAAGTAAATAAGCATTAGGCATTTCTGTTGGAGAGGGGGTGATGGAAAAAAATAGGTGATGGAAGCAAATATTGGAAAGGGAATAATTTTGTTCTGCAAATTTCTGTTGCAAGTTTGTTCTTTATTTCCTGACTGACCATGAAAGCTTCTGAAAATATGCCATTAATCACCAGATGATCTCAGCTTATTATCATATATTATGTAAAAATTTCCAGTTCACATTCTTTAGTTGACCACCAGGGGTTTAGCTGAGTGCTTTTTCTTCCCACTCTCTTTTGCAGTCAGTGCAAGCCTATTTGCTTTTATCTTCTATTTATTTCACACTTTGCTTCCCTCATAGATCTTATAGCTATCGTTTATCACCACAAAATTGGCCCTGTGAATACTACATGAAAGTAGTAATTTAGTGTATGAGCAATGTGAATTGTAAATACGGGAAGGAATTCTTATCCACACCTTGCCTTTTATTTAACCGCAGACATTTCAGTTTTTGTTATGCCTAAATGGAATGGCAGCAGATAATATTTTTAGTATTTTTCCCTTCCCCATTACTGAAATATTGGGGTATTATTAGTAACCTCCTATTCTGCTTTGGTTAGACCCCACTGGGAAAACTTTGTCCAATTCTGGTTGCCACATTTCAAGAAAGATATTGACGAACTGGAATGTCTCCAGAAAAGGAAGACCAGCATGGTTAAAAGTCTGGAAGCCAAACCCTATGAGGAGTGGCTTAGGGACCTGGGTATGTTTAACTTGGAGAAGAGAAGGCTGAGAAAGGGCATGATAAATAAAGATAAAGATTTCCCCTGCCATTAAGTATCCAACTCTGAGGAGTGGTGCTCATCTCAATTTCTAAGCTGAAGAGCCAGCATTGTCCTTAGACACCTCCAAGGTCATATGGTCAGCATGACTGTATGGAGCACTGTTACCTTCCCGCAGAAGCGATATGTATTGATTTACTCACATTTGCATGTTTTCAAACTGCTAGGTTGGCAGAAGCTGGGGCTAACAGCAGGAGCTCACGCCACTCTATGGATTCGAACCACCAACCCTTCAGTCAGCAAGTTCAGCAGCTCAGCAGTTTAACCCGCTGTGCCACCAGGGGCCATGATAGCCATGTTTAAATATTTTAATGGATGTCACATTGAAGAGGGGGCAATCTTGATTTCTGCTGCTTCAGAGACTAATATGTGGAACAATAGATTCAAAGTGCCGGAAAGGGGATTCCATCAAAACATTCAGAAGAACTTCCTGATGGTAAACGTTGTTTGGCAGTAGAATATGCTGCCTCAGCACGTGGTGGGATCTCCTTCTCTGGAGGTTTTAAACAGAGGCTAGATGGCCAATAGTTGGGAGTGCTTTGAATGTGTGTTCCTGCATGGCAGGGTGTTGGAATGGATGGCCCTTGTAATTTCTTCCAGTTCTATGATCCCATGGTTTTGATCATCCCATGTGAGGCTTTCCGATCAGATCTCATTTGTTTGCAACAACAAATTATGTTTATGTATTTGACAAAAATTGAAATATCTGCAGCTTCTATTTAGTTTTTCAAGTTATCCTTTTCAACTCCTAAATCCTTTCCCATTGAACTTATTCTTATCAGGAGTATGAAGAAATAGCTTGCTAAGTTCTCTCCTTCTAACTAGGAGGCATCCGTGAGTTACCATCTCTTCACACGGAGCATTTTTGCCTCGTTTTGCCACTTTGCTTCCCGGGAAGGACAGGATCTGCCATGCACCATCACTGAATGCATGGCAGGTTCTGCCCACTTTCCTCCCAAAGTCGGGGGGGGGGGAAGCGCCAAAAGGAAGGAAAGTGGTGTAGCTTGGGTTGCTGCCCTTTCTGCCGTCTGATGACGGGAAGGAAAGCACCCTCTCCCATCTCCTCCATGTAATGAGAAAAAGAGAGGGTGCACGGGGTGCCACGAGCCACCCCGTGAGTGCGCCTTCCCTTATGTGCTTATGTGGAGGGGAAATTCCTCCTGCTTATGTGGAGGGGAAATTCCAGCACCTGTAACACATAGTGTGGGTCCAAATCCAGAGTTCTGCAACACAGCAACAGCACATCTATGCTTGTTATTAAATTCACAAGGTCACTAAGGACCCCTTCACATGGTGTTTTTGGACTGGCAACCACCAGCAAAAGGGAAGGCGCGCGGGGTGGCCTGTGACCTTGTGAATTTAATAACAAGGGGTCCTTAGGGATCCTTAGTGACCTTATGAATTTAATAACAAGCATAGACATGCTGTTGCTGTGTTGCAGAACGCTGGATTTGGACCCACACCATATGTTACAGCTGCTGGAATTTCCCCTCCACATAAGCAAGGGGATTGTTCTGTAGGTAGTATGTGAGATGGCCATGCAAAAACTATGACAGTAGTAGTATGAGACAATTGGTTTATATATGAATGTGGGCAGTAGCTAGAATATTTTTGTTCACTGGTTTGTATCCCTGCCCCCCATCCGCCCCGAGGTCTTGTGATGGTAGCAAGGAAAAGCAGAAAGAAAAATCTGACAGCCTATTACTCCAGTGCCTTATTTCCTTTGTAGCAGTTGCGCCAGTTGCATATTCCTTCCCACCGCCATTGCGTATGCCAACATAATTAACAATGGCATAGTGCACCAAGAGAATTTCACTTGCATCCAACATAGCCACAGTTAATTTTTTTTTTTAAATGAAGGACAGAATTAGAAGCATCGAATCCATTCTTCCAGATATTTCTTCCAGATATTTCTTCCAGATGGTGTCACACATCACAAAGATACCATAAATGTGCCTAAAACTGTGCTGCTATGATTAAATGGCAGCACCAAGATGACTATAAAAGATGAGAGATTTCTTTTTCAAATGCGAAATGTCTTGCCTGTGTGTAAGAAACAACAACAAAACAGCATTTGGCAAAAACAGATCTAATGCTATCCAGAAGTAACTTGAAAATGGATGAAGGTCTTAGTTTAACAGCTTCAGTTTTCATTCATTTCATTGCTTAAGTGAATCCATTTAAATTAGTCTGACTCATCAAACAGCAGATTTAAACATTTTGGTCAGACTGTCTACTCAAACATACACCTCCCCACACATATCATCCTAAGTATTCTTGAGAGGTTTCCCTTTCTTCTTCATACAAGAAATAATTGTTGTTGTGTGCCTTCACACAGAATGTTTCCAAATTACAACAACCCTAAAGCAAACCTATCAGAGAGCTGTGTTGTGGAGATTTGCCATAACTTTTCTCTGCAGCTGAGGGGCCTGCCACATGTCACACAGTGTGTATCCATGGCCAAACAGGGATTTGAAACCTGGTTTCCAGAGTCCTAATCCAAAACTCCAATCACTACACCGCACTACCTCCCCACAAGTTGGAGCCCCTCTTCTAAAATTCATCTGTTGTCTTATACAAATTTAATATTAAAAAATAAGTATTTTTTCAGAACTATGGTTGACTTGTTTGCAAACTACCAATATACTCATGTGTAATACTAGAAACATTCATTGCAAATCAACCCCAAAACATGGGTTGACTTATTCATAGATCAATGTGAGTACTGTACCTTAATTCTTAGGAGCCGCTGTGGCGCAATGGGTTAATTCCATTGTGCCGGTTGAACTGCTGACCTGAATGTCGGCATTCGAATCTGTGAGACGGAGTGAGCCCCCATCTGTCAGCTCCTGGTTCCTTTGCAGGGAAATGAGAGAAACCTCCCACAGGATGGCAACACATCTGGGCGTCCCCTGGGCAATGTCTCTGCAGATAGCCAATTCTCTCATACCAAAAGTGACTTGCAGTTTCTCAAGTCACTTCTGATATGATTAAAAACCTTTATTCTTATCACAAAAGAAACCACCCCTTTTGTGAAAAGCAAATTAGTGAAATGCAAGATCAGCTAAATAAAGCACCAAGATCAGCTAAACAAAACACCAACCCCCTCAACCCTCTCTTGGCCATGGCACCGCTTCTGACCTCAGTCAGGGCTGAGAAATGGCAGCTGGTCCTGAGAGCTGTCATTGGTCCTTTCCTCTCTCTGTGACATGACCCTCTACGTATCCACAATTTTAGCCCCAAACCCTGTTCTTGACTAATACAGGAGTATATATGGTAAGCCGTCATAAGATCAATGGCATCTACTCCCAAGTATGCTCTATTTATGTATTTTTTTGCAGTTTTATACACTGCCCTTCTCACCCCGAAGGGGACTCAGAGCGGCTTTACAGAACACACATATGGCAAACATTCAATGCCGATAATACAGTAACAAGGAACAGACAACACAACAGAGGTAAAGACAGTTTTCCCCATCTTATTTCTGGCATCTTGGAAACTGTGCTCGACTCTGGCAGATGGGGCGGGGGGGAATGCTGTGACTCCATCTTCCATGCCGAGGAGTTTTCCTCCTATCGATGTGTCCTTAAGGGCTCATTTATTACCTGGAGGGAAGGATAGTAGAGGCAAAGATGAAGTACTTTGGCCACATCATGAGAAGAAAGGAAAGTTTAGAGAGGACAATTATGCTGGGGAAAACGAAAGGAAAAAGGAAGAGGGGCCGACCAAGGGCAAGATGAATGGATGGGATCCTTGAAGTGACTGGATTGACCTTGAAGGAGCTGGGGATGGGGATGGCCGACAGGAAGCTCTGTCGTGAGCTGGTCCATGAGGTCACGAAGAGTCGGAAATGACTGAATGAATGAACAACTACAACAATTTTTAGCTACTCGCATTTCTGCTTTCGACCTGCTAGGTGGGCAAGTGTACTGGAGCTAACAGCAGATGTTCAATCCCAACCCGGGCTTGAACTGTTGACCTTCTGATCGGCAGGATTTTTCTGCAGCACAGAGGTTTAGCCTGCTGTGTTAAGCCCAGCCCCACAATTGAGTAACTGATATGTTTATAAATTGTTCCCATGCAATTAATTAAGATTCTTTTAAAATTGAAAAACTGCAATGTTTCTTTTTCTGCTTGTGCATCCCTTTGTTCATTGATAATGAAGTCGGTTTTAGGATCTGGAGAGTATGTGTACTGCAGTCTGATCCTTTGTCTGCTCAAGCTTTTGGTGGAATAATCTATATCTCTCTGCCTTCAGAGATCTGATTGAGCCATCTCTTGGTCCAAACTTGACGTATGTTGTACAAGAAATAAGAGAAACAGTTTCTAAAAACATTTGAGACTGGTTCCGATGGGCCAGAGATTTGCCAATGCTTAGTGGCAGAATGGATCTATGCCTTTGGCACAAGATCATGAATTAGGCCTTACATTATGGCGCAGCATATCTCTCAGTAACATCTGTTCAATGTAAGGTGCTTGGATGATTTTCTTCTGAAGGAATTGAAAGCAGAGATTATTTTTTCCAATTGCAATGGGATTATTTTTTAAAATGACATTTGATGGGGTGAGGAGAAGAGAATTCTTGGCAAGCGTGAAGGGTGTCTGAGGTGTTTTGAACTAACACATGGTGATTTTAATATGTGTGGCAGAACAATATATGCTTTATGAGCAACAGCTTGCCCTTTGCAGCATGAAAATAAATGATTGGAAACAAAAATCTGTCACTCATGATGTGTGTGTGTGTATATATATATAGTGGCCTTCATAATGAAATAATGTACATGCAGGTGTGTGTGCATGAAGACACATGTGTATTTTAAAAATATCATTGTTATGTATGCAATGTCATTTCCAGCTAGGAGTTTATAGGAAATTTTTCAAAAAGTTATGTTGCTCCAAGCAAAGGAATGCTCCCTGTATAGAGGCCATGCTCACTTAGTAAAGAAAGCTTGCAAATCATATGTGAAGTGTGAATAAATCAGCTGGTGTTTTGTGAAAGGGCTTGGTTATTTTTTGAACCAGAAGATCTCTTTCGAAACTCATCAGTTGCTCAGTAACCTTCCTCTTTCAGGGGTCCCTGGAGAAGAAGATGGGCTGACAACTAATACCCGGTGTACTTGTTAGAGCGAAGTACCTCTGCCATTTACAGCAACAAGTTATTTTGCCCAGAAATGCTTGCCTGAAGCATTTTTTAAACCTTTGGCCCATTGACATTCTGCAGGAATACATCAGTGACCTCTTCTCACTTGTTACACAAATTATTAATTAGCCTCTGATTCCAATTCCAGCAATTCAGTGCTTTCACTGCGGTTGAAACATGGCCTTTTGGAAAGGGTTTTAGTGGAATAAATTAGACATTGCAGTATAGTGAAGTGCTGTGTTTTGCTATTGCTGTAAAACCACTGAACACACTCACATACCTTGGTCTTCTTTGTTCTTGTTCTTCGTAATCTTTTGGCAGTGTTTCTCTAATATGTATTCTCCTTCCACATTGATTGTGTATATTCTTGATAGAGGATAAAATATTATTATTGTTAGTAGTAGCAGTATTCATAACCGGTCTTTCCCCCAGAATTGGGATCACAACTTTAAAAGAGATACAAAAGATAACTATTAAAATAGAATTAAACTAATTCAATTATTAAAACAATTAAATTAAAATACAATTATAAAATATATTTAATTTTTAAAAGCAATTCCATTAAAACAATGCACTCCGACCCGTCCTCCTGTCCTGCATCCTATCCTGTTTTTATTTTTGTTTTTTAATTTTATTGATTTATTGTGTACACAGGAAACAAAACAGACAACAGAAAAACAAACAAAAAAAAGGAAAAAAGAGATACAAAAGAGTATGCAAGTCCACAGAATGGTACATAGTCCGTGCTCGTCAAACACACCAAAAACCAACTTTGACTGCACAGTTATTATACCCTAACATCTATTGTCCCTCTAACCCCACACCCATGAACCCAACCCCCGTGACCTCCGACACCTCTCAATATGGATCACATAATTAATCCACAACTACCCACATGTCTTCTTTCACTAAATCCCCTTTATGGTAATCTTCAAATTTATTTTTGTCTTCTTTTCGAAATACCCAAGTGCCAATCTCCATTTTTTTTTTTTACAAATTCTTCATTATTTCCTGCTCTGTTTTTGTTTTAAAATCTGCCTGAATGATGAAAAGATTTTAGCTTGTCATTGGAAGAACAACAGGGAAGGTGCTATACCTTATCAATTAAAGGCACAAAACCAGTGTTTAAACGGTGGAAGCGCTTATTTGAATTTAAAGTGGAATTTTCTCAGTAGAGTCAGTTTACTCATTCATTTGTCAGTCAAACACATGCAAAAGAAAGCCCTTAATGTGAGTCAGTACTCCGTGGCTAGTGTGATCACCATCTGGCCCTCAAACTGGTTTCAGCATTTCCTATGTAATCATCTACAAAGAGAAACCATTTTCTTCAATAACAGTGCATTAAATGGTCAGTGTTGATAGGGCCTAAGTCGCTATTAGATATTTATGGCATATGATGATGAGGATGATGATGATGATTGTATCCTGCCACCATCTCCTCGACGGGACTTGTGGTGGTTTACATGGGGACTAAGCCCAGTCAAACAGAGTTAAAATATAACACGTTAAATTTACAAAACAACATCATAAAACAATAACAGCATAAAACAACAATCGAACAAACAATAAATAGCCTAACATGGTAAACAATACTGAGCTACTGGGCAGGCTGGTGCAATTCAGTTGCAAGGACAGGGCTGGTGGATAAATTGCAGGAGCCAGGTGATAAGTTAGGACTAGGAGGGCAATATGGAATAGTACATTATGTCTATAGGGCAAGGGGTAGTAATAAAGTGCAAGGGCAAGACATTGATTTATGGTCGGTTGGGCCAAAGTTATCTTGTGAACTGCTTAATCAAAGGCACAGTGGAACATCCCCGTTTTTAGGTCTTTACAAAAAGTGGACAGGGTGGGTGCCAATCTAATCTCCCTAGGGAGAGAGTTTCAGGGCCAGGAGGCCACAACGAAGAAGGCCCTCTCTCTCATCCCCACCAACCGCGCTTGTGATGGAGGTGTGAGCGAAAGGAGGGCCTCCCCAGAAGATCTTAGAGATTGCACAGATTCATAGGGGAAGATGAGGTTGCAAAGATAGGCGGGTCCCGAACTGTTTAGGGCTTTGTAAGTGATAACTTGCACCTTGAATTTACACCAGAAACTTATTGGCAGCCAGTGGAGCTGATATTAAACGGGTTGACAGATTGATTTTTTTTTTCGTATCAGGAGCTACTTGAGAAACTGCAAATCACTTCTGGTGTGAGAGAATTGGCCATCTGCAAGGACATTGCCTAGGGGATGCCCTGATATGTTACCATCGGGGGGGGGGGTTCTCTCATGTCCCCGCATGGGAAGCTGGGGCTGACAGACAAGGGCTCACCCTGCTCCCTGGATTCGAGCCGCCAACCTTTCGGTCAGTAGTCCTGCTGGCACAAGGGTTTAACCCATTGCTTCACCGGGGCCAATGCTCTTACCGATAATAAAGACACTATGTATTTGTGACCAAGTGATTGCATTGATTACTTACTGAGGTAGCAAGTAATAATCTCATGGCTATAAATCTCTTTCTAGCAGGAAGACGTCTTGTTTACTTCCATGCTCTTCAGATTTAAAGTGTAAAATGTCAGCTTTCTAGTAGAAACGTTTGCTATATATTTTTAAATTTTAAATATCTTTTGGGAAGTTTTTTAAAATGGGAATGTACACTTTCCTGTTTTGATAGAACATTTTGAGAAGAGCGGTCATTTAACAATACTAGGATCAGACAGTCTGAAAGCAGCCAGTGACTCACAGGAGTTTTGCAAATGTGCTTGACTTGGTACAAAGCACAGCAGTTTGCGTTTTTTATTCTTTTGAAGCAGAGTAAGATAAAAAATGATGTGCAGGTCACATCATTTTTT
The DNA here is from genome assembly GCF_037176765.1 of Anolis sagrei. Classification (NCBI taxonomy): domain Eukaryota; kingdom Metazoa; phylum Chordata; class Lepidosauria; order Squamata; family Anolidae; genus Anolis; species Anolis sagrei. The sequence continues at coordinate 76,362,139 of NC_090024.1, forward strand.
GACCATTTTGCAGTCCTGTGGTCTCTTCACCGCAAATTTGCTCTTGTATTTTTAAAATCCTTTATCAAAAACGGCAATTTCCTTTCCGAGTCACCAAGTTGGAAGAGGTTGCCTTTGAAAGCAAACCATGTTCTCTGATGTCTTCTAGAAGAATTTTAGTTTCAAAGCAAGGTGCATTCCATACATAGCTTATTTTCATTGGAAATTTTACCTTTTTTTCTTTTGTGTCCCCAAAGTTTGATAATGCAAAGTCTGGTGAGTTGCATTATGGGAATCATCTCTGTAGTCTCAGTGAAAGTTTGTCACTCTGAACACAAAGTTTGGAATGTATAACCTTGCATACATATTTTTGGAACAAGCATTTAGCGTCTTGGTTGCAAGTAACAGAAAAATGCCCTCTCCCATGTTAATGTATAACACAAGCATATAATTTTATTGCTTTTAATTTAGGATGTACACTGGCCTAAATATAGTAGAATGGTCATGAAGTGTAGATGGTGCAATCAACCTACTGCTCTTAAAAAAAATACCCTGAAATTTTTCCTCTTGAGATAAGTGTTAGGAGACGTGAGAAAACCAAAAATAGACCTGGGGATGGAATTATCACAGGTATCTCAAGTGTATGTCATTAGAGACTTTTTCAAGGAATTAAGCCTGCGTGGTTAAAACACATTTATGATGCATCCAAAATACTAGCTACGATTTGTAGTTATCTCATATGATAGCTTGCTTTCATGATATGCATTAAGAAATATTATGCCAAACTGACCAAGAATTTGCTTTTTGGTGAGTAGTAGAATTTCCTAATGTTAGTATTTGTACTACATCCCTGCTATATATATTCTAAAATGGAGCTACATAATAAGGTCTGGCCAAGGACACAGAAATGTTAGCTAGAAACGCCTCTCTAGAGCAATCCTACAGTTAGCACATGTTCTGAATTCCATTAATGCCACCACTTGGTGTGTCAAGATTACTGATGAAAGTGTTGGGACACAGTTGAATATGCCTTCAGACAATGCTCTTTCCTTCCCAGCATGTGGGCCTGCAGCTAGTAAATAATGCATTGAATGCCACTCATAGGAAATGTCACCTTTTGGGCAAGGATTGATCCACCTAATGCTTCCCTCAAGACTTTCTTAAGTAGGTGCTTGTCTGAGACATTATTAACATTATTATTATTATTATTATTATTATTATTATTATTATTGACCCCACAACCTCTGAGGATGCCTGCCATAGATGCAGGTGAAACTTCAGGAGAGAATGCTTCTAGAACATGGCCATATAGCCCGAAAAACCTACAACAACCCCATAATTACCTTTTGTTTAAGCCAATTATTAAGTAAGGTCTCTCAGAAAGTCCAGATTCTTTTTTTCTTGTCAGGAATGACTTGAGAAACTGCAAGTCACTTCTGGTGTGAGAGAATTAGCTGTCTGCAAGGCTGTTGCCCAGGGGACACCTAGATGTTTTGATGTTTTACCATCCTTGTGGGAGGCTTCTCTCGTGTCCCTGCATAGGGAGCTGGAGCTGACAGAGGGAGCTCATTCCTGCTTTCCCCAGATTAGAACCTCCAACCTGTCGGTCTTCAGTCCATTGCACTACTGGGGGCTCCAGGAAGTCCAGATGGACAACTGAGAAAAAAAGTGAAAACATGACTATGTGATCAAGCCTTGTAAAAACTTGTGCAATAGATAAATATGGACTTACATGCAATAACTATTGGAATGGCCTGGGGTATGATTGTGGATAGCATGATTAATAGTGAAGGCATTGTTTAAAATGTTTTACATTTTTAATGTATTTTATAATTCTTTTTAAAAATGTTTATTTTAATTGTACATTGTTTTAAGGCATCAAATAATTGCCTACGTGTAAAGCTGCCTTGAGTCCCCTTCGGGGTTGAGAAAGACGGGGTAGAATTGTTGTAAATAAATAAATAAAATGTGTTTGTTTTAGAGTGCTTCTTGAGTTCATGGCCATTTCCCTGCCTGAGATCTTTTAATAAGGATGCCCCATTCAAAGATAGTTTACTCTAAGAGTGGGATGTACTTGAACCAAGAATTTGAGCCATTTACCTCCTCCTTCTGGAGGCCTCTTCCTGGAAATCACTGGTTTGCTTTGGTCCTCTTCTGCTGAAATCAACCCACAGATTAAACTTTTCTCCTCTTACCCAAAATTACTCTCATGGGCACTCCAGAATCAAGGATTATGGCCAGAGAAACTCATAAGCTCATTCCCTTTCTCAAAGCCCTAGTTATAGCACAAAAAAACCTGTGTTTAGTCTGTCCTGCCTGTCCCCAGTCAGGAACACCCTGTTGTTGTTTATTCGTTCAGTCGCTTCCAACTCTTCGTGGCCTCATGGACCAGCCCATGCCAGAGCTGCCTGTCAGCCGTCACCACCCCCAGCTCCTTCAGCCAATTACTTCAAGGATACAATCCATCCATCTTGCCCTTGGTTGGTCCCCCTTCATTTGGCCTTCCATTTTCCCCAGCATCATTGTCTGGAGTGTGAGCACCTCAATGACATTACGAGTGAAACCGTGAAGGGACACCCAAGACGGGAAGGTCATGGCGGAGAGGTCAGACTAAATGCAATCCCTGGGAAGGTCATGACAGACCACCCCAGTATTCTTTCCATGAAAACTAAGTAGATCATGAACACCCTAGCTTCTCAAAAATCCAATGAGATCAAGGAGAAGAAACCTCTGGTATCTCTAAGATCTATCTTTCGGGGAGTACAGTCAGCCCTCCTCATTAGGTATGGGGCAAAAGTGAAAAACCACATTTTTTAAATACTCCTTTAGGATTTTCTAGATTCTACAGCACAACTGTATGGGCAACTTCTGCTGGAAGCTGACCATGGAATCATATTGGAAGACTCAGGACCCTTCCAGACAGGCCCTATATCCCAGGACCTGATCCCAGGTTTTCTCTTTATCCCAAATTATCTGGCATTGCAGACTCATATAATCCAGTTTAAAGCAGAAACCTGAGATCAGATCCTGGGATATAAGGCCTTTGAGGGCTTGTCTGGAAGGGCCCTCAAAAACTCCCAGAGAAGAGTTCTCTATACATTCTAGGTTCTCCATTATGACCAAAGAAAGTTGACAATAGAGTTGTACTGGCGACCTAAAATTTCCAGAGAGAACATTTTGATCAAACCGGTGAATAATTCAAAAGTCAAACTTGCAAATGTGGAGGGATTGGCTGCACTTTCCATGCACATTACAGTACTCCAAAACTGCACCCTCTTTCTCTTTCGGTGTTTGTGTGTATACATATGTATGTGTTGGGGAAAGTATTATACTGCCCTTACTTTAGAACCTCTTTCTTTCTCCCATCTCTTCCTCCTTTTAGCAACTCCTACAGATTAACTCCAAACCCTTGCAGGCTTACAAACTTGCTCATTTAGTGTTAGTATCTCCCACCGAGGCACTAGCCTAGCCTAGCCTCGGTCTGGCCCTCTTAATTCACCTAGGACCATTCTGAATAGGGTAAGATTGGTTTTTAATGTATATGTGTTGTTTTGATAATTTTATGTTTTTGTTTTGCTTACTCTGTATGCTTTGGTATTTTGTTAGAGGGAAACCGCCCTGAGTCCCCTAGGGGAGATAGAGCGATATATAAATAAGGTTTTATTTATATTATTTATTAGAGAGCTCTGTTTGAACATGGTTTGTTGAGATCAACTTTCCAAAAAATGCACTGTTGGCCAAGGTCACGAGATCCCTGATAGGGATGTGGACTCTGAACAGGAAAGAATTCCTGTGCTTTGAGGTCGTACTTGATGCCACTTTCTTGTCCTGTTAGATGTCACTGATCACTGTAGGCAACTGGATTCTCTATGTGAACTCTTCTCTGACATCAGAGAGTGCTCTGCAAATTCTTTTTTCTCTGTGTTTCCCATCAGTGCTTTTGAACTGCTTCATAAAAAGGTGTGTTATATTTCTTGAGAGTTCTAGAGATCACACATTCAAAGTATCCTGACAGTCTTATACTGTCTCCACATACTTAAAAAAACGCTGTATTTATTATTTGCTGTTTTAGGTGACAGCTTTTAAAGAAAAAATGAAACTGTTGATTTAATAGAAGAAAATTGTTTGTCCGCCAACCCACGAAGTAACACCCGAAATAAAGACATAACAACAATGTTTGGATTCAAATTGGGCAACTTTTATTTAACGTTACCTATTTAAGTTCTAAACTAACTCAAGGGTGTAAGGAACTGATGTAACCTAACCCAGGTAGAGTCTCTACCCGATAACAACAACTTCCGGGCGAAGCACCTGGGTTTCGGTAATCAAACCGTATTACCCTCAAGGGAAAGGAATAAGGAGTCTCTTCCAGAACTCTTGTATCGAGACTCCTTCCAATTAAAGGCCATTTAACTACACGTCCCCCTTTAAACTGGAGGCGAGTGTTTAACTTAACGGCCTTTCACCCCTTAAAGGGGTGCCCTAGGTGCACACCGACTAAAGGGAATTTTCTATCTATTTACGTCTGGCCTATTTAAACATAGCCGACCAACTCTATCTAGCCCCTAAACAGTATAGGGTAGGCAAAAAACCTCCCCCATGAAACAAGAAGAGGAAAAAATTCCTACCCGGTTCCACAGGCAACCGTGATATACTGTTAATGGGCGGGAGTGGTGGGCCAACTTCCAGGCTGGAATGAGCCTGGGAGGGCCTGGCCTGTGTTTTACAGGCCACGCCCCCCGGATGTTCTGGAGGGTTCCAGCTGAACTCCTCCCTGCCTCGTGTGAGGCAGACAAATGTTTTTCTCTCTCCCCATTTCATGGGGAGAGGAAAACTATTGTCCGCCAACCCACGAAGTAACACCCGAAATAAAGACATAACAACAATGTTTGGATTCAAATTGGGCAACTTTTATTTAACGTTACCTATTTAAGTTCTAAACTAACTCAAGGGTGTAAGGAACTGATGTAACCTAACCCAGGTAGAGTCTCTACCCGATAACAACAACTTCCGGGCGAAGCACCTGGGTTTCGGTAATCAAACCGTATTACCCTCAAGGGAAAGGAATAAGGAGTCTCTTCCAGAACTCTTGTATCGAGACTCCTTCCAATTAAAGGCCATTTAACTACACGTCCCCCTTTAAACTGGAGGCGAGTGTTTAACTTAACGGCCTTTCACCCCTTAAAGGGGTGCCCTAGGTGCACACCGACTAAAGGGAATTTTCTATCTATTTACGCCACGGATTAGGGGCAAATGTCTATTTCGCCCCTATCCCCCACCAATTCCTCTAACACCCTTCTGATACCGTCTTGCAAATTTAGCAAGATTAGTTGGTTGCCCAATTCAGATAGGTGCACTCCATCACTACGATATAACCTCTCATCATCTCGTGTGATATTTGGATGTGCTATAAAATGATCCCTTTGGTGGATCATGAACACCCGCATGGCCCAGTTCACTTGCTTCCTGGCTTTTTCGAGCCTACCCACGTCGCCTCCTCCGAGCCACCTGCGACGAGGTATGATAGCGGACCACACGACGTGCCCCCGGGCCATGTCCACCAAATTTTCCGGATGTCTGCCCGTGCTTGTAAAAAGAGGGCTTTGCCTGTTAACAGGCCCAAATCGTTATCACCGAGGTGGATAACCAACACATCGGGAGGCAGAACCCTCCCGGCATTAAACAACAAAGGGCACAAACCGTCCTAACGCAGGCCTCTCCTTCCTCTCCAATCCACCGCTGTCGTGGAAGCGAGCCCCAAATGCTGGCCATAGGCAGTCTTGAGGGCCTCTCTCCCTGCCCAAAAGACATAACTGTGTCGGCAGACCAGGACCTGTCTTCTATGGGCCCGCCCGGAGAGACCTGCAACGATAACCACATCTAGGATGAAACTGACCGTACGTAACCTCTGAACACGCCGGACCTCCATCTACCTATGGTTTTATCTCATCATTGCCATATCCCATTGCTGATGCTGCCGTGGCAGCACCAATCCTAAAGGAATGGGTCCCAAATTTAAGGTGACCCAATCCCAGCAGGTCCAGCGCCTTAGCTGTGACGGTCCAGAATGGTAGTTGTTCAGCGGCTTCCCCTCCTGATGGGAAAAAAGGGTAACCTTTCTCAATGCCCCTGATTGCCATAAACTGCGTCATGGCCACCACGGGGCAAAGGTCCTCATCGCTGCACCTTAGCAGCCTGAACACCTGGCCCTTAGATTCTTGGTCAGTTTTGGAAGTTCTGATTCTGATTTCCATGCTATCGTGAAAGACAAAGATGTAGTCAATCACTACAATACAACCTCTCGTCGTCACGTGTGATGTTTGGGTGTTCAATGTAATGACCCCTCCGCTGGATCATGAACAGTTGCATGGCCCAGTGCACTTGTTTACTGGCTTTCTCGAGCCTTCCCACGTCGCCTCCTTCCAGCCACTAGCAACGAGGTATGATAGCAGACCAAACGACGTGCACCCTGGGCCATGACCAACAAATCCTTTGAATGTCCACCCGTGCTTATCAAAAGAGGGCTTTGCCTGCAAACATGCCCACATCGTTACCACCGAGGTGGATAACCAACACATCAGGAGGAAAAAACCCCTCCCGGCATCAAACAACAAAGGGGGGGGCACAAACCGTCCCAACGCAGGCTTCTCATGCCTCTCCATTCCACCTTTGTCGTGGAAGAGAGACCCAAGTGCTGGCCATAGGTAGTCCTGTGGGCCTCTCTCACTGCCCAGAAGACACAACTGTGTCCGCAGACCAGTACTATTCTTCCATGTGCCAGCCCTGCGTGAACAGTCGCATGGCCCAGTGCACTCGTTTTCCGGCTTTCTCGAGCCTTCCCACGTCGCCTCCTTCCAGCCACTAGCAACGAGGTATGATAGCAGACCAAACGACGTGCACCCTGGGCCATGACCAACAAATCCTTCGAATGTCTGCCCGTGCTTATCAAAAGAGGGCTTTGCCTGCTAACAGGCCCACATCGTTACCACCGAGGTGGATAACCAACACATCAGGAGGAAAACCCACTCCCGACATCAAACGACAAAGGGGGCACAAACCGTCCCAACGCAGGCTTCTCATGCCTCTCCATTCCACCGTTGCCGTGGAAGAGAGACCCAAGTGCTGGCCATAGGCAGTCCTCTGGGCCTCTCTCACTGCCCAGAAGACATAACTGTGTCCGCAGACCAGTACCATTCTTTATGTGCCAGCCCTGCGTGAACAGTCGCATGGCCCAGTGCACTCGTTTCCTGGCTTTTTCGAGCCTTCCCACGTCGCCTCCTTCCAGCCACTAGCAACGAGGTATGATAGCAGACCAAACGACGTGCACCCTGGGCCATGACCAACAAATCCTTCGAATGTCTGCCCGTGCTTATCAAAAGAGGGCTTTGCCTGCTAACAGGCCCACATCGTTACCACCGAGGTGGATAACCAACACATCAGGAGGAAAACCCACTCCCGGCATCAAACGACAAAGGGGGCACAAACCGTCCCAACGCAGGCTTCTCATGCTTCTCCATTCCACCGTTGCCGTGGAAGAGAGACCCAAGTGCTGGCCATAGGCAGTCCTCTGGGCCTGTCTCACTGCCCAGAAGACATAACTGTGTCCGCAGACCAGTACCATTCTTTATGTGCCAGCCCTGCGTGAACAGTCGCATGGCCCAGTGCACTCGTTTCCTGGCTTTTTCGAGCCTTCCCACGTCGCCTCCTTCCAGCCACTAGCAACGAGGTATGATAGCAGACCAAACGACGTGCACCCTGGGCCATGACCAACAAATCCTTCGAATGTCCGCCCGTGCTTACCAAAAGAGGGCTTTGCCTACTAACAGGCCCACATCGTTACCACCGAGGTGGATAACCAGCACATCAGGAGGAAAAACCACTCCCGGCGTCAAACAACAAAAGGGGGGGCACAAACCGTCCCCAAGCAGGCTTCTCATGCCTCTCCATTCCACCGGTGCAGTGGAAGAGAGACCCAAGTGCTGGCCATAGGCAGTCCTGTGGGCCTCTCTCACTGCCCAGAAGACATAACTGTGTCCGCAGACCAGCACCATTCTTTTATATGCCAGCCCTGTGTGGCCTGTGACAGTAATGATAACTAGGCTGAAACCAACCGTATGTAACTTCTGGTCTGTTTGGAAGTTCTGCCTCTGATTTCCACACTATCTTAAAATTTTTGATGTCGAAACCAAAAATGCGCGGTGTGAGGTATCGTTATTGGCTAATGTCACCAATTCACTCACACGTAGCTGCAAAACGTGCATTCTATGCCGCCGCCTGGGCACATGGCTCAAGGGCCGGGATCTGAAAATCCTCCTAAAGCCGCAACGCAAGTAATTTGCTGCAGCTCTGCAAGGCCAACTTTCCAGCCAGCAACTAACCGGACCCGCTTTGATCGGGCTGGGGCCCTTTTGAAACATTAACCTATCCTGGGTTCCATCTACTGAACTGGGCGCCTCTTGGCCAACCTCTTGTGGGTTTTCACTTGTAACAACTATTGGTTGCGTGGTTACCCTGGCATATTGCACAGGCGTGCTGATATTTACAGTCATCGCGGGCGCAAGCTCCCTGGTCCGACAAGTATAAAGCGCCAGTAAAACAAATTGACAATGTTTTATCACTTATATATATAGGGCAATGCAGAACTGTTTAAATCTGTGCCTAACCGACTCTTATATAGTTATAACGTAATAGTCCGAGGCTCACCCTAAGCTCGCCCTTCAAGTGACCCACTGTTCAAGCAACTAATATGCTATTTACCTGTGTTTGCTTTACCTAAAGGCAGAGCTCTCAAAATACCATGCAAGGGAAGCCAGGGCTAGACCGGGCATCTTGATGAAATCCCGTTTGCATTGCTTCTTGCTGCGAGGTTATCCCAAGTTGTGGCTGACACCAGGAGCTCACCCCACACCCAAGTAATCAGAGCCTATTGCTGTGACTATTGATCTATTCACATTTGCATTAAGTCTCACTGTGAGGCTATCGCAAGCTGGAGCTAACATCAGGAGCTCACCCCACACCCACGCAACCAGCGCCCATCGCTGGGCCCATTGATCCATTCACATCTGCGTCAAGTCACACTGTGAGGCCATCGCAAGCCGGAGCCAACACCAGGAGCTCACCCCGCACCCGAGCAATCAGAGCCCATCGTTGGGCCCATTGATCTATTGACATTTGCATTAAGTTCTACTGTGCGGCCATCGCAAGCCGGATCAAACATCAGGAGCTCACCATGAGGCCATCACAATTTGGGGCTGACTTCCGAGCTCGCCAGCACTTAAGCAAACAGAGCCCACCGTTGGGGCCTATAGATCCACCCACATTTGCCTTCACTGCTGCTTAAGTGTTGATTTTTATTTTATATAAATATGCATTGAGTCTTACTGCGATGCCATCACAAGCTGGGGCTGACATCAGGAGCTCTCCCGCACCCAAGCAGCCAGAGCCCACCGCTGGGCCTATTGATCCATTTAAATTGTATTTATTGATGTTTAATTGTTGGTTTACATTCTATATATCTATGCATTGAGTCTCGCTGTGAGACTATCCCAAGTTGGGACTGACATCGGGAGCTCTCCCGCACTCGAGTAGACCGAGCCTATCGTTGGGCCTATTGATCTAATCACATTTGCATTTATTAGTACTTAAGTGTTGATTTTTATTTTATATACATATGCCTTGGGTCTCACTGTGATGTTATCACAAGCTGGAGCTGACCTCAGGAGCTCTCCCGCACCCAAGTAGCCAGAGCCTACCGTTGGGGCCTATTGATCTACTCACATTTGCATTTATTGCTGCTTAAGCGTTGATTTTATTTTATATATACATATGCATTGAGTCTCACAGTGAGGCTATCACAAGTTGGGGCTGACATCAGGAGCTCTCCCGTACCCAAGTAGACAGCGCCTACCGTTGGGGCCTATTGATTTTAGTCCCGTTTGCATTATTGCAGCTTAGGTGTCGGTTTTTTATTTTATATAAATATATCTATACAAACATATACATATGTATACATAAATACACACAAACACACCCATGTATATAATATACCTATACACAAACCTATATATATATATATATATATATATATATATATATACATACATATATCTATATATATACACATTTTTAATTATTATTAAATGTAACCGGTTGTCCAAAACTGGCGGCAGCGCCTACCACAAGATGGCGCCGCGTTCACGCCATGGCGGCCGCGTTCGCGCCCAAATCGGCTCTCGTTAGCAGCCGATAATAGCCGGGCCCATTTATAATATAATTTAAGATAGCCATCACGAACTACTGTATACAGCATAGGTAAAACCTTCTACTGGCAGCCGGGTCAGCAAGCTCTGTGATCTTGCTCCCTATTAAACGTGTTAAAGACTGTCCCTAACCTTAAGTCCAGTCATGTCCAATTCTGGGATGTGGTGTTCATCACCTATTAATGAGCTTGAGAGACAACATTGCTCATAGACACTTCCAAACTGGTGGCTGGGCTCATTTACGCTTGTCGCCCGTATGATTGACCCAAACTGTAGCCTACCACCAGCTCACCTCTCGCTGGGAGGCTATCACCAGCTGGAGCTGACACCGGGAGCTCTCCCTCATCCAAGTAATCAGAGCCTATCGTCAAGCCTATTGACCTAATCACATTTGCATTGAACTTCCAGTGAAGCTATAACAAGTTGAGGCTGACATCAGGAGCTCTCCTGTATCAAACAGCCAGAACCTGCCATTAAGCCTATTGATCTATTCACATTTGCATTACTCGTTGATGCGAGGCTGTCACATGCTGAGGCTCTATTAGTTTACTTATATATAACTATATATAGATATATCTAAACATAAATCTATATATATATATTTAAAATGGCGGCCGCACCTGGCCAAGATGGCGCCGCGTTTGCGCAATAGCGCCGCGTTCGCGCCAAAAATGGCCAAATTAGCGGCCGCTAACGTCAGGGCCCAGTGCCCGATTAAAAGGAAAAAACCCGGCTGGGTATATAAACTCGCCTCCTTTTGGCTTTTATTTTTCCATTTGTTTGTAGTTAACTATATCTATAAGATATTTTGAAAGTATCAACAAACATGACTATCCCTTTACAAAAGATGGCGACCGCATCCGCCCAAACTTGGTCTCCTACGAGGTCCCGCCCTGGGCCAAGCACGCCGAAAAAACAGCGGCATCAAAGCTAGGCCCCGCGCCAAGCCCCGTGAGGAGCACCAAAAACCCCCACCAAGAGACCACATTGCATTGTATCGGCGCCATAACCTCTCGGCATCCCCACAATAATAAGGGATTTTCCGGGCCGTAGCCCGCAACCACCACCGCCACGAGCGTGTGCGCGCGCAGGCCAACGGCAAGCGGCGGCACCGCCGCCACGCGGCGAGGGGAGAGGTGGGGAAATGTCCGCAACAAAGGGAAAGCACCCCAATGCGACGGCCCCCCAGTCCCGCCGCAGCGCACGCAGCAGCGCCCGCCCGCACGCCCCAGCAAGGAATACCAGGCTCGACCAGGCCGCAGGCGGGGACGAAAAAGCGCACGCCGGGGGAGGCGGCGCAAAAGAACCGCCCCCCCATCCGTAAACAGCGGCGTCCCCGGTCCCGTCCGGGCCATGGCGACAAGTGTGCGGGGCCAACTTCACGAGAAAAAAGGGGGGGGGTGAAAAAGGGGGGGGGAAGAAACCGGCGAGGGCCCCTGTCCCTCGTTCCTGGCGTGTTCCCCTACAGGATAAAAACGGGAGGGAGGGAGGAGTGCAGGCCCCCCAAGCCCCCGGGCCTCCGCAACAGACCTGAGACGTTTACCAAGTCCGTCTCCCTCTGGTCTGCATACTTCTTCCCTCAGCCTTTGGTCTTCTTATCTTTTTCCCTCCTCTCGTTCTTCAACTCTCAGGTTCGTCTTCTTTTTTTTTTCTTTTTTCCTTTCTGTCTCCACGCTCTTCACTCTTCGCTCCTGGCGTGCGTCCTTCTTCCCCAACTTCCAGGCTGGAATGAGCCTGGGAGGGCCTGGCCTGTGTTTTACAGGCCACGCCCCCCGGATGTTCTGGAGGGTTCCAGCTGAACTCCTCCCTGCCTCGTGTGAGGCAGACAAATGTTTTTCTCTCTCCCCATTTCATGGGGAGAGGAAAACTATATTGTGCATACATTTCCTTTGTGAAATGTGATCTTTTTGTAGAAAGAAGATACGATACATGAAGATGATAGAGATATGGCAGTACAATTGATTACGATTGCAAGGTTTCTCTGCATCCCAGTGAATTGTGTGTCTGCATCTTTTGACAGTGATATATATGAATATGTGGTGAGATAATACTGTAAGGTTAAAGTAGAGTATTCCCTGATTATTAATTTGTGTACACATTTTTTAAAATGGCCTATGTTGCTTTTCGTACACACAAGACAAAGACTTGTGTGTATGTATGCATATGAAAGAGAGAGTATTAAGTTTGTATTTTATAATTTAGGAAAAAAGAATGTTAACATATGTTAGAGAACAATGTTTGTAGAGTGATGTTGCCAATACCATAAAACATGTATAATAAGTGAAACCTACATACAGGAAATTACTTTTGCAATGTACATGTACGGATAGTGCTGTAGTTTCCTTAAATAGCAGTGGTTCCCAACCTGTGGTCCGTGGAGCACCAGTGGTTCGCAATAACTAAACTATGGTCCATGGCCTCACCATTACTACACACTTGCAACACCCCACGGATCACACCCACTTCCTTGTGGCTATGCGCCCGTGCTGAGAAGATGAGAGAAAGCCATTAGGAACAGCCTCTTAGGTCTCACACTCCGCTTTTTGTACTTTTTCAACCTCAGCCCCCTCCCCTTCTTTCTTTTTTTTACACAAGCATTAACAAAATCCATGGATAATAACACAGCCCAACAAAAAAAATTCTTGGTGTCTTCATTTTTAGGCCTCTTTCTGGGGTTATTTGGGGGTTCTGATTCAGAAAATTGTATTGGATAGACTACATCAGCTCTAGATTATTAAATATGGTTTTCTTTGGGTGAGCAGATGGCAACTCCTGGATGGCACATGTTCTGTATCAGAAACTAGAGCTGATGTGGTCTATCCAATGCAATTTTCTGAATCAGCACCTCAAATAACCAAACCAAATCAAAAGTTGACCAAAAACTGATTCGTAACCCTTTTGTTACTAATGTTGGAGAATGGTCCCTGGTCACAGTGGTCCCTCACCAGAGACCATCAGCAGATAGATCTGGGACTAGCATTGATCCACAGACCAGCCCTTTAAGTAGCACTTACGTAAAGAACAGCATGGAAAAAGGTGGGAACCGCTGTTATACAGTGCCCATCTTTACGGTACATTCAGCATATTAAATTGACCAACTGCCTGTTAAATTTTCATTTTTTTTTTGTTTTGTCTCCTTTAAAAACAGGTAATCCAAGACTGATTTGAGGCAGGGAAGATAGGACACAAAACCATTTCTAGTCTCCCAGAATCTCATTTTTTTTCTTGTTCCTATGCAGAATAGCCCCCAAGCTACAGGTTGGGGGTGGATTCCCATCCCAGTTATTTGTCAAGAGATTAAATTTTACTTCCCACCTTTTTTAAAATTCATACTGAGGAGAATATTTGGTGCAAGCAGCCCACTATTCGCAAATGGAAGAAATGCTTCAGCCACCTGCAGCATTTTCCATATTCCAGTGTCTATATATTTAAAATACTGGATATTTCTCATTGTTACTCTAGATGTATTTATTTGTTTACCTGTATGTAGCAGAAAAAGTATATATACCACTGTTTTGCAATATGGAACCCAAAGTAGGTCACATCATATGTTAAAATAAGATTTCCGGTGAATACATGACACAGCTGAATACATGTCATTTAGTTTCTGTGGTATTTATAAAGTGAAAGCCTATCATCACAACTTAGATTCTAAATTTTAGAGGAATGAGAATGGCAAGTCAGAAGCATAGTGAAATAATATATATTTCTGTGTCTCTATGTGTGTTCAAGCCAAGTGGGGTGGGGAGGGGATACAGAATGTGCTCACTTTGAAATATTACCAGGAGCTGATTTAAGTGTATGGAAAAGGGAAGAGCCTTATTTGACTTATTGTCACAGAAGTTTGACTTTGGTGTAATGTAGTCTTTCTTAAGCTGATGTGGCGAATGCCAATTTTTCCCAGTGCATCAAGAACAGTAACATATTCATGCCCATATTTGTGCCCGTTGCTTATAATTCTTTCTTTCTTGAAAGCTCACCAGAGACCATCAGCAGATAGATCTGGGACTAGCATTGATCCACAAACCAGCCCTTTAAGTAGCACTTATGTAAAGAACAGCATGGAAGCATGGCATCTGCCACTTTCGCTCTGAATCTGTTATCTTGTTAAACAGAATGTATAACTGTATACAAGTTGTTCAGCTGAAGTAGAGGACATTAAGATTATTAGAAAGAATGGAATTAGCATTTCTTCTCTTTTGAGAGTCTGCTTCATAAACATCACTGTGCTGAAGTCACAAAACACACATTCATTTTGCATAGTTTAAATAATCACATGTGTTATTTGGATAAGTTTTCATTAAATTACATGAAATTATTTTTCTATAGTCATGCAGATATGTTCTGAGAACCTACCTCACAGACATACCTATGGATGCATAACATTGTCTCCTTTCCTGAGCCCACTTTCCACCCAAATGGTTTGGGAGTTTCCTTATACTGAATCCATATAGATGCCTATATTTTTTCTTATTTTCCAAGATTTTTGCATATAATACACAGAGGAGAAATACTGTGTATGCAGCAATGATAATAATAATAATAATAATAATAATAATAATAATAATAATAATAACAAAAAACACCCCAGTAATAATAAACATAATTGAGCAAAACTCTCAAATGTAAATTTTTCAATTTTTCTAGAAATGTGAAATCCCGTCATTACCTTTATGAACATTTTTATATATCTTCCCATGTAGATTATTGGTTTTTCTTCCATATGATGTGTTATTACCTGTATTTTATATGTGTTTCATAGAAAAGCTTAAGACTCTGTCATCCCAGTCATCTTTCATAAGAGCAATAGGAAACTGTGGGAAGTTAGAAACAGCTCAATAGAACTTCTCAAGTAGAAATATATATTTAAGTAGGTCAGAAGTTGCAGGAGACGCTTGCTTTGCCTTAATTACAAAATGCTAAGTCTGACACTCTTGCTTTATGATTATTATTGTTTTTTAGACTGGCCTTTTGTGTCCCAGCTATCCAAGACTCTACCATTTCTTTGACTAGGCCGGGCACCCCCATGAACGTGACAGATGTATCAGGAAATGGCACTACTCCCTGGGAATGCAGATCCCGAATTCACCTCATACACTTACAACAACTTGGAGACATATTGCGAAGTGCAGACAAAGAAAGGCTTCTTCTACAAAAAAGCCAAACTTCTGCACCCTGGAGAAGACTTGTATTGCTTTGCCTGCCGGGAGGACCGAACCCGGTACGTAATCATCAATGTAGGTGGCATCAAGTACAGGATTCCCTGGACTACGTTAGAAAATTGTCCCTTGACCAGGCTGGGAAGGTTGAAATCATGCAACAACTATGATGAAATAATGGATATCTGTGATGATTATGATGTCAACTGCAATGAGTTCTTTTTTGACCGCAACCCTTGTGCCTTCAGGACCATCATGACGTTTTTGACAGCGGGGAAACTAAGGCTCCTCAGGGAAATGTGCGCCCTCTCATTCCAAGATGAGCTGGTTTACTGGGGGATAGAAGAGGAACACCTAGAGTGGTGTTGTAAAAAGCGACTGCGGCAGAAAGAGGAGGAGATGGCGGAAGCTGCTTTGTTTGAAGAGGAAATGGCTGCTGATGAAGTGCCAGAGTGTGCCTTCGAAGACACTAGCCGTTTGCGTTTGTGCATGAGAAGGCTCAGGGATATGGTGGAGAATCCTCACTCGGGGATTCCTGGAAAGATCTTCGCTTGCATATCTGTTTCTTTTGTTGCCATCACTGCAGTTAGCCTCTGTATTAGCACCATGCCGGATCTCAGAGAAGAAGAAGATCGGGTAAGTGCACAATGATGAGAAAGAAAGTTTACATGGGTATATCTCAAATGCAAAGAACCAGTATGTATAGACAAATCTTGTAGGACATTTCTCTGCATTCTTTCATTTTAATGCAACATAACAATGAGAATAACATGCAGAGTCCGTGCACTCAGTACCTCATTTCAAGCATACGTTCTGGTTGCTTTTCATGAGTGCATTGAATGGAAGTTAGCACTCTATTGGAAAAAGGGTCACTTTTTGGACATTATCTTTAACAATTGCTTCACAAAGTCCTCCATTCTAACAATTGTCCCAGATCCTCTCTTTGTATCAGGAACTTTGCCTGGATGAAAAGGTTCTGTTCTTCTGACAGTATGAGGTTTTAATAATAAAAAACACATACTATCAGATAAGACTTTTTCCAAATCTGATGAAAGGAAACTTTGAGCCCACACTTTAATAATGTTTTTATTTTTGAAAATAAATAGTTATATGCTCAGCCATTAGTCAGAGGCCTGATATTTGTCTCATTTTTTCAATCTGGGTTTAATTTTGTTCAGTCCATTCGGATGGCACAAAACGGGAAGGCCCTTCTGGAATGAAAATTAATATGAAAGCAGGCAAGAGTGGGCACTGGCTCCAAGCCTGCTTTTCAGCATCATAGAGGGAAGAGGGAGTGCTCTGAGGTCTCTTCATCAAAGTTCCTTGGCACGGGGCTGGCTCTTAGCGGTTGCCGGGACTTGCCCTCCAGTGCTTGGCAACTGTGCAGGTGCAGAAAGGCTCTGGCAGCAGGTCCTCCAGGGTCTGCAGTTGAGCGCCGGGTAATGAACGCTCCTTATTTGGTGCTCAGTTGCGTGCCCTGGCAGCAGGCACTTGTGGTTTAGGTTTTGGTTCTCCAGATTCTCAAGATTTCCCTAAAACTATGGGGAAGGGGAGCATTTGTATAGGATCGCCTACCCATTGCGGCATTTGTATGAGAGACAAAAAAGCTCATTCGGAAAGGCACTGTTTTCAGAAGCAGTGCTCGAAAATGAAAGTGGGGCCATACAAATGAAACAAACAGAAATGGATAGCGAGCCTATACAAATGCACAAGACTAACGACCATCCACTGCTATTGCAATATCTCTTTTAGAATAGAATGTTGTTTATTACTTTCACATAGGCTTGCTACTTCATAATCCAATAATTCAGATTTTTCTGTTTGTTTGCCCATGACATCAAAGCTATTTGTGTGTGTTTTGGGTTGTCCTGAAGGAATTTGAGTTTCCCAATTCCACCCTCAACTACCTTTTCCTTTTGAAAAATCTCTCCTTTTGAAAGGAAATGCAGCTCTGTTGGATATCCTGAATATTTCCTCTACCCATGTATAATTATGTTAGAATGTAGGATTTCTGGATCTGGGGTGTAGCAAAGGCTTTGTGGAAACAATAAGCACTTTCCTTTAGAAAAATTGAATACCCTGTGGCTAAGACAGTAAATGGAGTTCAGAATATATATATATATGCACTATGAAACCAAGTTTATGACCTGGTTTAAAGCATGTTCACATAAAAGTACCTTCGATGCACCACAGTGTAATTTACAGCCATTGTAGACCCACAAGGAACAAAGGGCAGATGGACTTAGAAGGTTTTTGAGAACATGCCTGACAAAGACCCATATGGGTTTCTATGGGTGTTATGATTCTCTGTGTTTTCTATTGTTCTGGGAAATCATAGTTCATAGTTTACAGCGTTGGATTGAATATCCTTTGCAGTTGTTTTAACTTAATAATAATAATAATTGTCTTAATAATTTTTCACATCTCCTGATTTCTAAACAGCCTATAGTAATGACCTAGCTCCATTCCCATTTCCTTCAAAGTTAGTTCTATCCCTTCCCTCCAAGATTTTGCAGTTGCTCAAAGAGCATGATCATCAAAGCGTAAGCTGAATGTAATAGTGTTTAGCTAACCTTTGTCACTTCTGACACGACCATATTATTTTCATTATTCCTGATCCTCCACAGCATGGTTTCCATTATGATCCTCTTTGTCCACACTCATTGTTCCCTTTTTAATGAGTACTTACACTGTTGGGTATAGTCAGTTGTTGGCTCTGGTAGCATTATCTGTAGTCAGTGAGGCACATGAGATCATGAGATCAAACTATGGCAGCTGTAGATGAATTGAGGTAATGAAACGTATGTTCAGGAGTGAATTCTCTAAAGTACTTCATATCTATGAGTTTTGAAGCTCACAGCTCATGTGTAACGAGACAACTCTGTAATTTTCCAGACCAACAATCTTGACAAAACGCACTGCCAATAACACTTTATTTGAACGCCACTATGCAGTTTCATACAATTTTGTCCTATTGGTGGAATTGCATTGCTGTGCCTTCTTGTTGGTATGGTTTTCATGGAAATAACTTATTTATTTATTTATTTATTTATTTACAATGTGTGGACACAGGACTCTCTGAAAGATTATTTTGAGGAGCTAGACAATAGGAAGGTGGATATTCATAATAGAAAGGCATGTATAAACTTCAACAACATTTTTCTCAGTTTTTATAGAATTCTTGCAAAATTGTACACTTGGGTACACAACACACAGGTGTAGTTCATCTCATTATTAAGTATTAAATACCTTTAAATATTATATATTGTATCGTTAAAATATTTGATAGTTCTTTCATTTCAATGAGAAACTTGCTTTTAAGCTCTGCCACCTCCTGTGAAAACTAATGGATCTTAAAGTGCTTGACTCCAGCAAAGGGTCACCGCCTTGTTGTGGCGCTGGAGCTTGAGCACCTCAATGATGTCATGAGCGAAACCGTGAAGGGCCACCCAAGACGGGACGGTCATGGCAGAGGTCAGACCAAGAGTGATCCCTGGGGAAGACAACGGCAAACCACCCCAGTATCCTTTCCAAGAAAACTAAATGGACCAGTACAACCAGAGATATGTCGGTATGCCATTGGAAGATGGGACTCCCAGGTCGGAAGATGGCCAAAATGCTACTGGGGAGGAGCAGAGGATAAGTTCAACTAGCCCCAAATGTGATGACGCAGCTAGCTCAAAGCCGAAAGGAAGGCTAGCGGCCGACGGTACTGGAGGTGAACGACAAATCCGATGCTCTAAAGATCAACACACCATAGGAACCTGGAATGTAAGATCTATGAGCCAGGGCAAATTGGATGTTGTTATTGGTGAGATGTCAAGACTAAAGATAGACATTCTGGGGGTCAGCGAACTGAAATGGACTGGAATGGGCCACTTCACATCAGATGACCACCAGATCTACTACTGCGGACAAGAGGAACATAGAAGAAATGGAGTAGCCTTCATAATTAATAAGAAATTTGCTAAAGCAGTGCTTGGATACAACCCAAAAAAATGTCAGAATGATCTCAATTTGAGTGCAAGGAAAGCCTTTCAACATCACAGTGATCCAAATATACGCCCCAACCACAGCTGCTGAAGAAGCAGAAGTAGATCAGTTCTATGAGGATCTGCAGGACCTACTGGATAATACACCAAAAAGAGACATTATTTTCATTACAGGAGACTGGAATGCCAAGGTGGGAAGTCAAATGACAACTGGGATCACAGGCAAGCATGGTCTGGGAGAACAAAATGAAGCAGGACGCAGGCTGATAGAATTTTGCCAGGAAAACTCGCTGTGTATAACAAACACTCTCTTCCAACAACCTAAAAGACGGCTTTATACATGGACTTCACCAGATAGTCAATACCGAAATCAGATTGACTACATCCTTTGCAGCCAAAGGTGGTGGACATCCATCCAGTCGGTGAAAACAAAACCTGGGGCTGACTGTAGCTCAGATCACGAACTTCTTATTGCTCAATTTAGAATAAAACTAAAGAGATCAGGAAAAATACACAGACCACTTAGATATGATCTCACTAACATTCCTAGCGAATATACAGTGGAAGTGAAGAACAGATTTGAAGGACTAGATTTAGTAAACAGAGCCCCAGAAGAACTATGGACAGAAGTCCGCGACATTGTTCAGGAGGCGGCAACAAAGTACGTCCCAAAGAAAAAGAAAACCAAGAAGGCAAAATGGTTGTCTGCTGAGACACTGGAAGTAGCCCAAGAAAGGAGGAAAGCAAAAGGAAACAGTGATAAGGGGAGATATGCCCAGTTAAATGCGCAATTCCAGAGGTTAGCCAGAAGAGACAAGGAACTATTTTTAAACAAGCAATGCATGGAAGTGGAAGAAGACAACAGAATAGGAAGAACACGAGACCTCTTCCAGAAAATTAGAAACATTGGAGGTAAATTTCAGGCAAAAATTGGTATGATAAGAAACAAAGATGGCAGGGACCTAACAGAAGCTGAAGAGATCAAGAGAAGGTGGCAAGATTATACAGAAGATCTGTATAGGAAGGATAACAATATTGAGGATAGCTTTGACGGTGTGGTGAATGAATTAGAACCAGACATCCTGAGGAGTGAGGTTGAATGGGCCTTAAGAAGCATTGCTAACAACAAGGCAGCAGGAGACGACGGGATCCCAGCTGAACTGTTTAAAATCTTAAAAGATGATGCTGTCAAGGTGATGCATGCCATATGCCAGCAAATATGGAAAACACAAGAATGGCCATCAGACTGGAAAAAATCAACTTACATCCCCATACCAAAAAAGGGAAATGCGAAAGACTGCTCCAACTTCCGTACAGTGGCCCTTATTTCTCATGCCAGTAAGGTAATGCTCAAGATCCTGCAAGGAAGACTCCAGCAATACATGGAGAGAGAGTTGCCAGATGTTCAAGCTGGGTTTAGAAAAGGCAGAGGAACGAGAGACCAGATTGCCAATATCCGCTGGATAATGGAGAAAGGCAGGGAGTTTCAGAAAAACATCTATTTCTGCTTCATTGACTACTCTAAAGCCTTTGACTGTGTGGATCGTAATAAATTGTGGCAAGTTCTTGGTGGGATGGGCATCCCAAGCCACCTTGTCTCTCTCCTGAGGAATCTGTACAAGGACCAAGTCGCAACAGTAAGAACTGACCACGGAACAACAGACTGGTTCAAGATTTGGAAAGGTGTACGGCAAGGCTGCATACTCTCACCCAACCTTTTTAACTTGTATGCAGAACACATCATGCGATGTGCGGGGCTTGAGGAATGCAAAGCTGGGGTAAAAATTGCTGGAAGAAACATTAACAACCTCAGATATGCAGATGACACCACTCTGATGGCCGAAAGCGAGGAGGAGCTGAGGAGCCTTCTAATCAAGGTGAAAAAAGAAAGCGCAAAAGCTGGGTTGCAGCTAAACGTCAAAAAAACCAAGATTATGGCAACAAGAATGATTGACAACTGGAAAATAGAGGGAGAAATTGTGGAGGCCGTGACAGACTTTGTATTTCTAGGTGCAAAGATTACTGCAGATGAGACTGTGGCCAGGAAATCAGAAGACGCTTACTTCTTGGGAGGAGAGCAATGTCCAGTCTCGATAAAATAGTAAAGAGTAGAGACATCAGACTGGCAACAAAGATCCGCCTAGTCAAAGCCATGGTATTCCCTGTAGTAACCTACGGATGTGAGAGCTGGACCTTAGGGAAGGCTGAGTGAAGGAAGATCGATGCTTTTGAGCTGTGGTGCTGGAGGAAAGTTCTGAGAGTGCCTTGGACTGCGAGAAGATCCAACCAGTCCATCCTCCAGGAAATAAAGCCCGACTGCTCACTGGAAGGAAGGATACTAGAGGCAAAGTTGAAGTACTTTGGCCACATCATGAGGAGACAGCAAAGGCTAGAGAAGACAATTATGCTGGGGAAAGTAGAAGGAAAAAGGAAGAGGGGCCGACCACGGGCAAGATGGATGGACGGCATCCTTGAAGTGACTGGACTGACCTTGAAGGAGCTGGGGGTGGTGATGGCCGACAGGGAGCTCTGGCGTGGGCTGGTCCATGAGGTCATGAAGAGTCGGAGAAGACTGAACGAATGAACAACAACAACAACAACAAAGTGCTTGACTGTGACTGAATAGGGCCAGGTGTATTCTTTTTAAGAGCATGTGTTTTGGCAAGCAAGAGTTCTATGTTAACAGTAGATTATATTAGATTTGTTTGCAAAGCTGAAGTTCTCATTCATTGCTGATAACTGTGAGTGAAAGCATTCTTTATCACACCAAGGAAAAGCACTTCTGATAGCCATACATCATCCAACAACATCCTTGTTGTTTCTAGGAAACAGATAAATATAAATATAATACTGCAGAATGATTACCAGTCCTGAAATGAAATCATTCAAAAAGAAAGATGCATGTTTTTGAAATTACATTAAAATGACAACTCATCACACAGGGTTTTGTGATCCAGGGTAGAAGTAGAGCACCATTGCTTTCTCACTCCCCATTAATCACAGCCAGTATATATTTTCCTCCCAGGGACCAGTGCAAGGAAGCAGGAACCACTATGGCTTTAATTCAATGATGCCAACCTTTTTTTGACCAGGTACCAACTTAATTAGGTACCAACTTGACCAGGGACCACTCTCCAACATTAGTACCAAAAGGGTTACAAATCAGTTTTTGGTCAACTTTAGATTTGGTTTGGTTATTTGGGATGCTAATTCAGAAAATTGCATTCAATAGACCACACCAGCTCTAGTTTCTGATACAGAACATATGCCATCCAGTAGTCATCATCTGCTCGCCCACAGAAAACCATATTTAATAATCTAGAGCTGATGTAATAGTAGTAATCTTTTGTGCGTAGTCAGCCTTTCTCCTCCCGACCTCTCGGTTGCCTCGGCACTATAACATTAAACAATAAGTTCACATTCACAAAATGTTGTAAGTTTTCTACAAATCTCGTAATTTCTTCTTAGGAATGATATTAAATTAAAGTTCAAACTCTGCTTTTTCTAGAACTGGATAACATTCCATAGACAAAACAGAGTTTGAACTTTAATATCATTCCTAAGAAGAAATTATGAGTATTTGCAGAAAACTTACAACATTTTGTGAATGTGAACTTATTGTTTAATGTTGATTATGTATGTTTTCATAACCTATTAATTAATTATTATATCTACTTTGCCCATGATATTGAAACAAATAATAATTGAATTGTACATATCACATGCACTGTGTAAACCTGTGTTGTAATTGATATAGTAATACACCAAAATAAATATACAAATTTAAAGAGAGACTGAAAAATATACACAGTATATATACACAGTAGAATGCAAACACAGACATATTTACATTGTTTCTGCACAATTATCATAAAAACATACCTATCTACCCAATACGTGGGCTACTTAAAAAAAGAGTCTCCAATTGCAGAACAAAAATTGATTGAATTTGAGAACTGAATCATAGGATGATTTCCTTCAAAATACAATTAAAAATTAAATAAATGAATGAATCTTGATTTTGTTTGTATGGATCTAGACGAATATAAGCAGAGATATCTTTTTACACCAGGACTGTTTTGAGTTCATCTTCTCTTTCCCTGAAAAAAAGTATCCTTGTGGGTTAATGACTTTCTAAAATTGCATGGCAGACTGCAGTGAAATTACGAGCCACCTGTTGTACTAGCAGAAGTACCTCGGGGTCATGGAAGAAGCTTTTTTCAATCCCAGTTCATTTAATTAAAGATGTTGTTGTCATCATCATAATCAACACTGTCATCATCATCTTTTCTTTTTGAGACTATTAATTGGGTGCTACATTTGTGTCATTTTGCTAACATGAACATTTAGTGTCTTGATAATTGGGACCAAAATAGCCAAGAGTGTTTGAGCACGTTTACAAGATTCACACATTTAGTAGATCTTAAGTTTTCACAGTATATGCACAATACACATGTAGCAATAAGCAAACTTCACTGCAGTCTCATCTTCCTTCTGCATTTATATACAGTGTCCATGAGACACAAGAAAAAGTTTAAAGCAACTGATAAAATAGCTGATGAAAACTCGTGTTTCACTAAAGTTAATTGGTTTATATGAACCCCGGTGGCGCAGTGGGTTAAACTGCTGAGCTGCTGAACTTGTTGACCAAAAGAGTGGTGGTTTGAATCTGGGGAGCGGGGTGAGCTCCCACTGTTAGCCCCAGCTTCTGTCAACCTAGCAGTTCAAAAACATGCAAATGTCAGTAGATCAATAGATACCGCTCTAGCAGGAAGGAAGTGGCATTCTATGCAGTTATGCCAGCTACATGACCTTGGAGATGTCTACAGACCACACTGGCTCTTTGGCTTAGAGATGGAGATGAGCACCACCCCCAGAGTCAGACATGACTAGACTTAATGTCGAGGGGAAACCTTTACCTTTACTTTACTCTTTCTTGTTTTTGTCACAACATACCATCATGGCAGCTGCTTTGGAAACTGATCATTGTAGGGTAATTATTGTTGACCACTTTACTGCAAATTTTATTATATCATCTTCATCTGGTTAAAAAAATATTTGCCTCTTGAAATCTTTGCACAAACGCTGTGACAATTTGGTCATCCTGATAGGCTCTGTTGTTATTTTCATTTTGCAAACACAATAGCTTGTTGTACCAGTGAACAACTATAAATAAAAGTTTCAGAATATGATTTTGTATTTCTTTTCACACTCCAGCACTAATCTTACAGCATGGCCCTGCTGCTGTAAAAGTCACATTCAGTTCAGTGGCGCTTGCATAGAAGTTCTGGGCAGATTGTGCCCTTCATGTATCCTTCCTCCTCCATTCCAAATTTGAGAAAGAAAAGAGAAGTCACAAAAAAGTGAGATTAAAGATTTTTTAGGTTTACAGATATCCTTTTAATGCTGTTTTATATGAATGTTCCAACTGTATTAAACAACATTAGAAGGATATCTATAAACATCTGCACGCTACTATGCATTGCACTACACACACAGAAAGGAATAACAAAGCATAAAAAGATATTAAAATTTAAGGGAAAGTAAATTAATCTATTCTTTTAAAACTGAGATACAGTGTTTATTTTTATTTTTTCAGGATTTATTAAACATATAATGTGTATAGTTAAGAAATCAGAGATTTCGATCAAGTGCTTGAGAAGTGAATGTGCTGCTGCAGTAGTCTTGATGGAGTTGGTATAATCAAAAACAGCTCCTAAGAAGTGATTTCAGGAGATAACATGTCTTTTGAGGCATGTGATAATCCGTCAGTATCAAAATGTAATCTCATTGAAACAACATTTTAATGTGGCTAGGGATGGCAAGCAAAGAAGACAAATAGCCAATTCTCCAGAGAAATTTTGAATTGCTTATTAATATGCCAAAGCAAAAAAAAAAAAGCATAGCAGAGAATAAATAGGGTCTCATTTTAGCACACACCGCAAAATCCTATTCTGCTGTTGCAGTATATGTAGGCAAGGTTATTGCAATAGATGGCTGGCTAACACCTGTAGATATGGAACTCTAGGAAGTATTGGCTGAACTTTAAAAGTGGCAGGCAAGGCTCATTTGGCTTTACAGCCTAACCAAGTAATATCAAAAGAACCAAGTAATATCAAAACAGTATTAGGAGACCAAACTCTGTTGCATACTATACAGTAGCAACCAGATTGGGGGGGGGGGGGGGGGCAACTAAAGTAGAATCCAAGACTCCGTCTCAGAAGCTAGAGTATTAGTAGCTACCAATGCTACTAATTACTACAAAATCTCATCAGATCATATTATCATTAGAGGGGGAAACAGTTTTCTACATTAGGTTGTACATTATGTTAATATTGGGTGAAATGGCTAGACATATCTCAGTGATTTTAAGCAGACTGTAGCTTCTTGTCCGTTTCACTTGGATAAATAATTAGAGCTTGTTCTGAACAGACTTCTATAATACCAATATTTAAACATTTAAAGATGAAACGGGCATGGTTTCTCCTGCTGTAGAGAATAGGACCTGAAGCAATAGACTCAAGATGCATAAAAAAGGAATTCTGGCTAAATATGGGTATAACTTCCTGATGTTTTTTTTATTATTATTATTTTGTGTTGAAAGCATTGCATAAATAAGTATAAAACTGGTTAAATAGAGGAAGGACAAGTGGCTAAATAGTTTTAGAACAAAAACTGGCAACAGTGACCGCATTGTCTGTAGCTAAATAGTCCTTCCTCTGTGCATGAAGCAGGGCATTGTGGGCAAGCATACAGATGCAGAATTGTTTGTTCTGCTTCACAGACATACAAGGTGGAGGATTCTTCTAGGTAATGCCATTTAGCCAGGTTGTCTTTTGATATGCCCACTCCACTTCTGAGTCTGTTCAGGGACTTCCATGTTGCCCATTCTTGGTTTGCCCCTAGAGGTAGACCCCCATGGAGGCCATCCAATTGAATTTCCTGGTTTAACCACTCAGAAGGATACTCTTGCTGTTGCTGGGGGGACATTAAGAGGAGTGGTCATTCTTTCTTCTTCTTCTTCTTCTTCTTGATTTTTAAACTTTTATTGAAAGAATATAGAATTACAAGGAAAGTGGGGGAATATTATGTAGAAGATAGAAAAGTAGGAAATGGTAGAAAAAAGAGAAAAAAACATAGTTTGTTGACTTCCACTCTTCCTTCTTGAGCTGTTCATTTTGTTGTATTACCATTCTTAAATTCTTCTCTCTTAAATAATAAGAGTGGCAATTCTCATTAAGCTTTTCCTTGATCTGAGTCTACTGGGAGGAGGCTGATAGCCATGCAGTGTGTGGCTTTCACAGTGTTCAGCCTTATTTCTCTCACAGTTAGCAGCAACTTTCTTTCACACATTTTTTTTGCGGGGGGGGGGGCAATGCTCTCCATAAGCATTGCTTTCCTTTTGGTAAGAACTGCTCTGTAGTGGTATAGACTCTCTCAGAAAGGTTAGAGGTTTGCAAACAAAAATTGGACAGATACTTGACAGATATGTTGACTTTTGATTCCTGCATTGGTAAGATGTTGAATTAAAAATAACACTTGGGTCCCTTCCTACTCTATATGGAATAACTATCTTAAAATATATAGACCAGTATGTGGACAACTAACTATTATTCATTGGATGCCTTCTCTGCACTTTTATTAAAAGTGAATTAACATTTGAGATAACACTAAAACAGACTTATTTCAGTCATTTGTAATGTTGATGAAGGAATATGTTGATGTGGTGTGTCACGATGTGGTGTATATATTCATCTATAAGTCTAGAAATTTTAGTCAAAACATTGTCCCTCAAAATCTGGGTCAACTTATTCACAGATCACTGTAAGTACAGTAACTCTTACTAGAAAGGAATCATCCTCTTCCCTGAGTTGGGTGGCAAAAGGCAAGACCTTAAGTCTGTCTGAGGAGCAGGAATAGGAGGAAGCGAAGAAGGCCCCTATACTTTCACTACCACAATGCCTCTTCCGACCTTTTTGAATGCCAAAATGGGAAAACGAGGAGGAGTCTCTTTCCATTTTTGTGGAATGTCTCCAGATTTATGTATGGAAAATATAAAAATCCACAGTTTTGGCAAAACCTGACCTGGAGTAATACTTAAGGTCATATTGTACACAAGTATATATGGCAGATATTAACCTCATCTGCCTTAAACAAACTAATCACCTCTAGAGTTTTAATATTTCCTACTAGCTTTTATCTTGGAGGATATGCATTTAGTTACAGCTTGTTAATTTTGCTGTACTGGTTGAGTACTGAGATAGCTGCTCCTTACTGTTTATATAATCAAATAGACAGTTGGATGTCTTCACTATTTTAATGGTGCACAGTCTGAAAAACCAGTGGCTTTTATTAACACTAGAGATAACACAAAAACCTATTACATAATTTAGAGTGGCAATAAAGGGGA
Organism: Anolis sagrei; assembly: GCF_037176765.1. Classification (NCBI taxonomy): domain Eukaryota; kingdom Metazoa; phylum Chordata; class Lepidosauria; order Squamata; family Anolidae; genus Anolis; species Anolis sagrei. Next base: position 76,389,938 of record NC_090024.1, read on the forward strand.
TATAGGAAAGCATTGTCAATGATGCTTTCATATAAATAGAAATTTTATTAGTGAGGCCCTAGTGCACTTTATTAAACATTTGCGAATTTAAGAATATAACACATATCGAATGTTGATGTGTTTAAACTTCCCCTCTTAAATGGACATTAATATCATTATTGCCTTTGCCAAGACCTTCATGCAAGCCATTCCAGGAATGAAATTGCAATTCTACTGGTTGACTGTCTATTGGGCAGCTTGTGAAAAGTAGGCATCATGGACAGTGGGCTGATAGAATGGCCACTTCCCTCCTCGTACCTATCACAAGGGTCCCACAGTCAAACCTAGATGCTATCTGCACTGCATATCTGTGTAAGAAAAATCTTAATAGGGTTCATTACTACCTCTGATCTTTGAATTTAAGATTGATACTGCAATGAATACTGGACCAACATGTGGGGAGCATGTAAGGAATCAGTGTGCCAATAATATGCATGAAGCTGATTGGTCGGGCAATGCCCAGGGAGCAGGCTGAGCCTGGGACTTTTGGATACTGTTACATATTTGTTCAGGCTTAAGCTATGCAAGTGCACAGAGAGAAGAAGAGAGATGCAGAGAGAGACCGGATTTTGAAGTGTGCTCTTACTTCATGAACTGCTAAAGGAATCTATCCACATGGACAAAACAAAGATCATTTTAAATCTCTCATAAAATAACATTATGTGAGTTGATGCAACTGATCACATTGTACATATGTTATTCTGAACTACTACTTGTTCTTTACTGTTCACCTGTGTGGCATGTTTTCTTTCTCTGGCAAAGCAGTGTGTGAGATGATCAAACGTGAACTACACGTGTTTTATTTTACATTACGCCACACAACATAGGTTCTTTCCTAGCCATGTCTGATAAAATGCTCCAGTTTGCTTTTGTCTACATCAAATCATGTAGTTGTTCCTCCTCTCATTGGCATTCATGTTAAAAGCGAAATGCCATGTATTATTTTTCCATAGACATTTCCCTCCCATACTCAACTGTAATGCAGCTAGTACATTGTTAAAGTTGCCTTCCATCATCCTCTTGTTACAAAGTAATTTTCTTTAGTGTGATGGTCTCTGTGTTACCATTTTCACTAGTGATTCAACCTTGTATAAGCCTGATATCAGGAGTGGGAGAATATATTGACCATTTGTCTACCTGTCTTTTTAGTGTTGGATCTTCCATGGGGCCTGAATGAGACAGGCCCCAAGATGAGATTAAATCATCTCATCTTGGATCATAACTGTATGAGATGTGTGTGAGCACCTTTCATAAGAGGGAAGTGTATCAAACTGAAGCCATTCAGAGTGTGGCAGCCTAATATTTTAGGCAAGTGATTGCCTCGTAAGCAGTTTTGAGAAGGCTCCTGTGAGTGTGTATCCTTTTAATGTAGCACTGGAACTAAAAGATGGGGGGGAGGGATGCTTTCACCAACATTGGCGCAGAAGGGCAATACTAAGCCAAAGCTAAATTTAATGGTATATTTCCAATCAGAATGATTGGTTGCTGCTAAATCTCGAGCAATAGGTCATTTGTGAGCCAGATGACTCGCTTGAAGCAGACTGCATCCAAGAGAAATATCACTGGCAGGAAGCAGGGCTCAGACATTCATCCTTCCTGCTTCGACAAACATCCGAGTGCTAGATCTACACAGAAAATAGAAATGCTCTCACTTGGATAGAGAAAATACTAAGCATAGATCTTGACTAGCCCAGGAGGGAAGTAGTTCTAATATACGAGGGAAGTTTGAAATAGTATGTCTGGAGTGCAGCATACTGTGATGGATGTGTTGACAGCAATCGCTATTGTTCCATCCCTTAACAGCTTTTCTTGGCAGTTTTATTGCAGTGCTTTTTCTTTTATTTCCCAAAGAAGTGGCCTTCAGCTTCTCAGTGTGTGTCCAGACCACCCCAATCACATTTTGGAGCAAACAATATTTGACCCCAGGGCCTTGGGAGTCATGCTTTGCTTACTTTTTAACTATATAGATACTCTATATATTAGTCAAATTTGCCATTTTAAAAAATTGACTTTGATAGTGAGGAAAGGACAGAAATGGGTAACTGGGTTGTTGTAGGTTTTTCAGGCTGTATAGCCATGTTCTAGAAGTATTCATTCCTGACGTTTCTCCTGCATCTATGGCAGGCATCCTCAGAGGTTGTGACGTCTATTGGAAATGAGAAAAATTGGGTTTATATATCTGTGGAAAGTTCAGAGTGGGAGAAAGAACTCTTGTCTTGTCTGTGTAAATGTTTCACTTGGCCACCCTGATTAACTTTTGATGACCTGACAGTTTTTTTGCCATGGCTTATTACTGCCTGGGGGAATCTATCTTGTTTGTAAGCTGAATTTGTCTGTAAGTCAGAATAGGAACATTTTAAGTGTAGCTCCAGGTAAATGTGTGTGTGTGTGTGTGTGTGTAGGTAAATAGATAGGAGTGTCTGTGTGTGTAGGTAGGTAGATGTGTGTGTGTGTATCTATCTATCTATTGATGGCATATGAAAGGGTTAGTGCCTCTGTGATGTTTGTTTTTCTGTTTGTGAGATTTCACCTCACTTTCTGTCCCTGTGATGATAGGAGAGTTCACAAGACTTTGCCTCAAGAGTGGTGCTTGTGGATAAGGTCTTGTTAGAATATGAAGTTCACTTCTGTTTCTCTGCCCACCTGCCCACCCACCCTAAACAACTGGCTTTATGGCGTTTAAAGACAAAGATGCCTCTTCCTACCTCATTTCACCTTCTCTCATTCCGTCCACATTCCACTTCATCCATTTGATTGCTTTGTCTGTAGCAATTGGAATTGGTTCTTCCCCTGGTTTCTGTTTTGTTCCTTAATAGTTGTTCAGTGTCGATAAGGCAACACTATGGTGGGGTCAGCTAAGCAAGGTATAACTTGGAGGGAACGAGTAACCTAAAAATACTTTGCACCTGGCTGGTTTTTGGATTTTGTGTTAGGTGGGAAGATTTTTATCAGTCCTCCCTTCTTTTCTCACCAGAAGTCTAAATATGTTTTCCTGTAAACATATTTCTGAGTACCTGTGAAATATTTCTTGTTCATATTTGTCATGCCTATGATTGATACCTTTTTATCAGTTTTGCCTCTTTCATTACCCTATAATATAAACGAGCCACTCTCTTGTGACTTAAGGTAATGGTAAACATTAAGTCCAGTCGTGTCCGACTCTGGGGGTTGGTGCTCATCTCCATTTCTAAGCCAAAGAGCCGGTGTTGTCTGTAGATAACTCCAAGGACATGTGGCATGACTTAGGATCTCCTAAATAAGTATTCATTTTAACTTCTAAGAGATTGTCAATTGATTACATGTGTATAGGGAGCCCCCAGTGGTGCAGTGGGTTAAAGCGCTGAGCTACTGAGCTTGTTGACCGAAAGGTCACAGGTTTGAATCCGGGGAGCGGCATGAGCTTTCGCTGTCAGCCCCAGCTTCTGCCAACCTAGCAGTTCGAAAACATGCAAATGTGTGTAAATCAATAGGTACTCCTCTGGCGGGAAGGTAACGACGCTCCATGCAGACCTTGGAGGGGCCTACAGACAACTCCTCCTATTCGGCTTAGAAATGGAGATGACCACCACACTCCAGAGTCGGACATGACTGGACTTAACATCAGGGGAAAACCTTTACCTTTACCTACATAGATTGGAGTAGGGTTTTCTCAGGCAAGGACTAGTCAGGAGTTCCTAGTCGTCTCCTCTAAAATGTAGCCTAGTGGTATTCATATCCCATCCGAATATTAACCAGAGCTAATCCTACTTCCCAGATCAGGCAGGATCTTGTACCTTTAATGTATTTAGGCCTTTTACTGAGCCATATTGATTCTTTTATTCCTTTTTTGCTCAGAAGTAAGCACAAAACAGAGCTTTTCTCACTGAGCTCTCAGCATGCATCAGCTCCTGTTTTCAGTCAGCCAGTGCTGGTTTCCAACACCAGTGCTATAGCTAGTAGTGAGACTGATAATGCTATGGTTTTACATCTCTGCTTGATCAAAAAAAAGGGTGAGTCTGGATGGCCAATGGGGTTTCCATTTGAAAAAGGGGAAAAAATAAGGAGAAACTGGTTTTCTCCATCTGTCAAAGACAATTAGAAAAGCACAGAGATTTATTGGAGGCAAAGAAGCTTGCCTCCTTTCTTACTAATACCAACCAATTAGAAAAAAACACTTTTGCCAGGTATGAACCAACTAAAGGAAAAAAAGAGCTTTCATTACATACAAATATTCACACCTTGTTTTATTTTAATTTATTGATGAATCAATGAAGTAATGTTGTTTGTCATAGCTTTTCTGTAAATACACAAAGTTAGGAATTCCTGTTCACATCGCTGTACTAAAAAAAAAAACACCACTTTAGAAACTTTTTTCAAAGACTTCTTTTTCCATTGCAAACATGAGCTGGCAAAAATCAACTAACTCAACCATGTTTAGAAAGTATGCCCAGTATGCCATTCAGGAAGAAACTTATAAAACTTGGATTGATTTGTCTTGTTTGAATGTTGCCATGGCAGTAAAAGTGAAATCATAGCACTATGACTGTATAATGTGAAAACATCTCACCAGAAGCCCTCCAAGTAGCCAGCTACTGGTCAAAGGACATTTAATAGAATGCCAAGTTTTTTAAACTTTGTGTTTTCTCAAATACATTGGTTTGCCCCTGATACGATAAATAAATCTTGACTGTAGAATTTGCTGGTGCAGGACATTCCTCATCGGGAGAAGGAGCAGGAAAGCTATTCTGGAAGTACAGGTATTGCCTGAATCCTGTTGGCTAACACTACCAAATCCAGGACCAGCGATCCCTGCCAAATGAAGGGGATTAATGCCAGACACCTGGTATAGTTTCTAGTTCTGTTTGAGGGCATACGGAAGCACTTACTGAGAGCCTGCACATTTTCAGCCAACCTGACATGCCCTCACACTGCTTCTGTAAGTGTGCTTGGTGAGACAGCAGTGACTTTGAAACATTCCTTTTGCTTCCCCACGTTTGTTTATCCCATCATCAGGATTTTTGCAGAGTCAGGGGCAAGTTAAGATAGCAGAGCTCCTTATGCCTCAGAAGAGAGAGATAATAACATATATAGCAGCTTTTCTCAAACTGGGGGTCAGGACCCCCGGAGGGGTCGTGAGGGGGTGTCAGAGGGGTCACCAAAGGCCATCAGAAAATGCAGTAGGGGTTCTCTGTGGGAAGTTTGGCCCAATTCTATCATTGGTGGGGTTCAGAATGCTCTTTGATTGTAGGTGAACTATAAATCCCAGCAACTACAACTCCCAAATGTCAAGGTCTATTTTCCCCAAACTCCACTAGTGTTCACATTTGGGCATATTGAGTATTTGTGCCAAGTTTGGTCCAGATCCATCACTGTGTGAGTCCACAGAGCTCTCTGGACGTAGGTAAACGACAACTCTAAAACTCAAGATCATTGCCTACCAAACCCTTGTAGGATTTTCTATTCGTCATGGGAGTTCTGTGTGCCAAGATCGGCTCAATTCCATTGTTGGTGGAGTTCAGAATGCTGTTTGATTGTAGGTGAACTATAAATCCCAGCAACTACAACTCCCAAATTACAAAATCAATCCCCCTCAACCCACCAGTATTCAAATTTGGGCATATTGGATGCCACATTTGGTCCAGTGAATGAAAATGCACCCTGCATACAGATATTTACATTACAGTTCCTAACAGTAGCAAAATTACAGTTATGAAGTAGCAACAAAAATAATTTTATGGTTGGGTGTCACCACAACATGAGGAACTGTATTAAGGGATCACAGCATTAGGAAGGTTGGGAAAAACCGATCTATAGCATCTAATTTTTATTCCTTCCATCTTTACGTTTCCTGAAGAATCCCAGAGAAAGTAGAACATTGCAGAGAAAATAGAGAAACCAGTAAATATTCTCTATATACTCCTGATGTTGTTGAACTGCAATTCTTAGCACAGACAGAGGTAAGGGGAGATGGGAGTTGCCATTCAGCATCAGCAGGTGAGGCACAGGATGCCCATAAGGTTCTTCTTTGCAACAGAGCCATAGAAATAATAATAGTATCAGGTTATATTAAATGTGTAATGGAAAACAATTGATGCGTGTCCTAATAATCTTTTTCTATTGTGTATCCTGTTTACTTGCTGGAGGTGATGAACACTCACAGGGAAGCTCATAACAAAAAGGCAATAGCACTATATAACATGATTTTTGTTCCTGAGTTATAAATGTCATTTTCTAATTGGTTCTATCATAAAAGCATGGAAAAATTGTATTAAACTACAAAACCTTTGTTTTTGAGAGACATCCTACAGCACATTGTGCTATAGTTTTTCAATAAATATCTCATAGAGTCTCAACCAATTCAACATAGTTTGTGGTAGCCACAAAAAACAAAGTTTCCAAAGTATAACAACTACTTTCAAAGTACCACACAATTAAACCAGAAATAATACTTTCAAACCAGGAACAGAAATTTCAAAAAAAAATTACACAGTGTAGTAAATTTGCAAAGTTTGAGACAAGCAATCAAACAAAACTCATCATTATTATTCACTAGCTGTGCCCTGCCACGCGTTGCTGTGGCCTATAGTAAAACTTATCAAAGTTGAGGTAGATATCTGGACTATTATGAAAGAGAGGTACCTACCTATTCCTTCCCCCTTTTCCTCCCCCTTTCTCTCCTTTCTTCCTTCTCTACCTCTTTCTTTCTTTCACTACTTGGTTTCATCCTTCTCTCTTTCCTTCATTCCCTCCCCCTTTCCTCCTTTGCCTTTCTTCCCTCCCTGTTTGCTTCCTTCTTTCACTTTTTATTTCCTTTTATTTTACCACCATCATAACAATAACAATAATGCAATGCATTGCCTCTGGGACCTGACACCTCTCCCATTCCCCCTAAAAGGGTCTCATAGGAACAATAGCATAATAACAATAATAGAAATAACAACCTTTACCCACCACGTGTTGCTGTGGCCAATCTTCCCTCTTTCTCTCCTTCTTTCCCTCCTTCCTTCCTTCCTTCCTTCCGTCCCATCTTTCCTTCTCCTCTTCTTTCTCTATCTCTTTCCTTCCTTCCCCCTTTTTCTTTCTTTTCTGCTGTCTCTCTTTTCTTTCCTTCCATCTTTCCTTTTCTTTCTTTTCTTCTTCCTTCTTTCTCTAACTTTCCTTTTTTCCCCCTTTTTCTTTACCTCCCTTTCTCTTTCTTCCTTCTTTCCTTCCTTCCTGTCTTTCCTAGATTTTGACAGGGCGGGAAGGGGCGGGGTGGGGTTTGGAGGTGGCGTGAAGGAAAAGGAGGTAAGATAGGGGTGGGGGAGTGATGGAGCTTGGGGTTGTGTGTGTGTGTGCAGCGGCGGGGGGAGTGATGGAGCGTGGGGTTGCGTGTGTGCGTGCGGCGACGGGGGGCAGTGATGGAGCGTGGCGTTGTGTGTGTGTGTGCGGCAGCGGGGGGAGTGGGGTTGCGTGTGTGCGTGCGGCGGCGGGGGGAGTGATGGAGCGTGGGGTTGCGTGTGTGTGTGCGGCGGCGGGGGGGAGTGGGGTTGCGTGTGTGCGTGCGGCAGCGGGGGAAGTGATGGAGTGTGGGGTTGCGTGTGTGTGTGCGGCGGCGGAGGGAGTGGGGTTGCGTGTGTGTGTGTGCGGCGGCGGGGGGAGTGATGGAGTGTGGGGTTGTGTGTGTATGTGCGGCAGGGGTGTGTGTGTGTGCGGGAAGCAGCGCGGCGGGGCTTGGAGTGGGCATGGTTTCCGCAGAGGGAACGTTGGCCGGAAGGGCATGTGCGTGCGCCAGGGAACTTGCGGCTGGGCGCCAATGCGCATGCTCAGTTGTTTTGCCGTTTTGTGAGTGTGTTGTTGTGTTGTTTTTCATTTTGAGTAGATATGTTTGTACCTTGTGGGTTGTGTTATGGGCATGGGAATTTTGGTTAAGTTTCGTTGGGGTTTTTTTGAGTTTTATTCTTTTGCCGTTTTGTGAGTGTGTTGTGTTGTTTTTCATTTTGAGTAGATATGTTTGTACCTTGTGGGTTGTGTTATGGGCATGGGAATTTTGGTTAAGTTTCGTTGGGGGATTTTTGAGTTTTGTTGTTTTGCCGTTTTGTGAGTGTGTTGTTGTGTTGTTTTTCATTTTGAGTAGATATGTTTGTACCTTGTGGGTTGTGTTATGGGCATGGGAATTTTGTTTAAGTTTCGTTGGGTTTTTTTTGAGTTTTGTTGTTTTGCCGTTTTGTGAGTGTGTTGTTGTGTTGTTTTTCATTTTGAGTAGATATGTTTGTACCTTGTGGGTTGTGTTATGGGCATGGGAATTTTGGTTAAGTTTCGTTGGGTTTTTTTGAGTTTTGTTGTTTTGCCGTTTTGTGAGTATGTTGTTGTGTTGTTTTTCATTTTGAGTAGATATGTTTGTACCTTGTGGGTTGTGTTATGGTCATGGGAATTTTGGTTAAGTTTCGTTGGGTTTTTTTGAGTTTTGTTGTTTTGCCGTTTTGTGAGTGTGTTGTTGTGTTGTTTTTCATTTTGAGTAGATATGTTTGTACCTTGTGGGTTGTGTTATGGGCATGGGAATTTTGGTTAAGTTTCGTTGGGGTTTTTTTGAGTTTTATTCTTTTGCCATTTTGTGAGTGTGTTGTGTTGTTTTTCATTTTGAGTAGATATGTTTGTACCTTGTGGGTTGTGTTATGGGCATGGGAATTTTGGTTAAGTTTCGTTGGGGGATTTTTGAGTTTTGTTGTTTTGCCGTTTTGTGAGTGTGTTGTTGTGTTGTTTTTCATTTTGAGTAGATATGTTTGTACCTTGTGGGTTGTGTTATGGGCATGGGAATTTTGGTTAAGTTTCGTTGGGGTTTTTTTGAGTGTTGTTGTTTTGCCGTTTTGTGAGTGTGTTGTTGTGTTGTTTTTCATTTTGAGTAGATATGTTTGTACCTTGTGGGTTGTGTTATGGGCATGGGAATTTTGGTTAAGTTTCGTTGGGGGTTTTTTGAGTTTTGTTTCCTCGTTGGATGCCCCTAACAAATTTATATATATAGATTGCTGTTTGAGTGCTATGAAGGTGAATTTGTTTACAGGATTTAAAATGAGGATTATGTTTATTTTCCCATTGGGAACTGATAAATGCTCATACAAACAATTCTGTTTAATAAAAACAAATAGCAGTGATTGCTTTTGAGGAGAGAAATTGTTTCGTAAGATAGGTCTTTGTTTCTCCTACAGACGTAGCTTTCCAAAAGCGCAATTTACTGTAGTACAACAAAAATCTAAACATCTTGTAGAGAGACCTTTATTGAACTTAAAGTGTAAAACACCAGCTTGACTGGGTTCCTCATAATATAACAAGCATGCAGGGGAAATAAGTTGACATTATTACGCTTTAACATATTATCTGTATGGTTCTTTTCGTATCAGGAGCGACTTGAGAAACTGCAAGTCGCTTCTGATGTGAGAGAATTGGCCATCTGCAAAGACATTGCCCAGAGGACACCCAGATGTTTTGATGTTTTACCATCCTTGTGGGAGGCTTCTTTCATATCCCTGTATGGGAAGCTGGAGCTGAAAGAGGGAGCTCAAGCTGCTTTCCTCGAATTCAAACCACTGACCTGTTGGTCAGCAGTCCTGCCGGCACAAGGGTTTAACCCATTGCACCACCAGGGGCTAGGTGGTAATGATACAGGAAGTATATACAAACAGTGACCAAGTTATGAACAAGATAAGCTTTCTCACCCCCGTTCTTAACTATGAGTCATTTGTAAGTCGGATATTTGTAACTTGGGGACCAATTGTATAGACATAAAGTTTGTTTGTTTTATTTGACAAAGAGTTGGTTTCGGTTCCTGAACAAGGCAGGAAGCTCATTATTTCTTTGGCTATGTTCAAATAATCAAAATACGTTATGTGGAGTGGCAAGGACCATCTAGTCTGGCCCCCTGCTATGCTGGAATACACCAATACAGTACTCTCGACAGACGCCCATCCGATCTCTGTTTAAAGACTTCCAAGAGGGAGAATCTATCACCGTCCAGCCAATTTATCCCAGTGTCAAATAGTTCTGACAGTAAAGAAATGTTAGGTGGAATTTCTATTCCTAGTGAATTGTGTGTTGACCTCTGGAAGAGCAGGAAACATGCTCATAATATCAATGAGACTTTGACTTCTATCACCGTATGGCATTCATCAATATCCTACCATGAAAATAATGTCCCACCATGATCCCAATACCCCACTGTGCTAACTGTGATAACTGGGAATTCATCAAAATTTAGGGCAATCTGGACATAATTTTCTCAATTTTATTTATTTTGGTGGGATTTTTGTGAAATTAAAATATTTACCGGCATATTGATATGTCATGTTGAATTCAGAGAACATGGGGCACAAAATGGATAAAGCAAAGAATATGAACAAGGACGCAGTTGTCTATGCAGGTTTGTGCAATTAGTGAATCAGTTGGTCCCCAAATATCACAGCACAAAATTGTATCCACTCTGGCTTTCTAATTAAAGTTTTAATGCTATAGCAAATTACTGGCGTATTAAACTCAAAATTCACATATGGGCATCTCTGTGAAAGCAGCATCCTACTTATTTGGGCAGGGTTTCTAAGACACTGTTTTAATTTTCTGCCTTTCTCACAGGGTGAATGTTCCCAGAAGTGCCAAGACATCTTTGTGCTGGAGACCGTCTGTGTGGCTTGGTTTTCCTTTGAATTCATCTTGCGCTCCATTCAAGCAGAGAGCAAGTGCGCCTTCTTGAAGACCCCACTCAACATTATAGACATTATGGCCATCTTGCCTTTCTACATCTCTTTGATTATAGATTTGGCCTCGACCAAAAACAATGACAAGCCCGGAGGCGGAGGCAGCGTTGGAAACAAGTACCTGGAGAGAGTGGGCCTGGTCCTCCGCACTCTACGAGCCCTTCGTATCCTGTATGTCATGCGGTTAGCCCGGCATTCCCTGGGGCTGCAGACTCTGGGGCTGACTGTGCGCCGTTGCACACGGGAATTTGGACTCCTCCTTCTTTTCCTCTGCGTTGCGATGGCGCTTTTTTCTCCACTGGTGTATCTGGCAGAGAGTGAAATGGGAGCCAAACATGAATTCACCAGCGTTCCCAGTAGCTACTGGTGGGCTGTAATATCCATGACGACTGTGGGCTATGGCGATATGGTGCCTCGTAGCATTCCAGGACAAGTGGTGGCCCTAAGTAGTATCTTGAGTGGCATTTTGCTTATGGCTTTCCCTGTCACTTCCATCTTCCATACGTTTTCCCGCTCCTACATAGAGCTTAAAGAAGAACAGCAGCGAGCCGCAAGCCGGCAGCTTCACCAGGCGGAAAACAAAGTCCCAACTGATGACAGCTCCCAGGAAGGAGATTCCACGTGTCCACATGGGAATGATGGAGAGATGGTTCATCCTGAGACACAAACGGAGACTAAGGGTTGCTGATTTAAACTAAATTAAAGACTTTGTAGAAGAGAATGTGGCCAACTAGATATTTACATATCTGATATAATCACTAAACCACTCCAATTATGGTAGTAAGCCACCGAGTGAAGGAGAAACTACTTTATGACCAATGAATTCAGTGATCAACGAGGACACTGAAATATTATTGAGGACAATTTTAGCAACCTTTGAACACAAGACTGTTTAGGAGTAAAAATGTTGCTGTTTGGTTTTTAAAAGAGCAGCGATTTTTAGACAGTTCTCCACTGTGCATCTATGGGTGAAAATAATATTGTTGAAGGGTTTTTAAAAAAATAAGTGCCCCAAATCCACAGTGAGATATGTGTGCCATTGAGTACAAATGAGACTGGAGCAGAGTAGATTGCACAAGGTACCTTTTCTCCCCAAAACCTGTACCAGCAACAGATTCATGTTGTACGACCTCATGGAATGTGCACAGAAAGGGTCAAAGGTTAATGTGGAAGCACAGGGATACAGGGCCTTTTCTAGCTAACTTAACAAAACTATCCCTAGTTTACCTCTGTTGTAGTTTTTCTTCAATAAAAACAAATCAATAACCACGATTTTGGCTGCCTGCTGACAGGCCTGACGTGTGCTTTAGCTCTTTATGCATTATTTAGTGAACATGCAGATTTGCCACAGTAAGCTTTTGCATCCTAGCCTGGATGACGGACATATCTACAGTCTTTGCTAAGATTTGAATGTACATTCTTTTACAATGACATTATGATGATTAGTCTTTCAGCATATATATTCTCCTGCTGCAGGCCATACTTTTTGAACTGGAAAAGAGAACCACTAAGGAAAAACAATGGCTTTCTGACAGGTAGCCAATGTGCTCTGGTCCCTCAGCAATCAAAACAAGAGTTTGGCTTTCTCTTTTCTCCAGCAAACACACCCTGCGGCCATAGCTGGGGGAGATGGGAAAGCTGCTCTTGCCTCTTTTCATTCCCAGAAAGAAGAAACACTGAGATGATGTTACAGAGAGTAAGTGATACAAAAGCAAGTTGCACATACAACTATGGGACAGAGATCAGAATATGCAAAAGCTGAATTCTGAACATTTCCAAAAAGGAAGCACAAGACACTTTCTGTTTCCCCAATACCATCTAATAGTTGCAGCCTCTTGGGCTCTGCTCTCAGGCCTTCCTCTCACAGGCCATCCTATCCTTCCTTCTTTCTCTCTTTTCTGCCTCCTTCAATTCCTCTTTCTCCTTTCCTTCCACGCTTTCATACTTCTTTCTTTCCTCTTTCCTTTCTCCTTCCCTTCCACCATTTCCTCCCCCTCCCTCTTTCTCCTTCCTTCCTTCTTTCCTTCTTTCCCTTTTGTCTTTCTTTCCTTCTCTCTTTCCTCCCTTCCCTCCCGCTTTCTCCTTCCAACCTTTCCTTCCTCCCTTCCTTCCTTCCTTCCTTCCTTCCTTCCTTCCTTCCTTCCTTCCTCCCTTTCCCTCCTTCCTTCCTTCTTTCCTTTCTTCCATCCATCCTTTCCTTCCATCCCTTGGTCCTTCCCTCCCTTTTATTTTTCCTCCTTTTCCCTTCCCCTTCCTTCCTTCCTTCCTTCCTTCCTTCCTTCCTTCCTTCCTTCCTTCCTTTTTTGTCTTTCCTTCCTTCCCTCTTTCCTCCCTTCTTCCCTCTCTCCCTCATTTTCCTTCCTTCTCTCTCTCTTTCCTTCCTCCTTCCTTCTTTTCTTCCTTCTTTTCTTCCTTCTTTTCTTCCTTCCTTCCTTCCTTCCTTCCTTCCTTCCTTCCTTCCTTCCTCCCTTTCCCTCCTTCCTTCCTTCTTTCCTTTCTTCCATCCATCTTTTCCTTCCATCCCTTGGTCCTTCCCTCCCTTTTATTTTTCCTCCCTTTCCCTTCCCCTTCCTTCCTTCCTTCCTTCCTTCCTTCCTTCCTTCCTTCCTTCCTTTTTTGTCTTTCCTTCCTTCCCTCTTTCCTCCCTTCTTCCCTCTCTCCCTCATTTTCCTTCCTTCTCTCTCTCTTTCCTTCCTCCTTCCCTTCCTTCCTCCTTTTCTTTTCTTCCTTCCTTCCTTCCTTCCTTCCTTCCATCCATCCATCCCCGGATGACCAGTCCTCTTAGCAGAGAGTTCTAGCATGCGGCCCCAAAGTTAGAAAGTTTGCCCATGCCTAATCTAACAAGTAAAGCTGCTCTGAAGATGAAAATAAAGTCTGCATTTCAGAGTGATGCAAAATGACGTCAGTCATAGGCTTTGTCCTATTTGGTTACCTTTGGAGCATGCATACTATTTCTGTCCTACATTGAGCAGGAGTTTGGCCTATGGGCTCCCTTTCAGCTCTATGATACTATTATTCATGGCTAATCTTTGAAAATTATTGCCTTAGGGCAATGAGGAAATTAGAGAAGAGGAGCAATAATTGTCCCGTATTAACTATTTTCTTCCTAAAGTGAGAAAGGAATTTGCCACAACAACTGGATCTTGCCAGCCCCAATTCCCACTATCCAAATAAAAATAACTGCTTTGAATCTGAGCAAAAATTAACAGGGCTACCACCAGAGATAAAAGAATGTTCTGGCAGAAGAGAAGGGGGATGAGGCTGGTGTCATTTATTTCTGAATAGCGAGATCATGAGGTTGCTTTTTCTAGCCCATTTCGTAGAGCAGGGGTGCTGACAAAATAGCTGCATTTAAGCCATGCTGCTATAGTATAAGGATAATCAGATTCTTTTAAACAGAGCTTTTAACTGCTGTGTCCTGTTTTATTTTTCTTATTACTTGTTCCAAAATATTTGAAAATAAAAATATGGACAATAAAGCCCTCCTGAGACACAGAATCCAAATCTCTTCATTCTTAATAAACTCGTTGTGTCATATCTGAACAAAACTTGTACATGCGCTGCCTACAGAGAGCTGCTTTTATTTAATGTGCGTGAGACCTCAACATACGCAAGGCAACCTTTCATTTAGGGAATTATTGCTGGTATATGCATCCTGCCCTCCAGATGCTGAACTGCAGTTCTCAGAACCCCTTACTTTGTGATGATAGTGGTAGTCTTATACTATGCACAACTTTCCCCATCTCTGGGTCTGGTTTTAGAAGCAGGAATAGGATGCTTCTTCTGCAACTTGGAAAATAAAGTATCGTTATATACGTCTTACTCAGGATGGTATCATTCTCTTGCCTAAAATCAGGTTAAAAGCTGCAGATCAAATGCTTGTGGATAATGATATAAAACTAGACGCGAATGAAGATATTCTGTTTACATACTTGACGACCGCCGCTAGAATTGTCTTTGCTAAAATTTGGAAGCAGAAAGAAATACCGGAAAAACCTCTCTGGGTAAACAAAATAACCGAAATCAAGGATATGGACAAATTAACTTTTTTATTAAAAAAGAATACAGGTAATATGATTAAAGAGACAAATTGGTCAATAATTGATAATTACATAGACAAAAGATACAAAGAACTATAAAGGGGTCCGGAGTCTGCAAGAGGATATAAAATAGATTGTTTCTTGTTTATATAATATACTAAAAGAAAGGGGTTTTTTTATACGACCGGAACCAGAAGGAAGTCCCCTTCTTTCTTTTTTTTCTTTTTTTTCTCTTCTTTTTGAGAATTTTTTGAGATTTTGTGGAGTCCTTTTTTTCTTTCTCTTTTTTAGAGAATTTTTTCTATTGTTTTTTCTCTTGTTTATTTTTTCTTTGTATGACTTTTGAAATTTTCCCACTTTTCTATCTTCTTATATTATTCCCCCACTTTCGTTGTTATTCTATAAAACCTAATAAAATTTATAAAAAAAAAATGCAACGTGGGACCATTCCAAGTATATTCCAGGGATAGAGAGGGAGACTTCCATCCATAAACTGTTATATGGAGGAATGGAGAAACAGAAAAATCAAAATTTCTAAACATTTAAGAAACTGCAACCCACAGCTCCTTCACATGACACGAGCTTCAACTGTGGGGTTGAGGTATTTTGCAGTTTCTAAAGTGTCGGTTTTTCCAACAATTCTTAAGCTGGTTGGCAATCAACTTATTTTCAAATTCCCAATATAGAGGTGGGCAAAATGGCCCATTTCCTTGTGTGATGTTAATCCCTGTTGCCCTCTTTTGTTGCCTGCTTGTAAGTAAAATGATGAAGCTATGTGTGGGAGGAGCTGAAATGCCAATTTAAAACCATTTCCTACAATCTGGGGCGATGTTTTTTTTTAAAAAAACAAAAACAAATAATCAAAATCCTGGAGAGAACCATGGGAGGAAATCTCAGTGCAAATTACCCCAGGGAAAGTGCCGCCTTAGGAAAGGTGCTTAACTCTGTTTCAATTGAAGGGTCTTGAGTGCAAACAACTCCATGGAAAGTGCCACCTTAAGGAAGTGCCACCTTAAGTGGAAGGGTCTTGAATCCAAACAACCCCAACAAAAGTGCCACTTTAAGAAAAAATGCCTTAAATCTGATTCAGTGGAATAGTCTTGAAGGCAGTGCTGGTATGCTTGAAATAAGAGTAGTCCATGTGATGGGAATTAAGCGGATGGTTGAGTTCGAAGTTGAAGGCGATCCAGTATGATGGGAGTGAGTAAATTCTTCATCAGAACCCCATGAATGTCCACCTTTCCCCCCGCTTTCCCTCATTTTATCCAGCTCCTTGTGATGAAGTCCCTTGTGTAAGTGGGAATTGGATATCTCTTAATGCAAATGTCTAAATGATACAACTACTGATATAGCCATGAGTTTTGCAGGTGTTACACTCCAAGCAGATTCTGTCTCAATATTTTTGATACTTTGCATCAGAGTACATAGCAATACTGATAATTCCTGCTAACATTTTCATAAAAACATATTACATTGCTCATAACATATTTATGCTAAATTTGTATGCCAGAAGTAATACTTGTAATTAAATGTTAACTCTCACTCACCATTTTTGTCATAATGGATATGTTGTAGTAACACTAACTGGAACCTTAGAAGTTCTCCTAGAGTCGCCTCTGGCTGAGAAAGGCAGTATACAAATGCGGTAAATAAATAAGTAAATTCAACATTGAGCCCGGTACCCCAGATTTCAGCAGTGGCCAGGGGAGCTTTTGCACAACTTGTGTGCCAGTTGTGCCCGTACCTTGAGAAGTCAGACTTGGCCATGGTGGTCCACGCTCTGGTTACATCCCATATAGATTACTGCAATGCACGCTACATGGGGTTGCCTTTGAACACTGTTCGGAAGCTACAATTGGTCCAATGGGAGGCAGCCAGGTTACTCACTGGAGCGGCGTACAGGGAGCATACAACTCTTCTGTTATGTCAGCTCCACTGGTTGCCAGTCTGCTACCGAGAACAATTCAAAGTGCTGGCTTTAGCCTATAAAGCCCTAAATGGTTCTGGCCCAGTTTACCTGTTCAAGCATATCTCACCCTATGAGGCACCTCAGAGATTAAGATCTTCTGGAGAGGCTCTCGGTCCCCCCTTCTTCACAAACATGACTGGTGGGGATGAGAAACAGGGGCTTCTAAGTGGTGGCCCCTCAACTGTGAAACTCCCTCCCCAGGGGCATTAGATCACTCCCCCTCCCTCCTAGCCTTCAGAAGGAGATTAAAACCCTGGCTTTGGGACCAAGCCTTTGGAGAAGCAGTACAATAATATAATATAATTGGAATATGTGCAATGACTATGGAACAGCCTCAGACTACGATTTTTGGATGGCATGATTTTAATATTGAATGTAATTTTAATTTTTAAAATATGTATTAATTTTAATTCAATGGATATTAAGGTTAATGTTGTCTGTCTTTAAGGCATTGAATAATTGAATAATTGCCATATGTAAGCCGACTTGAGTCCCCCCTGGGATAATAGAGAAAGGCGGGATATAAATAGGGTAAATAAATAATAATAAATAAACCTCCCAGAGGGAGTGACTGACACTATTGCTATCACAGCCCAACATTTATTTTCCAGAACGAATTTGCTACTATTAGGCTTTACTACCTCCATATATACATGTGATCCCCTTTTAAAAGTCAGGTAAGATAGAATAATGTCCTAGAGTAGGAGGTTTCTTTGCTTTATACTTTTGAGGAACTCCACCTTCTTGTCAATTATGCTTGCCTTTGTTCTTCCATGATATACTTGCTGTTGCCGGAATTTAATAAAATATTTTAATTTTGGTAGCATAATGACAGCAGCTGCCACCTTAATCCATGTGCTACTACACCAGAGGGAGGCTTAGATAATGGCAAGTAGTACAGGCAGCACTCTCTCTGTTGCATTCAATGTTCTGCATAAAAGAAATGTCATTTCCCCCTTTTTGTATCCAAAACATGCTGGCTGGATTAAAGCAACACTGTTGAAAATCAATGGAAGAGAAAGAGCCAGCCATGCTGCTTTGCAAGCTGATTTTCTACGGGGCTATTTGAATCAACAACCTACCAACTTTTTTTGAGAGCTTGCTATCATACATAGGTTTGGCTCAAACTTCAAACTTTAGCATCCAGTCAATTTGCCAGAGGCTGTAAAGGGATTCTAGTCCTCAGCTGCAGAGAGGGATTTAACAGATGCAACCAGGCTTAGAACTGCTGGGGATATTCACCATGCGATGTAGAAAGAGCCCCATTTTCCTTTCCAATGAAATCCATATTCATATAATTGTCAAAGTCAGAGGTGCTGGTGACATTTTATACTAACATTAAATTTAAATGGTTGCTGACTTTCCCGTTGAAAAGACTGGATTAAAAAATGCAGAAGTATTTCTGATCCAAGACCCAGAACATTAGTCATGTCAAAAGACTCACTGATGACAATAGGCTTCGAGTATGCCTTTCTTCTGAGTCCATGATCATGAATATAATAATAAAGTATGGATTATTTCCTATGTTAGTTGTTTAAAGAATGGGCCTATTGAAATAAGCAGAAGTTCATAGGACACAATTAACCCCATTAATTGTATAAATGTGTAACCCTCCTCATTGTATGCAGATACTAAAACTCATTATTGCAGCATTTGTTGAGGTAAATTAAGAGCATCCTACATTAAACCAAATGTTTCCTCCAAATCAGGAATGGCAATTGGGTGGATCTCCACATGTGGTTACATTGTAGTTACATTATTACCCCTAGCAGTTGTAGTCCAACAGTTGCTGGAGAACCATATGATTCCTACTTGATCTAGATCAGGTATGGGCAAACCCTGGGCCGGGGAACGGAGGCGGCCCCTTGGGCTTATTTCTCAGGCCCTCCTTTCTCACCATTCTTCCTTCCCTTTCCTTCCTCCTCCCATCCTTACCTTCCTTCTTTACCTCCCTTTCTCCTTCCATCTTTCCCTCTTTCCTCCCTCCTGTCCTCTCTCCCTTTCTCCTTCCTTCCTTTCTTCCTTACCTTTTGTCATTCCTTCCTCTTTCCTCCTTCCCTCCATTTCCTTCCACCCTTCCTTCCTTCCTTCCTTCCTTCCATCCTTCCTTCCATTCTTCTCTTCTTCCCTTCTCTTTTTACTTCCTCCTTTCCTCCTGGTGAATGTTTCACTGGGAGAAAAGAAGGTACAGAGGGAACACGAGAACCATGTTTCAAGATTTAAAAGGGTGTTCCATTGAAGATGAGGGGAAACTGACTTTATTATTATTATTATTATTATTATTATTATTATTAATAATAATAATAATAATAATAATAATTTTGTTTTTATACCCTGCCTACATCTCCCCGAAGGGACTCATGGTCACTAACATGGGGCCAAACCCAATCAACAGAGTTAAAAATGTAGCACATTAGAATGCATAACATGCATTTAAAACAACGTAAGCAGCATTATAACAAAATATAAAACTTTCTGCTGCTCTAGAGAGAAGGGCGCAAGGGAGCAATGGTTCCAAATGGCAGGGAAAGAGATCTGACTGAAAAGATTAGGACGAACTGCCTGAAAGTAAGAGCTCTGGAGAGTTGCAGAGGTTGCCTCAGAGTTTGATGGAGGCTGTCTATCAGAAGTGCTTTGCATGGCAGGGGTTTGGACTGGATGGCCCTTGGGGATCTCTTTCAGCTCTACAATTCTATATCAGGAGTAGGCAATATGGGATCTAATGGATACACTTTTTCTCTCCCGTCCATCATCTCATCCTGACCAAGGCCAATCCTTTGGGGATCCAAACATTTCCTGTCTTTACCTCACTTTCTGCCTTTGAAAGAGGAAGGGGAGGAAAAGGCAGGGAGGGGGCTTGGGGAGAACCCCCCCCCCCCAGCCCAGCCACCCTGCTCCAGCCTGCCATGTGGCCCCCAAGTTAGAAAGTTTGCCCAAGCCGGATCTAGATTCTCAATTACCATTCCTGGGTGTGGATCAGTGAACAAGATGACTATGACCTTGTTAATTTCTAATGCAGGCTTTACATGTACCCCTACATTTGGGCATTTAATCCAATGTGGAAGATTGGTATTCAGTCCAAGGTTGTAGCAGCAGAGTTCCCACATTTGGTACCTTTATGGATGTAAATGCAGACATGGTTGTGTAAGGATGGCTTTAAACACAAAGGCTGTGTAGCACAACTATGTGTTGAGATTTAGGCTATGCAACCCCAGTGTAGGAACATAGCTGGTGAGTCCGAATCACATTTTTTGCAAATGCTTACTCAGTTCTGCTTTCCCCAGAAAACAGTTAAGTCCTGCAGACAACTGGCTTCATTGGTAAAACCCTCATTAAACAGTTAAAAATAATTCTGATGGATGGTTAATAAGTGCATATTAGAGTGTAAGAGTGATGATGCTATTTAGAATATGAGAATATTATTAATCCTATTTATACGTTCAGTAGAAAACTTTGTGATATGGTTGCCTTAGGGTTGCAATAGACTGGAAATGACTTGATGGCACACAGCAAAAACAAGGATGCTGAAACAACATGCAAAGAGAAAAGCACTCTAGTCCTACCCTCTACATCTCTAACTCTGATGTCTTCCTTAAGGGTAGAGGGGTGTGTCGGAACAAGAAAGGTTTTGCTACACATGGAGGCCTTCCACATAAGTGGGAACACCAAGGGGGTAGATCTTCAGTATTCCCATTGCTGAGCCTCCAGACATATCCGCTTGTTGTTCTCCACCTGAAGGGAACGTGATGGCATGCTTTCGTCTTCACATAAATGACTAAATAAGGCTTTGTACCTCTCAAAAACTGGGATACCGCTGACCGTGATAGGGTTATCCATAATATATCACCTGGCAGTTTGAGGGTCAAGTAAACAAAGGCTTTAAAATGAAAATAAGGTTGCAATAAAAAGTACCCGGGACTTTCTGATGTTAGGAGATCAGACAATGACTTCTGGAAGTTTTGGTGTGTGATTGCATGTGTGTTCAAGTGTCTTTTCACACTCTAACACACACATCTGTTCCCTTGGCCACCATCTGTAGGATTGTAACACAGATTATGATTTCTAGTGACATATTAGCTGAAGCTCTCAAGAAGACACACTCTCCCCATCTTACATTGAAAAGAGCAACAGTACAAAGTGAATGTGTGCATAATCGGTTTATTTACTTTTTAAAAACTGTAACTGATAGTCAAAACGAGTGTTCCATACATTCAAGAGATGCATTTAAAATTTACTTACAACCAAACCGGTGTGATAAGCATTTCAAGGTTTTTTCCCCTGTGGAAAACGTTTTGAGATGTGTTAAAGCAGTGGTTCTCAACCTGTGGATCCCCAGGTCTTTTGGCCTACAACTCCCAGAAATCCCAGCCAATTTACCAACTGTTAGGCTTTCTGAGAGTTGGAGGCCGAACAGCTGGGGACCCACAGGTTGAGAACTACAGTGTTAATGGATATGGTTCTCTGACCACTGAGATGCTCTTCATAGAGGTTTTCCCAGGTGTGTGGGAGTTGCTTATATGTGAATCGTTCCCCTGTGACTGGGAGAAATTTTAAGATGGCGTATCCATGTGGGCAGACATCCCAGGATGTTTTGACATAACAAAGCACTGTGCTGGCAAGCAGCAGGAAAACACCCCAACAATTACTCTCCCCTTCGCTATAGTCGGTAGCAGTAATCCCACTGATATCAACTAATATGATATATAGTGGAAATCTTAAAAAAAAAAAACCTTATCTTTCACCAAAATGTCTTGTAATGTCTTGTAATTCAGGAAAGTTCACTCATGCTTTTAAACACAAATCTACTGAATTTTCTGATGTTTTTGCAGCCCAAGCATCATGACTGCTTTGGGGGGATATTGCCATTAAAAGGGAACTTGTACACAGCATTCGAGAAGAAGAAAAATAGTAGTAATTTCACCTTCAGTGAGACTTGCTGTGCAACGAGACATTGGGGATCTGCACAGGCTAAGCTAATGCACCCGAGCTTAATCCCGGACCTCTTCAAAGAAGGGGGTGGTTGGGAGAGTGCCCAGTACAAAAATAAAGTCCAGCATAGCACGTTATTATAAGAAACCCTGTCATACAAACAGAAGTACAATCCTAATTGCAGCATCATACCAGGGAAATATAAGGATGATGGAAATTCATAATTTAAAAGACAAATGCCCAGATGTTCAAACATAGCCAGAACATTTATGAAAAGGAGAGCAATTAAACATTCATATGATGCCATGCCACATAAAATCAGCTTGGTAAGGTCACTTCAGGCACAAGTTGAATAAGCATGGGAGCCAATCAATAGCTAAAGTCTAAGGTCAACTCTATATAGTGCTTCACACCAAGCTTTTATTGAAAGCAGCTTTCCTGAGGTTTTATATAATTGCGAGGAAGAAATCTATTACAGGCTTCTGTAGAGTGGAAGTACCCAACCTCTTTACCTGGATTGGCCATTTTAAGCTGCCAGATGCAGAAAGGTTTTACTTGTAGAAGAGGAAGCCCAGCCAGTTTTGAGGTTTCTCTATACTTAACAGATGAAGAATTTGGAAAGCCGAATGTATGGGCATGGAAGGCAAGAGACAGTTTCATAAAAATTAAACGAAAATCCTTGACAAGGTCTCATTCTCTCACTACAATGAAATCTTGTTGTCTCTTAAGGACAAAGCATATTTGGCACAGCCAAATGCATCAAGCACATAAAATGCCCAACCGAAAGCAAGTTCTGAGGATCAAATTCTCAGGCACACAAAGTAATTTATTCTTTGGAACACTTTTGGGAAAGAGAGCAACAATTTCACAGAGTGTCTGCTGCTGACCTGAAATGCCATCCCCATGCAGGATTTATCTGGAAAAATATGTTAAACAATGAAGACCCCAAGTTTCTGAACACCATAGATTTCTTTTAAGGGAACGGAACAGTTCCTGAACCCCAGCATGATTGTGTGTTCACCTCCTTGGGGGTCAAAGCAACTGTGAAAAGGCAAGGAGCTTGAAAAATGGAGCAGTTCAAGCTGCACTGTGCTTGCATTTAAGTCTAGATCAAGTTCTCAGGAAAGTATTACATAAATCTGAAACTGTCAAAAAATTACATAAAGATTCTCCTTATCTCTCATCGACACTGCATGGAAATAATACAGATCACCAGCAGCTTTTTCATTCTTGACGATCACATCAGTTTGCCTATGGATCTTACTTTAGGTTGCTGTAGGTTTTTCAGGCTGTATGACCATGTTCCAGAAGCATTCTCTCCTGATGTTTTGCCTGCATTTATGGCAGGCATCCTCAGAGGTTGTGAGGCAACCTCTGAGGATGCCTGCCATAAATGCAGGTGAAACGTCAGAAGAGAATGCTTCTAGAACATGGCCATACAGCTCAAAAAACCTACAAAAACCCAGCGATTCTGGCCATGAAAGCCTTCAACAATACGTTCTTACTTTAGTTAAGCAAGCTGTGGTACTTCAATAGGTTTACAGTTGTGCTTCCCTTCCTCTCCAATATTTGGCTACTACAAAAACTTTACCCATAACACAAAATGGTTTGATTTGGCATTAAATAATACTTAGAACCAAGTTCATACTTCCAACTTTCCTCCAGATAGATCTGTAATGCATCCCTAGGCTACTGCTCTTCTACCACATAATGGGTCTACTCCTACCTTAATGTACTGTTTCATTCTTTGAAAAATACCAACCCACATAGTATCCTTTAGTTGAACATGCAGTTGTACTGAAAGTCCCATTAGTTAGAGCACTCAAGAATCTTCAATGAGCCTACTATTGGAAGACATGGCTAATCAACTTTGTTGGGTTTTCCAGCCAAGAGGTATACTGGCACAAAGAGTGTCGATGTGTCCCAAGTTATATGCTTTCTGGCTTTGCCATTTTCACATCACTGTTGCTATAAATCCATCAGTGGTTCTTTC